>NW_028258346.1:8060000-8370000 GCF_053883595.1 Heterocephalus glaber | reverse complement strand
GTTAGATGAGGATGCTTTCTATCCATTTCTCTTCTTTCCTAAAAATCACATTTTGATAGCTCATGGCAGAATCCTTAAAAAGTGGAAACTATTGGAACAAGAGAGCTGTTGCAGAAAATGTACAAGAATGTGCCCAGTTACGTGGGCGGGCATCCTGTCCCCTTGATGTCACCGGGAGTGATGTCATTTTGACTCGGGGAAGAGTCCCTCTGTTACATTTACCCCAACTTCATTTTTAAGCTGCACAGTTCCCTGTCTCTGAATAGATCTAGACAGATACATAAAATGGATGCACGGCCAGAGACCCAAACCCTCTGCGCATTTGTAAATGGTAACACATGAGCTAATGCTCTTTCCAAGGCCAATGTCATCAATAATTTCTAATGTACAGGTGGCACTGTATATCACAAAGGCACAAGGACAGCATTCAAAATATTGATTAAAATTTTCCCATAATTAGCTAACTCATTGAGCAGTAACAACAGTTCAAAAGGATATTTAAAGGCTCATTAGACAGAGGGCGTGGTGAGGAATTAGTGGATGGCAACCATGATGCAGGGCCCTCTGGTGCCACCCTCATAGTTCCAGTTCCTGTAGCATCGATCTCTCTGGAAAACTGAGGTAGAAAGAGCACTGAGCTCCATCGTCTATGTGAAAATATCTAGATTTTAATTCAATATAATAATTGAAGAAAGACTGTTGTTCCATTTACAAATTATTGAAGAACCGACAACATTCGTTTGTATAAAGTAACATATTAAAAATCATGAGAAATACCTCCAACTAGAACCCTCACTGGGACATCAGTCTGATCAAAGAACCGACCATTTATTGTTAGTGTGGCACCACCTTGAATGCTTCCTTTTGAAGGTGAAACCATGGCAACCTCTGAGGAAAGAAAGCACATTTTTAAAGGGTCGTGAATATGCCATATAAACCCAAATGCTTCAATTAGAAAAGATTTTCAAGTCACCTAGCCATAACACCACACCTAATGGAGTGCCAGCCGAATGAATTAGGTATTTCATTATCTTGTCTCTTGTGCAATGCTGCAAAGCAGACCATGAACAACTTTCACTGAGACCTGCATTCCAAAGGGGACCAGGCTTTAGTGGTGACCAGTACTAAAGAGATATGGGATAGAAGGTGTTAGGAAAACCTGAGCTGAGTATAGATATTTAGCACAAAACAAAACAAAAAACCAAGAAGACAGGTTCAACCACCTCTTACTCCATACACTCATGAAGAATGCATCTTATACTTATGGACCAAAATCTTATATTTATACTTTCTCATACAATAATTCATTTAAGTATGTTTAGACTTTTGTGGCTTTGTACATAAAAATTTTATGTATATCAATAAAATAGTCCAGTATATGACAGATGGCAAATTGTTACTAAAATATTTTCTTGTTAATGATATGAAAGTTCTACCTATTACTGCACACAAATTTTGCATTAAATAAATTTCTAAGAAAAGTTGGGGTATTTCCCATTTAATTCATTCCCCCCAAGGCACACTGTTTTTTACATTTTAATATCTTTGAAATCTGAACGTGCCTCTCCATCACTCTCGCCGGACCAATACAGTTCTTCAAGGAGAGTTTCTGTTGGGTTCTGCTACCCTCCTAGGGGCACTATCACATCAAACCGAGAGGAATTTGAAATGAATAAATTAAATAAAATTAAAAGCTGCTTCAGGACTCTTCTAAATGACACTGACAGCATAATTACAAATTTTGGCTTGTGACTCAAGCTGATATAGGAAACTTTCTGTCTTCCCTTCACCAACCACTAAAGTTGAAACATACAAGCTTCCCTGCTAGTGTTGTAAGTCTGGTTTTCAATCAATCTTGCATTAAGAACATAGTTTTTGGAGTTCCTGGCTTAATCTTGCAGCATCCTCCCCATCTTAGGTATTTTTCCTTTTCCAGCAGTACATAAAATAATATGGTACACCTTACAATCATTATTATCTTTGACTTGATGGAATTAAGTATACACCACCTCCCTCCACCCACATGCACATTGGGAGAGAAATGTCACATACCTGCAAACGTTTGAAACATTGAAATTTTATTGAGAGAAGAAACAAAATATGCCATTTTCTGTGGGAAACTCCTGTGTAAAAAAAATAAACTCATTTACATTCCTGACTCAAAAAAATAACCTTTATTTTAGGATTTTTTAAAACAGTAGTGATGGAAATCATCCCGTGGCTTACAAGGAGCATGACAGAACAGTTGGGCAAAGACAAAAACCTTCTATATCTTGATTTGCTTGTTGGTTATATATGTATATTCATCTGTCAGAACTTAATAACTGTATACATTGGATATGTACATTGTCTATGTAAACTATTCCTTAATAAAGTTGATTTTAAGATACTGTATGGACAAAAACCAAGCAGACTAACAGACAGTAGGACAGTCCTACATAAGGCTGAGCTCTTCTGCTGACTACCCCCCTCCCCCGTCTCTTCTCTTAGAGCCCCTTTAGGTCCTAGGAGAATCCAGCTAAGAGCTTTCAATTTCTTATGCCATTTGATCTTCCATCGACCCCATGAGGTAGGCAAATACTAAAGACTTTGCCTAGCTTACTTAAGATCATAAAGCCGGTAAGTGGTAGACACCAAATAGGAATCCAGGCACTTTGAGTCCAAAGCCCTGGTCCCTAGCCTGTGTGCCACACAGTACTCCTCGCTACCCACTAATATACTATGCAGTAGTGCAGATGGATGGGAGCAGATTAACAATGATCCACCAGGTTTATGTCATCCTTAATAAACACAGGGACTTAATATGTGTGCATATTTTCTGCTAGATATATACTTCCACTTCCATTACCTGGAGGTTAGAAAGGGAAAGAATCCTAGAAATTAAATGTTCCTCCCTTAATTAACTCTATGAAATTCCTAGCTTGAAAAATTAAGAAATTCAAATAAGAATTTTAAGACTCAAAACCCATTCAGGAAAATTTTAATACGCTGAACTAGAATCTAAAAGAATAATATAAGTCTTGTGATTGAGACAAGCAATGAACGCTCCTAAAACTTAACCCAGGCATTACAACATTCCTGTACAAGACTAAAGAGCCTTTGGAATTATTTTATGATAAATTGAGTTAAGACATTCATACGAGATTATGTATTTTTATGTTGTAAGACTTTAAGTTGATTTCCAAAGATCTGAAACCATGCTATCTTCAGCAATGTTATTTCAGGCCAGATTCTACATCTCAAAAATTAACTGTTCCTCTTAAGTGATTAGGAAAATTGTCTCCTGAAATAAAAATTTGAATGTAATTTATTTTGGATGACAGTGGGGTGATTTTCACTAATTCATTGATAATGACTGGGCATTCCTCAATTAAGACAGTCTCATCTAAACCTTATCAGTTTGAAACAGCTGTCATTTGAACTTGGGAAAAGAGCAGAGAGAAGGTTGGCTATTAAAAGAGACCCAGAATGGGTATCTCACTGGTCTTTAATTGGTTCATTTGATATTCAGGAATGCTCCTGATATTGGTAAAATATGAATTTTATAATTTCATAATTTCATTTTTTATAAAGATTTAACAGTTTAAAATGCCATGTAATCTTAAAACTTTGTTTTCAAAGTAGTAAATGTAATATCTTTAACAATTATCTTAAATTCCTAAGAATATTTTGCATAGAAACACAATTTCCTCAATTTTGAAACATTAATATTAAAGGTTAGCCATTAGGTAAATAAGGAAAAGGGCATTATAAATCAAGATCACAGGGTCAACAGTTTAATGCAGGTATATTGTCTATATTGAATGTTAATTTGGTAGTGTTTTTACATGGAAAAGTTCTGCGCCTATTAACAAACCATATTGATTTATGTGCACTCAGCTTTAACAGCTGTAACACGCTCAAACCACCTATTTTTGGATGATTATTTATCTGAGAGACATACGATGGATTTTGCAATTAATACTTTTCATACAGACTCAGAACTAAGAATCTATTTTCTTTTCACCTTAGGAAGAATGTGACCGAGAGCCTAAATGAATCAGACATATTTCCAGAAATAAATTAAAACCTAATAATTATTGCTGCTACATGGTTTGCTAATATTTTTGGTATAATTGTATTGCTGGATCTTAACAAATTATATGTAAATAGTGTTGTCCTTGAAGAAAACAGCTATTAAAATGTAAGGCTTTAGTCATTTGCTCCATATAAATACAAAGGTGTATCCTAGCACCGTCTGATATCTTCCACTCTGATTTGCTCTTGAATTGTACTATTCTTCATGGTTTCAGTCTAGTCTGTATTGGTGTATAAGAAAATGTCCTGTCTAGATATCACTTCATTCAGACTTTTTGCTTCTAGATGCCTAGCATTGGATGTTCTCTAAATACAATGACTGTGAATTTTGGTTCAACTGGAATTGCAGTTCCATGTAGGGACCAAATCTGACCTTCTCGTGCAACCAGTGAATATTGACCAGGAAAACAATACTCTTTGATCATAGCATTGCCATTCTTTTCAAACTTCTTATCATTAAGTCTCTTTTCAGACTCAAAAAAGAGAAAGAAATCAACAGATCGATCCTATTGTTGACCTACTATAGCCACATTGTACAATATTGTACACTAAATGTAAATTTATTTGGCTTTCTGACAATTCATTTTCTCAGTAAATAACATTATGACATTTTGGACAGAATATTTCATTTAGATTTGGCATATCATCATCTTGACCACTAATGCCATTAACATCCCAGTTACTGCAACAGTCAGGCAATGCCCTTACATTTGCAAAAGCTCCCAAGAGTGCAGTAATCCTATATAGTTAAAAAAAATTCTGGATCAGGACCATAAGTAGTGACGAGATGTGGTGTGCTGGTAGCTGGAACCTTCCAACAGTCATTGTAGAGCTTTGGAATGAAATCCTCAGTTCATGGAGTTAGACTACAAGGATTCACTTACTTTCAATGCGTCTACTGGCTGAATATCCTGAGGCAAATTACTTAACATTCTTCTCATTTTGCCAGTGGGTATCATGGGGTGCATGAGAGCATTCAATTTATAGGTTCTTTGAAGGATTGAACTAGATAATGTGTGTAAAGTCCTTACCACCATGGCTGCCACTAAATGTTTGCCATTATCATCTATAACATGAGATTTGCAACATGTGTGGTGATTTACATATTCTGATAGTTCCTTGAGCACTTGAAAATCTTATTACAATTAATATGCAGGATGTTCTAGTTTCTATTAAATGTTATAAATATATGTTATTAATATTTTGGTGCTAAGATCTTGCACAACTCTGTCTTAATATAAAAGAAAATATCAGGGAATATTAATCATGAGGTTCTATTTATTTTTATAGTAGTTCAAATCAAAATTTAATTAGTTTAGCTGTCAAAAGAATTATAATTAAATCAGAAGAGCCACAAGACATAAAATAACACATTTCAATATCACAGCTAAAGACTTTTTATTTGCTATTTTAGTTAGTGCTAGATTCCCAATAATTGAAAGGTCATGTATGAGACACAAATTATAAGTAAAAGGAAATAACTGACTCTTCAAATGCAAATTTTGGGAAGGAAAATGATTAATTCTTTAATCTCTAAATCTATAGCACAAAGTAAACATACCTTTTATTTTATTTACCTAGTTGAATCAATTATGAAAATTATTATTTACAAAATGGCCTACCTTCCATAATCACTGTCTAAGATGAAGCTGACATTGTGATGACCTGGAATTAATTAAAATACATAATTAATTAAATTGCCACCCACAGGAGAATAACAACTATATATTACAAAGGTGATGTAAAAGCAGAAACTGTACTTATAAATTACCTTTTACTCTTCAGAAAAATGAAAACTGAGCTATATATTTTTTCTTTTTATAATTTTTTTATTTTAGAAGACAGTAGATAAATAAGGAGCAGGGAAAAATGCAAATAATTCCCCAAATCACCTATTCCATTGTTTCAAATATATTTTAATATATATCCTAACTTGGTTCATTTACACATCTAATTTCTCTTAGTTCATGGAAAAGAAAGCTTTGTGCTATTATCTATTTGCTTCTTTTTTTGTAAAAGAGGATCTTTTCTTGTCTTTGTCTTGCACTATATTTTATAAGTACCTACACTATAAAAACATACATATGGTTTCTTGAGTTTGTAACTAGAAAAATCTGACAAAATATAATTAGGAATACAGAATAATATGAGAACAGATATGCAACTGAGCCTGAAATCCCTTTCCTTATTGTCAGCCCTAATTGTTTAGAGCCCCTGCTAGGGGTGGAGAGACACAGGATGCACCCTCCCTTCATCTGACAGCGCCTTGTCTGGGAAGGAATCAGTCAGTCAAGGCCAGGGGCACAGACAGAGAGCTAAAAACTGTGACAAGGCCACCAGGAAGAGAAAAGCGAGCTCTGAGAATGAAAAACAGGAGGCCAAAGGAGATTCTCCTGAGGACAGACATTTTATCTACAATTTTCAGGACAGGATGTTTAAAAAGGGCCTGAGAGAAAAGAGGGAAACTCATTCAAGAATCAAAAGGTCTATATGTCTGGAATATGTACAGCAAAGGGGGAATAAAAAACAGTGTGAAGTGAAGCCAACAGCTTAATAACTCGAAGAATCCTCTGTGGGAAAGAAGAAATGTGAAGTAATTTATATGTAAACCTTAAGAAAAACTACTTTTGTATACATTTACATGAGGCGAAAAGAAGCCAAGGAAGAAAGAAAATATTTAAAAAAAAAAAAAAAAAAAGGCCGGAGAGGTCAAGTAAAACACGAAATGGGGAAGTAGAGTCAGGCAACCAAAACAATTATGAAGAAAGACAATCAACACTTACCAATGTAAGTTCCAGTTATCTTACAAATCATAGAGCCCATGTCTCCATTTGGATGATCTAGTTTTAGACCATACCTAACAAGTATATGTGTTAATATCAAAGTATATCTTAACATTTAAAATACTGTTTTTTTCCTTTAAAACATCTCATTTCAGAATATGTATCAGCATAGAAACTATTGCTACAACAAAAATTTCTGTAAATGAAAATATTTCCAAGATTTCATTGAAGATAGTTAAATAAAATGTCACATAATAATGAAATATTTTGTAATTAACTTTGATGTCCACATTGATATCTCTTTTACAGATACTACCCAATGAAACAATGATTTGATAAAGATATTTCTGAAAGCATCTTTTTCTCATAATAACCTAAATATTGGTTCATAACGTACTATATTGGAGACGTATAAAGTATATGTTATAAAAAGTAGAAAAAAACTAAAAACTATACTTATAAATTGCCTATAATCCTCAAAGAAATGGAAACTGAAGTATCTTTAAAAAGTACCTACAATATAAAAATATATACAAAGTGTCTTGGGGTTATAACATGAAAAATCAGACAAAATATAATTAAGAATATTATAACAATATAAATGAATGCTACTTTAATATATAAAATATTATAAATTATACTGTATTTTACAGCATCTAGCTATGCAGTACTGCTAGCAATTATTTAAATTTAGTATGTTTATATCTGCTAATTATTTTTATATAGAAAATTAATTACTCACAAATCATCAGATTGTGGTTTGAGAAGCTCACAGGGCATTCCTCCAACGTAAACTCTGCATAAACATTTTATTTTAAAACATTGTTATGTTTAATAAATTATTGCAAAATACCCTCCTCCTAGGAAGTTCAATGGCCACCTTATATTTTCTCTATCTCAGTTACTTATTATCTGTCACTCATTCCTTCAACAAAGATCTACTGAATATTTTACTGGAAGAGACTAATAAACGTGATAATCCTAACATTTGGTGTGTTAGAAAGTGCTAAATGCACAGGAAAACATAGATAATGGACTTATCCACTTACAGTTCATTCAATTTAAATAAAAACAATATTCTAGTAAGATTCATGCCATAGGAATTAAACAGGGGAGTTCTCACAGCTCTCATGATGAACAGGCATTAACGGCATCTGTGGTCTCTTACACACTTACGTACACGGAGGAGCAGGAGGGGAGGAGGAGAGGGGAGGAGAGAAGCTGAGAAGAGCCAGGATGAGGCGGCAGTGAATGTATCTTCCCATTTCCTGGCTGATGAGCTTTTTAGAACTATCATGTGAAGGCTGACAGGATTCGATGCTATTGGAGCCTCACAGGTTCACAGGTAACTATGGTTTTGTGGTATTCACAACATCAGAATAAACCACTTAGCTTCTGTGATAGCAAATTCCAGATTCAAAATAAGGTCTCATAGATACCTGCACTATGCAAAACAAGGACTTCTGTTTGCAGGAAATGCTGAACTTTAAAAAAATACTTTTATACACAAGTCCTTTCATTTGATCATTGCATGAGGTTTGTAAAGCAAATAAACTGAATTGCTGAACCCATTATAGAAATACCTGGATTCAAATTCTCCTTTTAAACTCTTGCTTTATTTCAACTGAGTAATAAATTTAGCAGCTAACCTGTATAGACTCTTATTATGTTTAATCCTTGCATCCATCCTACGACTTATTAACTATCATTCTCCGTTTACAGGTGAGGAAACTGAGGCAGAAAGGTTAAGTAACTTGCCCAAACCTGCAGCTGGGAGGGATAGAGCAGGAATTCAAACCCAGTCTATGCTCTTACCCACAGCTGATAATTCCCATGACGACGTAGGTGAGCATATCTGAGAATACCACCCTATTTGGACTTAATGATGTATTTTTTTTAAATTTCACATAACTTTTAGAACAAAACCATCTTAGTAGACACCAGATCCTCTATCATCAGCATGTCCTCTATAATCTGCACCTAGAGTGAATTTGGAGCATCAGCCAAAAGGAAAAATCTGGCTTCCTGCCCAGTGCACAGCCCTTGGCTCTAAACTCCCTACTAATGAAACAGGCACAGTAAAATGACTTAGGAAGCCCAGGGTCTTAGTGAACATGGTGTAAATGACATCGAGTTTCTAAGAACATCTCATCCTCCCCTTAATAGGTGGGTAAATATTTTTCCTATACTTATATATAAGATATCGGGATTTTCAGGGTACAAGAGGTGGATATGCTCATCTTTGAGGTCCCTTTTAGGTGTGATTTTATGATTTCATAAGTTTCATTGATTCCATTGGTATGGAATAGATAAATTCTAGCCACTGTGGGAGAAAGGGACCGTGGGGAGCAATCTGTTTCGGAAACTTATCCATCAATATGGAAAAAAGATAACTGAAAAAAAGTCATCTTGGAATTAGTGTTCATAGCACTTAACTATCTTGAAATAGACAAAATCTTTACTTACACTAAATTGTATATATAAAATGTTAAATATGTTTTATTATATATAAGGAATCGATATGAACATTTTCAGCTGCATGTAAATGGATTTAATTGGAAATTCTACCTCACAGGATGTCAGCTAAGTCACCTTTGTTTCATTTAATAAAACCTTTTAAATTGCTTGTTTTATAAAATTATATATGCATACATATGTAACATATAGTCTTTTTAGCATTTAACAAATCCTATAATTTCAGTCTGAATTGTGTAATTTATCCATTCTTCTGTTTTATACATGTATTTAATAAACATGAAACATCTTGAAAGCCATGGTAGTATATCCATACTTCAGTGGGAAATGAAGAGGACTTTCAGTTTTCTGAGGCAGGGCTGATAGAGCCCCATCATGCTACAGAAGGATGCTCCAGGGACATTAGGTCCAGTACAAACTGTGAACTACTGCTTTCAGATGTTAGCGAGCTAGCCACGTAACCATCTGATCTACAGCTAGCGAACAGAGGAATCTTGCTTCAAACCCTGACCTGTCAGTGAGTTACTCTTTTTACTCTTTTCAGTTTCACACTCTCTCACAGTGCAATAGAAAAAGTGCCAAGGTGTGTTAGGAGACTTGGATCTACTACTCACTTTGACTAAGCTATGTGACTTCCAGGCCTCAAGTATTTTTAAATAGAGGCAGTTAGAGTAAATAATAGAGTCTTCCATTAGCAAAGTTCTATGTCTATAACTCAGTTACTATTAGACTTGCATTCATGTATTTTCTTTTAATAAAATCCATCACAGAAAAAGAAGAAATTATGTCTGAAAACACAAAAGACACAAAGGCGTGTGGACAATTGCTTCATGTCAAAGAATAAACCAATAGTCTATTTTTCCTCCTACAATATGGCTGAACAAACATTGGTTAGTTCTTTCACATCATAGTAGGTTTAAGATCATTGAACCGATTATTTATAGAATATCATATTTCATCTATGAGTCAGAAGAATATATTTTCACATAAAAATTACCTCAAAATCCTAACATTTTTCCCATTTGAGCTTAGTGCAGTGTTACTTCCATAGACATCGGTGAAAATTCTTCCTTGGATTGTAATTAGTGTGCCTAAGGAACAAACAATGAAAACCACACAAAGATTCCATGTAAGAATATCCAACCAGACACTTAATTCCAAAACACTGAAGTTTTCCCCAATAAAACCAGCACCCAGACACTTATATCTGATGTTCACCACTATTGTTTAGCACTGGTCTGAAAGTTCTAACAAATACAATGAAACATCAATGAGTACCTATCAGAATTTATAGAGGGGCCGGGGATTTAGCTCAGTGGTTTCGCTGCCCGCTGTGCAAGCACAAAGACCCGAGTTCAATCCCCGGTACAAAAAAAAAAAAAAGAATTTATAAATTAAAGATGTATGTCATGGAAGACAGGATAAATCGCTTAATAAATACTGGTTGGGTCAAAGAGTGATTTGTTTGAAAAGAAAAATCATTTCTACTTTATACAAAAAACAAATCCTAGGTGAAATGAAAATTAAATATAGGGCCGGGGCTTTAGCTCAGCGGTTCCACTACATGCGTGAGATCCTGAGTTCGATCCCCAGTACAAAAAAAAAAAAAAAATTAAATATAAAAAGTAAAACCAGAAAAAGTTCTGAAAATAGGTGAAAACTTTTTCAGGTGGAAATTTATATAATATTCACATAATAAGGATAGTGGAATTTTCCACAACATAAAAAATGATGGAAGAGAAAGCAAAGGTTAAGATCTATAAATTTGATCATAAAACTAAGAAAAATCACTAATAAATTTTTAAAGCAAATTACAAATTCAAAACACATTTCCACATCGGACATATAAATTGTAAATATCTTTAAAGTAAAAAGAGTCTTAAAACTCAAAGAAAAAATGATAGACTAAGCCAAGAAGATAAATAAGCAATTTATAAAAGAAAAATGCAAATGTTCAATAAATCTAAAATAAATCAAATAATAGTGACATAAATCAAATAATTTTTAAAAATCAAACCTAGTACATGATTCATATGAATACCTGAAAACAATTAGTACCTTCTCTGCCTCAGTTGATATTCTCACAAATATTTGTTGGGATTATAAACTGATATAATCATAGTTATCATAATGAACACTGGAAGATAGTTAAATACCCAACAGAAGAAAAGCTAAACACATTAGAATAGATTAAGATACAACTTTTGAAAATAATTGTTTAAAATATTGTAATTGTTTCATAGTTAAAAATGAGATTTATACATTTTGGGGTATTATAATAATTTTATATATTGAAATATAAATTAATGATCACAAAACACAGAACATTTAGGTTGTCACAGAGCAGACCTGGAGTCCCAGATGAAGGTGCAATGTTCCTTATTGTTGGTGTTCTGAAACTTTTTGCCTGTAAATCAATAATGTCAGTAAAGAATCTCACTGTTTTAATTCTGATTTTATGGAATAGATCTACATTATTTATATTTCAATAATATTACTGTCAAAATATAAATTTAACATATAATAATGTATAAAACATTTTTTATTATTCACTATCTTTCTACTTATCCCTTAAAAATTCTCTTTCATTTCAAAATATTTTTAGCCTGCAATTTTAAAAGTCAAGCGTCGTCTTATTAACAGTGTAACCCAAATCACAGTAATAAAAAGACTTTTAGGAATTTGATGCAATAAAATTAAAGAAATCTTACTTTTGGTTAAACCCCTGAAGATTAAAAAAAAAGAAAAGAAACGAATGTTTCAAAAACATAACACAGGGCCGGGGATTTAGCTCAGTGGTTTCGCCGCCTGCTGCGCAAGCGCAAAGACCCAAGTTCGATCCCCAGTACCAAAAAAAAAAAAAAACCCAAGATATTGGTGCACAAAAAATGGGAAACTTTCAAAAAGCTGATCCTTTATCATAGTTTAAGATAATTCAGGCTAAGAGAAAATAGAGACATGATTTCAAAATCTCAAGAGAAAGTTGTTTCCAAACTAGCATTCTATACCCAACTAAACTTTCTACTAAATGTGAAAACAGCATGCATGTTTTATTATTGGAAGGGTTCCAGTTTAATTTAGTAATAGAAAGATTTTACTTTCTAAGGACACTTCATCAATATAAAGAAATAATCAAGAAACAGGAGGACACGGGATTCAGGAAGTAAGCAGCAACAGGAGAGAGAAGGAGAAAGCACCCAGAAAACTTGTGAAAGGTGGCTATAGGATGATCCACTGCCATGCAGCACACAGAGAGCAATTGTACATATTGAACAGTCATGCAACTGACCCATGGTTGGATGAGCAACATAAAATTCCTGCTGCTTGAAGTCACTACTTTAGAGTAGTGTTATGTGGTGCTACAGATGTACGGATGTAGGATTCTAGCTACTAAATTCTCATTAGCTACACTTTCAAGATTCATAAAGAGCAACAAGGAAATTTCTAAGTAATAAGACTATTATTTGGAAATATCAACATACATAGCCAAAGCTTTTGGAAGTGGGTGACTCTAGAGAATGAAAATGAGGTAGGGTGAGTTGTCAAAGAACTGCTATTGATAATTATCCTGGGGGACCTAGCTCGGTTTTAAATTATGTACAAGTAAGGCTTCCTTAAATGAAGTTGTTAATTTTATGGATTATGTTTTCAGAGCACAACCCAATAAATTAGAAATTATTAAGAAAATTACTGTAAGTAGATTTAATTGCTTGGTATTAAATTTTTCTTTAGTTTTTATCTTAGAGAAGGAACATAGCACATCATGTAGAAAGTACAGTCTGTGCTCCTACTAAGTGCTAGATATTATGCTTATTCTTAGAAGCATAAAGATTAATAAAACCCCCAGCCCAGGGCAACACATTAAAAAATAATCACTGCTCAATTGTTCAAGCACTAAGATAGCAGGACATGGAGTAAAAAGGTAGAAAAATAAGTAGATAAAAACTAAAATTAGTACTTACTATAAGCCAGGTTCTTTCTGATCACTTTATTAATTTTACATCATCTAATTCTTACAATGCTATGAATGGTCTCCATTTTACAGGCTGTCAGTTTCATTCACCCACGTCACAGCTAGTAAATGACGGAGCCTTTCTCTAAACTCTGGATCACAGCATTTAGCAACTTTACAGCTGAAGAACCCAGTAGAGGAACTCTTTTCTCTCTGCCCGGGGAAATGCTAATGGTCCTGAGTGATGAGAGATGGGTCACTAAAGAGAACTGAGAAGTGTATGAATCCTTAGGGAGAAATTAAGAAGTCACATGGTTCCTGACGATGGTACAGTGAAGAAAACCCAAGACAATGGGTGAAGGAGGAAAAATGGGTGAAGGCAGGGAAAGACAGTAGTCTTCATAGTTTTGAAGGGTAACACTGAACACAGCAGTTACGAAGGACAGAGAGACACATTAAGAGGATATTACGACAACCAACCCAAGCAAGGAATGCCAGGAACGCTATCGAAAGAAAGGCCATATAGGTTAGAAGCCAGGAGGGTGAATTTGAGAGAAGTTCAGTGCAGAAGTATGATAATGTGGCTTCTGAACAGCTGTGGCGCTGAAGGCGAAGGCTCGCAAGAAACGAAGGATAGTGACAAGTTTCTAGCTTGAGGCGGAAGAAATAGTCAGACAAAGTGTAGGCTTCAGGAGGAATCCAAGAAGCCCAGCTGGGTGGTGCTGAGTTTCAGTTGTTTAGGGACCGTGTAGGGATGACAGGACTATGAGGAAACAGAGCTTGCCTAAGCAGCTGAGGAGCACGGGGAGGCAGAGGCACTGGAATCATATTTGTACGTGGGAATCAAAGAATCTTTGAGGATGGAAGTCATTACTGTTTTCCTCAGTGTTTCTTCTTAGATTGGAACATTATAGTCTTCAATAATTGATGAGGTAAGACCTAAATACCATTGTTAAGAATATCTGTGATAATGCCTAAAAAAAAATGTATTTTTACAAATACTTCCACTTAGGGGCAATGCAATTTTGAGTGACTTCTATGCTACATGCAGGCTCATTAGATTAGAAATTATATAGAAAGGAAGAGTAGTTATGTTTTTACTAAAAATAAAGTGGTGAGTCCTATGAAAATAGGAAACAGGAGAAATCAAAGTAAGAGCAGAAATTGAGGAAGGAAGATAGCAAGAAGATAATTTGGAAGTACAAACATTTCATTCATTAATAAAATTAATTTAAAGGAGGGAGGAAGAAAGCAGAAATAAAGGAGATTTGATTGCTATGGAATACTGGGGAAAATATTCCAAGCTACCTATGAATATAGTTTTAATATGGAAAGAGATAAGAGTATGTACAATTAAAAAATAAAAACCTAGCTCTGTAAAAAGGAAAACAAGCTCAATTATAGGCAAATTAAGGGGAGGACCCACATACATTGAAGCTGCAAGCCCAGCTGTTGACACGACCTTTACAGGTGTTGTTTTCTCCAATAGGAACCCCATCCACACTGACTCGAACAGCGTAGGAATCTTCTGGCATTGCTCTGGAAGGTAAAAGAAGAACATATGAGGAATGCAATAGCTTTCATTTAGTATATTAATGAAAATACTACCCCAGACTATACCGTTTTTTTAAATAAAATTGCCTAAAATTCTAATAGATGTAGTTAAATTTCATTTTTTATTATGAAAGAAGAGGTCCACCCGAGTCACCCTGTATTGTGAATTCTAACATCCTGTGCACAGGCAAGGGCCTCCTCTGACTCTGCATATTGGTGCTTATTTAAAAAGGACAACAAATGAAATAACTGCAAACAATAGTCCTAATGTCACCTTGGTATATTTAGTTATTTCATGCCATTTTTAAAATCAAGTTAATCAAGCCTCCCCATTCAGCAAGCTTTTGCTGCTGGCAAATAGCCAGCAAGCCTGAAGCAGATGAAAGGCTTTGGAGCATATGGGCCTGTCTCTAAGGTTGATATTGAAAGTCGCAACTGAAAACTATTTAAAATATTTTTCCTAAGTTGCTAATAACATACATCAATTTAGGCTGATAGCAAAGAACTTGAAATGTCATGAAGCAAAATGATCGTCTTTAATCTTAATAGCAATGTGAAGATTTTTTAAAAAATCAAACTGGACGGGAAAGCATAATTTTGGTAATTTGAGGAAGATCATTATAATTTAATAGTAGTCATTTATCTCCTAAAAGAGCTCGATAATAATAATAATTCTAATAACATGAGAAAAAATATAGAATATACTTTTATCATACCAATATATGAAGAGTATTGCAATTGATTATAATAAAGGTCTAAAATAATGTAAAGATCGGGCAGTTAAAATAACTACTAACCAGAAGAATATTACTTATAACAGTAAAACTAATAGAAGTATTAAAATACCAATATGTATAACTGCTTTCTGGCATGATATTATTAAACATACTTTAAAACAGACCTCGTATAGCATGTAATTTGAGTTGAATGACTTGAATCTTTTTCTACATCACAAGCAATTGACTGGAAAGAAGAAACTAATTGTACACTGTTTCCCAGCTCAGCATTATCAACTCCATAGTTAAACTGGTTTGCCTGAGAAAAACCTGCAAAAACAAGAAAACTTAATTATTATTAATAGAATTCTATTTTCAGAGATCTAACAATTATAACTCATTATTAAATCATCAATAAATAAACAACAATGAATAGTAAGCAGTTAGCACATTTCATATTTACCACTATGATTGTAATTTGCTTTGGAAGCATAAGAATTGGCTTTTTAAATCCATTCATTCATGAAAGTATTATATTAGAATATGTACTGTATGTGGTGTATGTGATAAGGAAAACTCTTATTTTTTAAAAAGGCTGAAGAACTAGAAAGAATGAAGGAGAGGAATACTACTTCATAAGTGATGGGGTTTATACCTCAAGTTCCCATAAAACAGAATCTTCAAACATAATTTATTTAGGCAATGATCTTTTGGGGATAAAGGTAAATAAAATTTGAAGAAAGAAAAGGTAGGACTGGGTGTGGTAGTACACATGCCTGTAATCTCAGCACTCTGGGAGGCTGAGACAGGAGGATTGCAAGTTGTAGCCCAACCTGGGCAACTCAGAGACTTAGTGAGACCCTGTCTTAAAATAAAAAAGGCCAGGAATGTTGCTCAATGTGAAGGTCCTAGGTTCAATCTCCAGTACTTCAAGAAAAAGACAAACAAAGGAGAGAGAGAGAATGCGAGAGAAGAGAGGGAGAGCCAGAGAGAGAGAGGAAAAATGGAAGAAAGAGGAAGGAAAGAAGAAAAGGTGAGAGGGTGGGAGGAAAGGAGAAAGGAAGAGAGAGAGTGAGGGTGGGGAGACAGACAGACAGACAACAGACATAGAGAATGGGGACCACTGAGAATGCCTGGGGCTCAATTTTGCTGGGAATTACTAAGGAAAGTACAGAATGTTTCTCCAAATCAAAGAATGGCAAAGCAGGAAATAAGTTTTCCTGCAGTTTTGGGTTCCAATGCCTCAAGTCACTGTATCAGAGAAGACCTTGCACTGTTGACAGACATGTGTGAGAATTTGAAGCAAGAAGCATAGATTGAATCAAAGTGCCACAGCTGTGGCTAGAATTAGGGACAAGAAGAGGAAGTGAGGAAGGAAGCTTCCCCGCCGCCATCCCACACTTCTAGGGCAGAGAAGGTGAGCCACGTGGGCGCCAGAAGCACACCACCACCCCACCCCACCCCGCCATGGAAATGAGAAGACACATAAACAAGCCTCAAAAACAGACTTCTGGATCACCTACAGCAACCCCAAAGGGAAACGAGATGGAACAATCTGACACTCAACCACCTGGTCTCTCTGAACTGGCAACAAAAGAGGATCTGGGAAAAATGAAATCAGAAATAATTACTCAGGTAACAGCAAAGATTTTGCTCATGGTGCAAGACCTGATTAATAAATCTAGAGAGGACACAGATAAAAAAAAATAGAGGATCTGAGGAACATGATGGAATCTCAACATAGGAAACCAATGGAATCCATAAAACAGATGCAAACAGATCTCCAGGAGATTAAAAACACCATCGAAAGTCTGAGCAGCAGAATGAACCAATGTGAGGATAGAATTTCACATATAGAAAAAAAGATTGCAATTAGTGACCAGGAAAAGAACAGGAAGTGAGGCCGAGCACAGAAGGCACCTGATAGTCCACCACTTGGACCACACATATCTGTTTATACCCTACTTTTTAAGCACAATCCATCACTAGGCCTTCAAGGTGATGGTCAACTGAGAGCTCTGCTGAAGAGGGTTAATGTGGCAAGCTATAGGCCACACTGCTATAACTGGCCCCGAGTCTATAGTTCATATTCACCATGCCCCTTTTCTGTCATCCATTGTAGATTTCCCTTACCCTTAGCCAGCACTGTGGCTAATGGGGTCACACTGGCCCTTATCTCTGACAGATCTGAACCAGTGATTGCTTTGCCTGTGTTGGCTTGTGGTTGCTACAACTGCCTAGTTGTAGTTATCACTGAACCTGGAAGGCAAATGATAGCCCCACAGGTACCTGGAATCCCAGGCATTTGCCTCCCTACCTGCATCAAATAAAAACATGACTCTTGCATGATAAGTAGAATTGATATCCACCATAGGATACTAAATATGCTTGCTGAGTTCACATTAATTAGGTAATAGCAGTATTTCAGCTCAGTTTACCATCCATATTATGATCCCTGGGGGAAGCATTTTCTACCTGGAAACTCATTCCGCAAATCTAGCATAACTTAAAAATGAAAGGACAGATAGCACAAATTCTGTGTCGGGATCACCAGGAGTGATGGTAAAGAGGAGCAACCCTTTATTTCCAGTTCCAGGCATCCTTTATAATGGGAAACGACAGAATATGTCTGCCACTGGTTCAGGGCACATGCTATACGACAGAGGACAGCAGGTTATTCCTGGGGTGTTGTTCCAGGCTGGCATCTTAGCCATGGCTTGAGCAGTCTTCTTCCATCATCCTGCTAGTTCGGATGTTTCAGAGTGACACAGGTTTCACGGTCATGTGCCCATTAACACAACTTTTTTCACTATAAAGTGATTTTCTTGTTCTGAGTCAATACTCTGTGGAGCCCCATGGCAACAAATCAGGCTCTGCGAGCTTTCTCAGGTCATGGTGCTTGCAGAGGCACTGTGGAAAGAGAAGGCAAAGCCCATTTTCGGAGTAGGAGTCAGTTTCAGTAACAAGGAATCTCTGCTCTCTATGAAAGAAGGGGAGGGACGCAGTCAACTTGTCACTAAATAACTGCTGGGCTTTGTGGGAGTGGTACCCCCTGAGAGTTCAGTGTGGGTCTCTGCTACTGTCAAGTCAGGTGGTAGTGTAGCTTCAGTGAAAGTGAGTCCATGCTATTGGCCCATTCCCAGCCTCCTCCCTGTGACCACTTTCTACGGGCCAACCACACAGCATTGATCTGGCCACGGAGACAGGCACCTGGATGTGTCATCTAATCAATCTGCTTATTCCACTCCCCTGTAGGGGACGCTTCCTATGGGAGGTAACTAAAGATACGTAGATCTGCATGTTTTGTTCTCATGACCACGAGTCCCTTTACCTACCTTTTCCCAACACTTTCTTGGTTCTTCTGATTCTGTTCCTTTTAGTCGTCTACCCCTGCCTAGGACCCCATGTACAGCCAGCCTTTCCTTGAACCACTTTTCCCTCCTTACAAAGTTACTGCCTGTGTATACTGCACACAGCTCTTCCCATCAAGAAGGCTGACGTGGAAAGTGAGTTAAGAGTCCAGAGACACTCTGTAGCATTGATGACGAAAATCAGAGGTGGCGCCATAAAGATGTGAAGTGAGGGCTGGGATTTAGCTCAGTGGTGCCACTGCCTGGCTTCCAAGTGCAAGGTCCCGAGTTCGATACCCAGTACCAAAAGAAAAACAAGATGTGAAGTGAGACACAAGAGGTATATCGTATAGGTGGTCATGGAAAGGGAGCGAGCCATGAAAGTATCTGAGGCAAGAGTATTTTAGAAAAAGGAAACAGAAGAACTGAGGCCCTGTGTTGGGACCATGTCTATGGATCCAAGTCCATAGAGAGGAAATATGGCAGAGAGGTAAAGGAGACCAGAAGTGGAGAAATTTAGATTATTTTTTTGTGGGGGGAATCACTGGAGGCTTTGAAACAGAGGAAAAGCAGGATCTGACTTATACTCTCCAAGGTTCACTAGCTGCTGTTCTGAGAAGAGACCAGGAGCAAGAGTGAAGACGCTTCTCAGTGAGCAATGGAGAAAATGATGGGATCAGTGTTTGGCCAGACTTCAATAAAAGATGGAAGAACCATACATAAGGGGAATAAGTATTGGTAATATTTTCCAGGAATATCACTGTACAGAGAAGCAGAGAATTGAGGGGGTAGCTAGCTAGAGAGGAGGGTTAATTGAAAGGAAGGTTAATTGAAAGGAAGGTTAATAATGTTGCTTTTATTTGGGGGACTAACAGCTTGTGAGCATACTGACAGGTATGACCTAATAGAATGTGACAAATAGATAATGGAAAACAGAAGACAATTATTTTACTCTTACCATAAATATGTGAAAATTCAAAACTATATTTAGAAGTAATTAAACATAAATGATTTTGTGCCACATAATATTTTATATCTTTAAAAAATATTCAATTTTGAATTAAACCCAAGAAATAAAACATACAAATAAGGTTAACTGGATAATAGTCTATTCATAAAACCCTACAATTAAATATTCTATTCAAATACATGAGATACTATTCTGTTATGCAACATGAAATACACACACCTGTTCAATTATTGTAAAGTTAAACTACTCAACAGTTTTTTTAGGTTATAAGGGATTACTTTAAAATTTAAATTTCCTAAATCCTGAGCTTTAAAAATATATGCATTTAAAAATATTTTTCTATGAATATCACAGAAGCTTAACCCTAAAATAACAGTATGGACAAATTGATGACTAACACTATTTTGAAACTGAAGATTTTCTTTGACAATAAAACATTTGCATCAATGTTATTAATGTAAATTTATAACCCATTTAACTTTTAGAATGTAATTACTACCTACAGATCATATAATCCTACAGTATAAACAACTCAACATCAGTAAACAAAAGAAATGGTAAATGCAGAGATGTAGATTTACCTCTTTAATTCCCATGTATAATACTATTTATAATACTATAAAAATACTTATAACAGAAATGTTTTATTTACAATGCTTTCAGAAAAAGATAACTATTTGAAAGTACTCATGTTTACCCTTAAAATGTTAGTAGTTTCCAAAAACATTTCAACAGAACACTCTTTACTACAATGTATTTCCATATTAAATGGTTTTAGTGGATAAAGGGGCAGAATGGAGCTGCAGTACAATTGTGGTACAACTCCTTTTTGAGTTACTGCACATTTCCAATGTTTTGCAAAGGTCCGTAACGTAATACATACATACAGATAATGTAAATACATATAGCTGAGTTTAGAGTAGGACTGAAGGTAGGATTTCACTGTACCAAATGCTCATCAAATAGCAAAGCCCCTATACTCCAACTCTGGTGAAGCCCCTGTCCACGCCCTTTAATGGAAAGAGGCTGGAGCCTTTCATCATGGGTTGGAACCTGAGCTCCAGCACTTCCTGCCAATATCACCTGCAGCAAGCCAGTCATAAACTCTCAACTTAGCCTCCTCCTCAGAAAAATGATCACAATCTATCTTTCTGGATTGTTAGGGCTACTAAGTGATAATTTCCGTGAAGTGCTTAGTGTTGTGCCTGGCTCAATAAGATAGGAAAAATCTCATTAGATACCTGTTCTTGTTAGTCACAAAAATTTTTGAGATTCATGTTCAGCATAAATATTCCTTTTAAAAAATAACACAGAATCAGTAAATAATCCTCCCTGAATTACCCGCCCCCCCAATTGTAGATATCAATGCTATTATTTGTTAACCCAGTGTCGGTTCTTACAGTCCCTTTCTTCTACACTTTTATCCTGCTCTTCCTTTTTATGTTAGATATGTTAGCAGAGTCTCAACAGAGGGCAGGAATCTTAATAAATACCACTTTATTCCTCAAAGTTTAAACCGTAAACAACAGATTTGTCATAGACTAACACAAATACATAGGTAAGTACAAATTTTACATGTGAAAGATATTTGTATTGAAGTTGCAGTTTTGAAACTAGAAAGATGGTTACTACTAAAGTGAACTGTGAAAAACTCAAGGAAACACTAAAACAAGCCAACTGTAAACTCACTCTTCTTTTGCCAACTTTTGCTTATCTTTGGACTTCACATTGAGTTTGGAACATACAGAAGGGCTGCTGGCAACTCAGTAAAGGATGGAAAGTTTTATTCATGGTGTGTTTCAGGATGTGATATATAAATTTATTTGTTTTTCTATTCAGTCCATGCCATTCAATGATAGGGTAATGTGGGTCTGTTCTTCAGCACTCCTAGTATAACTGTATAATTCTGATATTTTGTTCTTAGCTTAGGAGTAGTTACGATGTCAAACCTATGTACATGAAAATGTCCTATGAGTAAAATCCACTGGAAAATATGAACCAAATCAACAAGTTTGGCAAATATCATAAGTACATATTTTTCTTAAAAAAAAGAACAAAAATACAGAAATATTTTCAATTTTTACCTAATTCCAAAAAATAAATTCAAGAATTTGTTCAATTAATTTAATTAAATAAATTTAATTTTAATTATTTTATTCAAGAATAAATTCCAAGAAATAAAATAAATAAATTTTTAAGAGGATTTTAGTGTAAAAGTATAATTCTAAACAAATAATGGATTACAAAGAAGACACCGATGGAGGCTGAGGCAGGAGGGTCACAAGTTTGAGCCCTGGCTAAGCAATTTAGTAATTTAGCAAGCCAGTGTACAAATAAATAAATAAGAAAGGTACCTCTGGAAACCATGCAAAACACATAGATTACATGGAAGGGTTGGGTGTAACCTGGAAATGGAAAAGGCTGAGGCAATTTCAGATGGAAATTCCTGATGTTTTGATATATTTTTTTCTTCTGAAGAAAAATTAGAGACAGGAACTGCCAAGCGGTCAAGCCTGGGTCTCCTGATAGGAGCGTTCCAAAAGTAACGCCTTAGCTGCCCTAATGGAACACGTCAGTGTTGTTCAAGCCTCAGTTGTCAGGTACAATGCCAGCTATTTTGGTTTCTCTAGTCAAAAAAAAAAAAAACAACCTGGGTGGGAGTGTGGGAAAGAACTTAAAAATTACAACATTCAGGGCTGGGGATTTAGCTCAGTGGTTCCACCACCTGCCTTGCAGGCACAAGGTCCTGAGTTTGATCCCTGGAAACAAGAAAAAAAAATTACAACATTCAAAACAATGGGAAGGAAAGATACACCATGATCCATGGATGGTAACTCCCAAAGATGGAAACTAAGCCTATAACATAAATGCCAAGAATAATAAAAATAGGAAAGCTGTAATTTATACATCCTATATAATATAATGGGTACCATAAATACATTATCTTTTCAAATAGTCCCAAGAGGTAGGAATTAATATCCCGTTTTATTGGTGAGAAAGTCAAGGCTAAATAACTTGCTTGGGTCATAATAATGTGCAATGGTAAAGATGGAATTGAAAGCTTGTCCGACTGTACCAAAGTCTTATCTACTTTACATAATGTTGAAAATCTATACCATTCAATACTTCACTTCAACAAAAATGTTTGTGCCAGATATTGTTATAGGGAAATAGCTAGAAAAAAGACCCAAAAGTAAAATGTTCCTCCTCTCATATTATTGATTTTTTAAAAATAGAAACATGATAAATACCAAGAAAGACAACTGAGAAACAGAAGGTATGAATAGAAAGTAATGAGACCAATATAGTTATAAGTACTCCAGAACTTAACCAAAATAATAGCCAATCAAATTTGTCATTTCAGAAGGAGATACATTATTTGTATCATTCCACTACTCAAAACTTTTATTTTGACATCATAATTGTAAAATCATAAGCAGAGTGTTTTTGTTTTATTTTTTTGCAGTGCAGGTAATAGGAATGCTGTGTCTCAAGCATGCTAGGGTCAAGTTCTACCACTGAGGTACTCCCCTAATCCCAAGCACAGTACTTTTGAACAAAATAATTCAATCTGGTAGAAAATTTTTGCCTTTAAGGTCAACATCATGTTTGGAAATAGCCAAAAATCATCTTGATACATGAAAATGTTAGCAGAAGATTTTCTAGTGGGTGAAATTTCTGAGAACCTAACTTCCAAGTCAATGTTTTCTATAACATTTTACCTTTTATAAAAAGTTTAACAACATGACAGGGTATCACAATCCCCAACTTGAAACTATACTACAAAGCCACTGTGATAAAAACAGTGTGGTACTGAAAAAGAAGCAGACCCAAGGATCAGTGGAATAGATTGGAAGATGCACAAACAACTCAGACATACTCAGCCACCTCATCTTTGACAAAGGAGCCAACCATCCTTACTGAAGGAAAGATAGCCTATTTAATAAATGTGCCGGAAAAACTGGATTTCAACCTGCCAAAGATTAAAACTAGACCCATATCTCTCACCACACACTAAACTAAAATCTAAGTAGATTAAAGATCTAAATATTAAAACAGAAACACTAAACTTATTGGAAGATAAGTTAGTTAGAACTCTTGAAGACGTTGGCACAGGAAAAGACTTTATGAACAAAACCTCAGTAGCATGGGAATTAGCACAAATAATCAACAACTGGGATCTCTTCTTATTAAAAAGCTTCTGCGGGCCAGAGATTTAGCTCAGTGGTTCTGCTACCTGCCTCACTAGTGGAAGGTCCCAAGTTCGATCCTCAGTACCAAAAAAAAAAAAAACTTCTGCACTGCAAGAGAAACCACCAACAGAGCTAAGAGACAACCTACAATGTGGGAAAAAATTTTATCACCTGTTCCTCAGACAAAGTATTACTATCTAGAATATATGAAGAACTTAAAAAAATCAGACCCTTAGCCGGGGATTTAGCTCAGTGGTTCTGCTGTCTGCCTTGCAAGTGCAAGGACCCGAGTTCAATCCCTGGTACTAAAAAAAAAAAAAAAATCAGACCCCCCCAAATATAAAGATCCAATTCAAAAATGGGCATCTGAAATGAACAGACATTTCTCAAAGAAGTAAAAGCAGCAAATAAATATATGAAAAAATGTTCAACATCACTGGTCATTCGAGAGATGCAGATGAAAACAACACTGAGATTCTACCTCACCCCCAAAAGAATGGCTGCTATAAAGAAATCAACAAATAACAAATGCTGCCAGGGCTGTGGGGAGAAAGGAACCCTTCTCCATTGCTGGTGGGACTGCAGACTGGTGCAACCACTGTGGAAGTCAGTATGGAGATACCTCAAAAAAACTAGGATTAGAGGTCCCATTTGACCCAGCTATTCCTCTGCTGGGTATCTTCCCAAAAGAATTAAAAGAATCATACCACAGCAATATATACTCACCCATGTTTATAGAGGCACAATTCATAATAGCTAAAACTTGGAAACAGCCCAATTGCCCATCAACTAGAGATTGGATAAAGAAAATGTGCATTTTTAAAAATAAAATGGAGTACTACTCAGCCATAAAGAATGAGAAATTAGAGACATTTATAGCTAAATGGATGCACATTGAGGCCATACTCTTAAGTGAAATGAATAGGGAACACATGTGTTAATACCAAATAGTTTCTCTGGTGTGAGAAACTGAAAGTGTAAATAAGGATTAAAATGAATAATTGATAATGTGAAATAGGAAGAAAAGGTCCAAAGGGGTAGGGGAAGTAGGAGGGGTAGGGGAAAGGAATGAAGGGAAAGGAAAAAATATGAGAAAAAAATAGAAACAAAGCCTTTGTAAATAGGGAGGGGTGGAGGGGGTGAAGGGAGGGCAGGGGAACAGGGCAAAAATAAGAACCAAAATACATCATGTAAAGGTACAAGTTCCCAATGATGAATGTAATGTATTGTATACCTAAAATGTACCAATAAAAGAATTTAAGAGGAAAAAAAAGTTTAACAAAAACAAAACATTTTAAACAGTCCTATGGTACCAGCTTTTAGCTAATCATCTAGAATTTACAATTCCATTTGGAAATTGTTTTCATTGATAAATCAGCACTGCAGGCAATTATACATAAGGGTCTCTGTCCATCAGAGAGAGCACTGAGGAGTTATGTGAAAGTAGTCTTTACAAATCAATTCTTTTCAAGTTTATTTTTACTTTAGTTTACAGGAGCTCTAGTGTGTCTTGTAAATTCATTATTGTTGCTTTGTACTTATTCTGTATATATCATGGGCACCCCAAAATCTATATTTAAAGCAGTATTTAGTTAAAATTATATCAGGCTGGGGATTTAGCTCAGTGGTTCCGCTGCCTGCCTCACAAGCACAAGGTCCTGAGTTCGATCCCCAGTACCAAAAATAAAAAGTAAAAATAAAATAAAATTATGTTATTAAAGTATGATTCACATTCAAAATGCTGTATATATTATATTTAATGCACTGTATATAACTTGATCAGTTTGGGTATAAGTATGTATCAGTGAAACCATCACCACAAGCAATTCCATAAATATGCCCATCATCTCTAAGTTTCCTGCTGCCTATTTCATTATTTTTAAAAATTTGAAAATAAGAACATTTTGTTAGCAAAAAAGTTTCAGCATACTATATAAATTTCAGTATAGTATTATTAATGATAAGCTTTATAAAATACAGTAAATAGACCTCTGGAACTCATTTTATGTAACTAAAGCTCTGTGCTCTTTGACCAATACTCCCCATTTTGCTGTCTTTCAGTTCCCAATAACCACCATGTTTCTCTGCTCCTGCAAAGTAGTGAGAACAGTCTTTAGATTCAGCCTCTGAGAAACACATATGCCAATGCATTTTTAATCACTGATGATGTATGATTAAAGCAGGGAGAGGAAAGAAAAAATCAAGAAGAGGGTGCAGGTGCCTGTAATTCAAAGAGGATTTAACTGTTCTCTAATTCTCTGTGAAAAGCATTCAGAAAGAAGACTGATAGGAAAAGTAAATATTCACTACACTTTGTGCTTCATCAGTGAGTCCGGAGCCTAACTGACTCAGAAGGTCCACCAAAGAGCTGAGATCATAGCTAGAGTGACACGGGGCTCCTTCTCGACTCCCTTAAGAAGAGCATGCCTTGTTTCCTGTTTCTAACCAGGGATGTTTTGAGTATGTGTACTCAAACTCTAGTCATAGCTCCTGGATCAAAGGAATTTAGGTTTGAAGACACTTAACGGCTCAGCGTTTCAGCTTTCATTTGTTTTCTTTTAACCTGGACATTTCTCTGAAGTATATCATCTTAAAAGTTTACAGTATAAGGGAGATATGGTTAAAGACATTTTTAGAATCATCTTTAACAACTATATTGTTTGCAAGTCTTAACTCTAAAAGAGAACACTTTATTCCAAAGTATATTATTCCCAATTCAGGGGCACAAACTATTCTAATTATATCATTGAAAGGTTGATTCTCTAGAAATACTAGAAATATTATGACATTCCAATACATATGGCAGAATACATGTTTTGTTTTGTCAATGCTCCACTTCAAAAAAAGTTTTTCACTTCTTAAAGAACAAATAATAGATTTTGTTAATGTTTCTAAAACCATTTCTCATTTTTCAAAAATTCATGAGTATCTGAGTACTATCATTTATATCAGAAAGAATTTGTGATTGACAGAACCACATTATTTTTACTGAATCCTAGGACTAACTGCTCATTATGTATATATTTACTGATTGATTTCTATTTTTCCTTCTAAAGACCAGGCAAGGGGAAAGACTCATCCCTCAATCAAGCATATGATAAGAGTTAGGTGCCAGGAGAAACGAGCCAAAGGTTTGCTTTCTGCCACCGTTCCTTTCATTTATCATTCCATTCTGGTATCACCCTTTCTCACTAACATTCTGCCATGACCCTTCCACAATGTTTTATTTAATCTAAAAATAAGTTAAATTATTGTCAGATTCATGAAGAATAAGGCAAATAATTGCAGAGTTGGGTTAAAGATGTTCGTTTCAATTCAACCATTAAATTCAGATCTTAGTGCTTAGCAAGTAATTACAATAAGAACTCAGATGATTAGGGATTTCATTAGATGTCAAAGGCAAGAGAGTTTTACTGCATTGGCCAAGTGCAGAAATCATGCCAGTGTTTTGTTTAAATACCTCAGCCTTGACACAACACACAGACACACACATACGCAGGCAGGCAACCCTACCTTCTCCTCTGATAGTCAGCCTCGTTGCTCCATTTACACTACCATATTTAGGTATTACTTCTGTGACTTTGGGTATTAGTTTAGAGCCATCTGAAAGACATGAAAGTATAACACAGGTAGAATCACAGAGTTCTTCATTTCGAGCACCACATTCTGTACCCTATGTCAGACGTAGAATTCAAAGTAAAATACAGCCAGATTTTATTTTGGGCTCTACTGACCATTGACTTGACAGGGATTTAAGTCATTAACTTAGTTACTCCTCTTTGGTTTTGTGCAAAGAGCATAATGCATAATCATTTTTGTCATTCTTACCTATCATAAGATGCTTAGTAAACTCACAATTTTATGTTATGCTCTGTTGACTTTAGTTATGCTTAGTTATGTTGACATAGTTATGCTTAGCCAACCACATAGCAGTAGACAACAATGACAGGGAGAAATAGATCGTTATAAAATCATCTAATGCTAAGTAGGCTGAACAAATAGTCCTGGTACAGAGAGGAATGATATGTTTTAAGAAGAAATTGTTTGTGGCTGAGAGTACAACAAAGATAACTTCTGGGCTATTTCTAGTGTGCTCATGGTGTTGAATTCTGAGTGTCAAAGTCACTAATTCACTCAAACTTGGTTAGCTTCCTGGGGACATAGATTGTATATCAGTTTAACTTTCCAAAAGTTTAGTTTAAACAGTACAAAGTAATTGGAGGGAACACAGGGCCAGGGGAGACTCAGAAGGGACATTTCACTCACACTGTGTGGCCACACCAGTTTATAGAAAGAAGGATCCCTCACAGCATCTTGGAGAACAAATGAGAATTACTTAGCCTGAACCTCCATGAAGAGACACGAAGAGAATTCTGGACATACAAACACGGGGTGCTCATGTAAACACGGGGTGAGAAGGAGCTGTCTCTTTGAAGTAATTCTTTAAAACAGCTCAGGGGCCAGGGGTCTTTATTTTCTGATTAAACAGATCTGGTAATGTAAAATATAAAACAATTTTTCTGAGTAGGTAGAATTTAAGTGAGGGAAATGAAAATGAATTGCATGAAATGTATGTGTGAGAAAAGATGAAGGCAGTTAGGACAGAGCAATTCATTCCTACCTGAAATACGTGAAGTGTGGACTTCACCAATAACAGCAAAAGCTCCCCCACACATGGAGCAGTCCCAGCCCCCCGCCCCCAACCCCATGCCTCTGTGCTTAGGGTCCAACTTGGCCAAGAATTCGGAGACGTTCCTGCGCCAGGTACCTTGATAACTCCAGGTTCCAGGCAGGCAGGATCAGGCAGCCCCGGGTGGGAGCTGGATCCTATCTCCAGATGGGGCTGAGTCTCGCCGATCTCAAATCCATCCTCCCTTATCTCCTCAGACAACTCCAATTTCTTATCTTCTCAGTCTCCTCCCAGCTCTCTCCTGGGTATTACTTTGAAGACACAGAGCACCTGCCCCCTGCAAGTGACTGACACCCACCACAGAGTTCCTGTCCTAGTGGGGACACTGCCCTCTCTTCAGTGCAGAAAAGACTCCCCCTCGCCCCGGGAAAGGAAGGGAGAGGGAAGGGGGAGAATTCAGGCTGTGTCTGTCCACACTTCCCGTCCTCCTCAGCCTAACTGCAGTCTCTTTCCAACTGTGTCACTTTGAAGGAAGGCAGGGAGGCTCCACAGTTCAAACAGCAACATTTGTGCATTTGTGAATTAAAAGGAATCTCTCTCTCCCTCCCCCCACTTCTCTCTCCCTCTCTCCGTCGTCTCTGCCAGTCTTGCAGGTTCCGGGTCCCCAAGATCGCCCTAGAATCGAGCTCACAGCCTCTGCCCAGGGCAGGTGCCCGGTGGCCCCACCTCTCTTGCGACCCAGGGAGCAGGGCAGTGTCTACGCGGACCTCTCCTTATGTGCAGCCTTAACGCCCCGAGTGGTTACCTGTGTGAGAATCCGCAGCGGAGAGGAGAAGCCCCCAGAGACCCCAGGCCCCCACGAGCCACAGGTGTCCCATCGCAAAGCCGGCGCTGCAGAGTGCGCAAGCCTCTCCAGGTGGAGCCGGGCTGGGGACCGCTGGGCTGGCCCTGAGCGCAGCGAATTGGCCAGCAGGCTGCCCCGCCCCTCCCCGCCCCCAGGACAGGCACGGGAAAATCAGGCCGCGCATCTGTGATCATCCATCAGCCACACTCAGATCCCTGGTGCTGACAACCCTGCCCCACCATGGGGTCAGGGCTCTAATCCCTTTGGCCAGAAGGGTCAAGGGTCAAGTTCTCCGTGGGTCCCGCTTGCTTTTCTTATCCCCCCGTTATTTTCTTTTAAATTCTGAGCCTGCATACTTTCATTTTCCTATCTGCCTTGGTCATTAATCCTCCCCAAGTGGATTAATGGTGAAACCACTAAATACACAAATCCCACATATTTCCCCCTTTCATATTCCTATAAGATCATGCTACCGCTTCCATTGATAATCTTAATGCTATTTATTAATATCTCAGCATGCCCTACACACTGTGCTCACTGCACAGTAGACATAATTCACAATGATCCCAGTAGGACTGCTGTAAGTATTTATCCCCATTGCTCCAAGCAGTACATGAGACGCAGTGACATCAGCATCTTGCCCAGGGCCACAGGCTTGGTGTAGAGGAGGACCCAAGCAGGACTCCAGAGCCAGCATGTCCAAAATCAGCAGGCTCCTGGCAAGAGCTCACTGTTGGAGCAGAGGAAGAAAGGCCCTGCAGCCCCGTGGCTGAGGGTGCCAGGCAGCAAAGAATTGAGAACCGGAACTCAGGGAGAGCCCAGTTCCTGCTAGGTGCTGAATGCTCCCCCAGAGTTTCCAACTGTCCCTGGTCTTCACCTCCTAACCTCCTGTCCCCTCCTCCTGCTTTAACAGGAGGAGTGCAGACCCAGTATTAAGGGACACAGAGTAGAAGTGTCCATTCTGTGAAGCAAAAAAAGTGCATGGGGAGTTATTTCGTGTTGAAGTGTCATGATGTCTAGAATTCGCATAGTTTGATCAATGAAAAATATGTGAAATAAAATATGGAGAATTTTAATTTTAGAATTTAGGGGTAGGTATGATACTTTCCACTTTTCTGTATTTTTCAAAATTTTCAGAAATAGGAAATTTTAAATTCTCTTTGTTCCTTTCCTTTTTTTTTTTTTTGGTTGTTGCTATTATCTTTCAGGAAGCCTTTTTCTTCCATGACTTGCTCCATCCTCTGCTTGTGCACTTTTTCAAAATTCTTTCCTTCTCAATTTATTGTTCAACAATTTCCCCCGTTGTATCGCTTCTAATCAGTTCCCTTCCCCTTTCCCTTCTTTTCCTAGAAATAAATGCAGTATTTATATTTAAAATCTGAAAGCAAATCAAAAAGTCTTTATCCTTTAAAAAATTATAGCAAAGTCCCAAGTTTGTTTTTAAATTTCTTGAGTGAGCTTCCTACTTTAGTGAACTCCTTGCTCAAAGTCACTACCCATCTTTCTCATCAACTCTGTGGGCCATCTGTATTCCAGGCTCTGTTCTGAGGACTTCCTAGAGGATGGGGAGAGGTAGAGGTTGGTGGTAGAGCTGACAGAAAAAGAGGCCATCCAGCTAACTTTGCACCACATAAGAAAATAAACAAATCAATTTGTATTGAAGATAAATGCAAATCTCTAAGTACAAATACATCTTGTGCAATGATCAGGATATATATACTAAAATTATTCATAGTTTTATCTATAATTCAAATTCAATCCAGCTTTCTGTTTTTGTATTTACTAAATCTGACAACTCTAGTTGAGGAGGAAGAGAGAAAAATAGATGATAGGCTTCCAAAATTAGTTAAGAAAAAAAATTCCTTGTTCATGAGGAGTTTATATCTAGTTGGGGTTAAAAACTGTGTACAGGCCAGGCATGGTGGTGCACCTGTAGTTCCACCACTTATCCTATTAAAAAGCTTTTGCACAGCAAAGGAAATTACCAACAGAGTAAAGAGACAACCTGCAGAGTGAGAAAAAATTGTAGCCAGTTGTCCCTCAAAGAACTAAGTCTAGAACATAAAAAGAATTGAAAAACATCAGAAGTCCCCAAATTTAAAGACCCAATCCCAAAATGAGCATCTGAAACGAATCTCAGATGAAGAAGTATAAATGGCAAATAAACATATGAAAAAATGTTCAACATCACTGGTCATTCAAGAGATGCGAATGAAAACAATGCTGAGATTCTACCTCCTCCAGAAAGAATGACTTTTATCAAGAAATCAACTAATAACAAGTGCTGACAGGGATGTGGGGAAAAAGGAACCCATCTCCACTGCTGGTGGGAATGTAGACTGGTGCAACCACTGGGGAAATCAGCATGGAGATTCCTAAAAAAAATAGGACGAGAGGTCCCATTTGACCCAGCTATTCTCCTGCTAGGTATCTTCCCAAAAGAATTGAAAGGATTATACCACAACCATATATGCACATTCATGTTTATAGAGACACAGTTTGTAATAGCTAAATCTTGGAAACAAGCCATCAATTGATGAATGGATAAAAAAGATGTGGGTTTTTTTTTTATAAACAATGGAGTATTACTTGGCCATAAAGAAGGGTAAGCTTGAGATATGTATAGCTAAATGAATCACCATGAGATATACTCAAGTGAAATAAATCAGACACATGTAAATATCACATTATCTCTCCGGTGTGAGAAACTGAAAGGCCAAATAAAGACCAAATGTATAATAGATACTGTGAAACAGAAATTGTTCAAAAGGTAAGGGGAACTAGGGAGAGTGTAGGGGGAAAAGAAGGAAGAGAAAAGAAAAACATGAGAAAAGGAGGAAGAATGGAAACAAAGCTTTTGTAAATAAGGAAGGGAAGATGGGTTGAAGGGAGGGAAGCAGTTTGGGGAAAAAGGAATCAAGATATACCATGTTCAGGTACAAATTCCTATGATTAATGCAATCATTATATATATCTAAATTATATCAATACAATTATTAGAAAAAAATTGCATGCAATGTGGGTAATTATATTCATCTCATAAGTTTTGGCAAACTGACTAATTTACCACTCTACTGAAAACAGTTTCCCTACAAAGGCCAATGACCTTACTTATCTTGGAACTCTGTCCCACATGATATGGCCACCTATTTTTTTTTTTTCAGGGATTGAACACAGGGCCTTCTCACTGAGCTTCAGCTCCAGCCATTGTTCATTTTTATTTTTTACTTTGAAGCAGGTCTCCTGAAGTTGCTAGCATTGTTCCTGAAATTCCACTTCTCTGAATAGTCTTAGGTCTCTTTACACCTCTCTAATTACTTCTATTTCATAGTATTCTCTTCCATCTTCTTCCTTAAAGTTGATATTCCAGCAAGGTTTTTTTTATTCTTTCCTTTTTTTAATCTAAAAATAGGCCAATTAGCAGAAAATCAGGTAGTTGAATACCAATTTTCCAATAATTATTTACCAGATTTACTAAATTTAAAGATGGTATGTTAAGTAGCAATACTTAGCAACTTTACAAAGAATAATAAGTTAATATTAACAAAAATGCTCAATTTAAGTTATTATCTATGATATATATGTATGTTTCACTATTACTTACCAAAACAAAATTTTATGAAGGGATTTTTATATGGAATTGTTTGGGCTCATTTTAATTTCCTTCTGAAGATTTCAAGTTAAAATTCACCTAAATTAAATTTCGGGTGATGCACAAAAATTTAATGCTTTTGAATTTACACATTGAAATGGAGATGAAGAATAAGTTAAATGATATAAAAATGATATTAAAATGATTTTAATATTAAAAAGTTTTAACTGTCATTTCAAAACACTGTAAAAAGTGAAAAAACTGGTACTATGATATGTACTGAGTTTGTGATTTCTAATGAGGAGCCATTGAATTAAGCAGGCTTTCTTTCTTTTTTTTTTTGGTCGAGACAGGGTTTCACTTTGTTGTTCAGGCTGGCCTTGAACTCACTATGTAGCCCTGGCTGGCCTCAAACTCACAGTGATTCTCCTTAAGCAGGCTTTCTTATAGAAGAATCAATATAGTTTATTAAAAAAGAGGAAAACTGTTCTAAGTTTTAGATATACCACTGAAGTGATTAAGAACATACTTATCTTGATTTTCCTTCTGCCAAACTTTAATATTTTTAATATTCCATCATCAATTTTAAGAAAGTATATTAACTCACCGGGCATGGTGGTACATGCCTGTAATTCCAGCACTTGGGAGGCTGAAGCAGGAGGATCACTGTGAGTTCGAAGCCAGCCTGAGCTAATACTGAGTTCAAGACCAACCTAAACTACCTTGTCTCAAAAAACAACAACAACATCACAAACACCACCAACAATAAAACAGAAAGTATATCAACTAAAAAATGGCACACAATATTCAGTATGTATTTTGGTTACTTCTAGTGTGCCCTATTTTATTTTTCTTATTTTTTTTATTAAATTCTTTTATTGGTACATTGTAGGTATACAACACAATTACATTTCTCATTGGGAATTGTACCTTTACATAATGCATCTTGGTTCTTATTTTTTCCCCATTCCTAGCCCTCCCTTCACCCCCTCCACCCTTCCCTATTTACAAAGACTTTATTTCCATTTTTTCCATTTCTCAGCATTTTTCCTTTCCCTTCTTTCCTTTCCCCTGCCCCTCCCACTACCCCTACCCCTTTGGACCTTTTCTTCCTATTTTGCATTATCGATTATTCATTCTAACCATTGATACATTTTAGGCATACAATATAATGACATTCATCATTGGAAATTTGCACCTTTACATAGTCTCTCTTGGTTCTTATTTTCACCCTTGCCCAGCCCTCCCTTCAACCCCTCTATTCCTCCCTATTTACAAAGATTTTGTTCCTATTTTCCCATTTTCTCATATTAATCCCATTCCCTTCTATCCTTTCCCCTAGCCCTCCCACTTCCTTCCCCTTTGCCCCTTTTCTTCCTATTTCACATTACCTATTATACATTTAGTCCTTATTTACACTTTCAGTTTCTCACACCAGAGAAACTATTTGGTATTTATACATGTGTGTCCTATTTATTTCACTTAAGAGTATTGCCTCAATGTGCATCCACTTAGTTATAAATGTCTCTAATTTGTCGTTTTTTATGGCTGAGTAGTACTCCATTTTATTTTAAAAAACCACATTTTCTTGATCCAGTCTCCAGTTGATGGGCATTTGGGCTGTTTCCAAGTTTTAGCTATTACAAACTGTGCTGCTATGAACATGGGTGCACATATATCACTGTGGTATGACTCTTTTAATTCTTTGGGGAAGATCCCCAGCAGTGGAATAGTGGGGTCAAATGGGACTTCCAGTCCTAGTTCTTTGAGGTATCTTCATACTGATTTCCACAGTGGTTGCACCAGTCTACACTCCCACCAGCAGTGGAGCAGTGTTCCTCTTACCCCACAGCCCCACCAGCATTTGTTATTGGTTGATTTCATGATAGCAGCCATTCTTTCTGGAGTGAAGTGGGATCTCAGCATTGTTTTCATTTGCATCTCTTGAATGACCAGTGATGTTGAACATTTTTTCATGTATTTATTTGCTATTTCTACTTCTTTGTCTGAGAAAAGTCTGTTCATTTCAGATGCCCATTTTCAGATTGGGTCTTTAAATTTGGGAGGTCTGATCTTTTTAAGTTCTTTATAGATTTGAGATAGTAGACCTTTGTCTGAGGAAAAGCGGGTGAAGATTTTTTTTCCCACACTGTGGGTTGTCTCTTCACACTGCTGGTGGTTTCTCTTGCTGTGCAGAAGCCTTTTAGTAAGAAGAGATCCCACTTGTTGATTGTTTGTGCTAGTTCACGGGCAACTGAGGTTTTGTTTATAAAATCTTTTCCTACACCGATATCTTCAAGGGTTCTACCTAACCTCTGTTCCAACTGGTTCAGAGTTTCTATTTTAATATTTAGATCATTAATCCAGTTTGATTTTAGTTTAATGCATGGCGAGAGATATAAGTCTAGTTTTAACCTTTGGCAAGTTGAAGCCCAATTTTTCCAGCACCATTTATTAAAGAGGCTATCTTTCCTCCAGTGAGGGTGTTTGGCTCCTTTATTGAAGATGAGATGGCTGAGTGTGTCTGGCATTGTTTCTGCATCTTCTAATCTGTTCCACTGGTCCTCAGGTCTGTTTCTTTGCAAGTACCATGCTGTTTTTAATCACAGTAGCTTTGTAGTAGAGTTGCAGGTTGGGGATTGTGATACCCCCTGCCATGTCTCTGATACCTAGAATTGCTTTTGCTATTCTGGGTCTCTTCTTGTTCCAAATGAATTTTTGGATTGTTTTCTCAAGGTCCATGAAGTATGCTGCTGGGATCTCAATTGGAATTGCATTAAATCTATATAGCAGTTTTGGAAGTATGGCCATTTTCACTATATTGAGTCTTCCTACCCAGGAGCAGGGGATGTCTGTCCATTTTCTGATATCATCTTCAATCTCTCTTTTCAGAGTGCTGTAGTTTTCAGAGAAGAGGTCTTTGATTTCTTTTTTTAGGTTGATTCCTAGGCATTTCAGTTTTTTGGATGCTATTGGGAAAGGAATTATTTGCCCTATTTCTCTCTCAGTGAGTCTGTCATTCATGTAGAGCAAAGCTATTGATTTTTGTGTGTTGACCTTGTAACCAGCTACTCGACTGCATTTGGTTACTAAGTCTAGAAGACTTTTGGTGGAGTTCTTGGGGTCTTCTATATAGAGTATCATGTCATCTGCAAATAATGACAATTTGAATTCTTCATTACCTATCTTTTTTCCTTTTATTTCTTTCTCTTGTCTAACTGCTGTGGCTAATGTTTCCAGAATTATATTGAACAAGAGTGGTGATAGTGGACATCCTTGTCTTGTTCCTGATTTTAGTGTGAAGGGTTTCAGTTTTTGACCATTTAGTATGATATTGGCTGTTGGTTTTTCATAGATGGCTTCTATCAGTTTGAGGTAGAGACCCTCTATTCCAATTTTTTGTAGGGTTTTTAATCATAAATGCATGTAGGATTTTGTCAAATGCTTTTTCTGCGTCTATGGAGATAATCATATGGTTTTTGTCCTTGGCTCTATTGATATAGTGTATTACATTGATTGATTTGCATATATTGAACCATCCTTGCATCCCTGGGATGAATCCCACTTGATCAGGGTGTATGATCTTCTTGATGATCTTCTGCATTCTATTTGCCAGTATCTTATTAAGGATTTTTGCATCTATGTTCATTAGTGAGATTGGCCTATGATTCTCTTTTTCAGTTGGGTCTTTCTCTGCTTTGGGGATCAAGGTGATGCTTGCTTCCAGGAATGAGTTTGGGAGTATTGCTTCCCTTTCAATTTCATTGAAGAGTTTAAACAGTAGTGGCAGCAGTTCCTCTCTAAATGTCTTGTAGAATTCAGCAGTGAAGCCATCAGGGCCCGGGCTTTTCTTAGTTGATAAGATTTAATTACATTTTCAATTTCATTGATTGATATTGGGTTGTTCAGAATTTTTATGTGTTTTTCATTCAACTTTGGTAATTCATATATATCTAGGAATCTGTCCATTTCTTCTGTGTTGTCCATCTTATTGGCATATAGATTCTGGAAGTAGGTATTGATGATCCTCTGGATTTCTGCTGGGTCTGTTGTAATTTCAACCTTTTCATTCCTAATTGCATGGATTTGGGCCTTTTCTTTCCTTTTTCTGACAAGGTTGGCTAAGGGTTTGTCAATTTCGTTGATTCTTTCAAAGAACCAACTCTTGGCTTCATTGATTTTTTGTATCATTCTCTTAGTCTCCATTGCATTGATTTCTCCTCTGATCTTTATAATTTCCTCCCTTGTATGAGCTCTGGGGTTGTCCTGCTCTTCTTTTCCTACAAGCTCGAGGTTCAGCATGAGGTTGTTTAATTGGGCTCGGTCTATTTTCCTAATATACATATTCACTGCTATGAATTTCCCTCATAAGACTGCTTTCATTGTGTCCCATAGATTCTGATATGTTGTATTGTCATTGTCATTTAATTGAAGGAACTGTCTGATTTCTTCTTTAATTTCCTCTGTGACCCATTGGTTATTCAGAAGTGTGTTGTTCAATTTCCATGTGTTTATGAAATTTTTTGAGTTTCTTTTGCTATGGATCTCCAATTTCATCGCACTATGGTCTGATAATATACAGGGGATAACTTCAATTCCTTTGCACTTACTTAAACATGTTCTTTGCGTGAGTATGTGGTCTATTTTTCAAAATGACCCATGTGCAGCTGAGAAGAATGTGTGTTCTGGTTTTGTGGGGTGGAAGACTCTGTAAATATTTGTTAAGTTCATTTGTTCAAGAGTTCGATTGAGTTCTAGTATTTCATTACTTATTTTTAGTCTAGTTGATCTATCTATTTGTGACAGTGGGGTGTTGAGGTCCTCCACTACAATTGTATTAGTGCATATATGACTTTTCATGTCCGTTAGTATTTGTTTTATATAGTTGGGTGTACTAGTGTTTGGTGCATAGATATTTATGATTGTCATCTCTTCCTCTTGGATTCTTCCCTTTACAAGGATGTAGTGTCCTTCTTCGTCTCTCTTAATCAGTGTTGGTTTGAAATCTACTTGATCTGCAAAGAGGATAGCTACTCCTGCTTTTTTTCAGGTTCCTGTCACATGCAGTATTGTTTTCCACCCTTTAACTTTCAGTCTATGAGTTTCCTTTTGAATTAAGTGTGTTTCTTGTATGCACCATATTGTTGGATTTTGCTTCTTGACCCATTCTGCCAGTCTATTTCTTTTGATTGGTGAATTGAGACCATTAACGTTGATGGTTATATTTGCAATGTATTGACTTGTCATTGCCATGACTTTTTCTTTTTGTTGGGTTCTCCCCCTTTCCATTTAATTTCTTGTCATGCCAGATGGGTTCATTCTGCTTTGCTTCCTGGGGTTGTGATCCTCAATGTCTGTTCCTAGGATATTGTGTAAAATTCTTTGGAGTGCTGGTTTGGTATTCACGAAGTTCCTAAGGTGCTCTTTGTCATGAAAGTATCTTATTTCTCCATCCATTTTGAAAGATAGTTTTGCAGGGTACATCAATCTGGGTTGGAGGCTGTTTTCTCTTAGGGTTTGGAATATGTCACTCCAAGCTCTTCTTGCCTTGATGGTTTGTGTTGAGAAGTGTGCTGTGATTCTGATGGGCTTTCCTTTGTATGTGATTTGTTTCTTTTCTCTAACTGCTTGTAGAACTTTGTTCCTCTGTTGAGTTTCTGGAATCTTAACAATTATATGCCTATGTGTAGATTTTTTTGATCAAGGGTATTTGGAGTCCTATATGCCTCACTTATCTGTATGTCAAGCTCTTTTCCCCTGCTTGGGAAGTTTTCTGCCATTATTTCTGTGAAGAGATTTTTTTATGTCATCTGCACTCTCTCCTGTTTCTTCATTGAGTCCAATCAGTCTTATGTTATTCTTCTTTGCATCATCTAGCAGCTGCTGGATTGATTTCTCATGTTCCCTTATAATTTTGAAGCAATTTTTCTTTTCCTGGTCACTAATTGTAATCTTATCTTCTATATCTGAAATTCTGTTCTCACATTGGCTCATTCTGCTGTGTAGACTTTCAATGGAGTTTTTCATGTCCTGGAAATCTATTTGCATCTGTTTTATGGATTCCATTTGTTTCCTATGTTGGGATTCCATCATGTTCCTCAGCTCCTCTCTAGATTTATTAATCATGTCTTGCACTAGGGGCACAATTTTTCCTGTTATCTGAGAAATTATTTCTGATTCCATTTTTTCCAATCCCCTTTTGTTGCCAGTTCAGTGGGTCCAGGTGGTTGAGTATCAGAGTGTTCCATCTCATTTCCCTTTGAGGTTGCTGTAGGTGATCTGGAAGTCTGGTTTTGAGACTTATTCACGTGTTTTCTCATTTCGACTGGGGGGGGGGGCGCTGTTAGCGCCTGCACGGATTACCTCCTCTGAGCTGGGAGAGGTGTGACAGGGGCCGGGAGCAGTGGTCGTGATGGTGGCCCAAAAGCCCTTTCTTGTGCGCTGGGAGCAGCAGGAGGGATGGTGGCCAGAAAGCCCCTTCCTCTGGACCAGGAGCATTGGGATGGTGGCTCAGAAGCCCCTACCTCTGGGCTGGGAGCAGCAGGACAGGAGGTGGCCCAAAAGCCCTTTCCTCTGGGCTGGGAGCAGCGGCGGGATGGTGACCGGGAAGCCCCTTCCTCTGGACCAGGAGCAGTGGGACTCAGTACCATAGTCTGGTGGTCTGGTGTCCTCTACATCTTTGTAGTGTGGAACCAGGTGGCTGCCTGTCTGCAGCAGGGTGATTCAGTGTCTTCTGCGGGACTGGGGACCTCAGTAGGGCGTGCGCAGACCTGCCTGTCTGCAGCGGGGTGATTCAGTGTCTTTCGTGTGACTTGGGACCTCGGTAGGGCGTGGGCACACCTGCCTTTCTGCAGCAGGGTGATTCAGCATCTTCTGCGTGACTCAGGACCTCGGTAGGGCATGTGCAGACCTGCCTCTATTTTTCTACTTAACTGAGATTGCTCACCTGGTCCATCCATGTTCTGTTTTCCCCCTGAGATAAGCATACTTCCTTTCACTTAAACAAATATGTATGCATATATATGCATATTTATTTTATTATTGATACAATTAATAATATAACATCATATTAAATATTATGTGTGCATGTATTTGAAGTATATGATATATCACTATCAGTAACCAAAGTAAAAAATCAACGTTATATATCCCTGTACCACATATATAGTTATCATGAGCCAAAATAAAAAATCCTATTAAAATCTGGCAAATGTTTCAGTTAAATTACAGTCATTCAAATTGGCAAATTTTGCAACTTGGTCACTCAGCAAATTGATCATTCAGCTAACTGGCTTCAGAAAAGTTGATCTACAGCAAATAAACCTGCTTTCTTATCTTACAATGCTTATGTGTTTTAAAGAGCCAAGTAGCACAATTTACACATATAAATTTTTTAAAAATTTTTGTAGAAGAAATGTACATCTTTAATTGAGTTTTTTCCTTTAAAGAGTGAGGTTTTTAGTCTTGAATTACTAAAATATTTTGATGAGATAACGTGGCAATAAGTAATTATAAACAGATAGAAATTTATATAACCAAAAAGTGAAGTTGGGACCAAAAAAAGTGGCTATGTAGATTACATGGCTTATTATTTAAATTGCATTCATCTTTAGGATCTTTAAATCTATACAGACTCATAATAGGACATGGACATGAGGAAACATGTAAGGCAAATCTGAATCATTATACTTCATATTTCTCTTGTAAAATTTCAAAAATCTAGCTAAAAATACCCCCTGCCTACAGGGCCAGCATCCTGGACACCTGGATATCTGACTAGTGTAGACTCCTAGGGCTCCGTGCTTGGGTTAAGATTCTGCTATTTTTGTCTTGAAATCCTTAATACTTTTTGAGCAGATTTCGGTGACTTTCCATGTTCATTTTGCATTATCCCTCACAAGTTACATACCTTGCCCTGTCTGCCTGTGTGGTTAAAAAAAAATGACTGATCTTAACTTGATCCTTTAATTTGAATGCAATGGGAAAACGAGAGGGATTTAAGAGGAGCTCTGGTAGAACCACAGGGGCTCAGGGATTCAGTGGGCATGTTTCATTTGACTTAGAGGGACCAAAAGTATGAATCCATGAAAGAGCAAAAGAGAAGGTAAGCAACAGGAAATGGGGAGATGGATCTTTTGCAAATGGGAAGGGAACAAAGTGATAGAGGAAAAGGGAAGAGAGGGGAAGGAGATCCAAAAATAAAATAAATAAATAAATAAATAATGAAGGTATGTTATATACAGGTATCAACTCCCCAGGGGTAATGTATTCATTACGCATGGCAAATATGTATTGGTAAAAAAAAAAAAAAAAAGCAAGAAAAAATACTTTCTTTCTGTGTGCCTGGACCTGATTTTGAAACTGGACATAATTGGGCTGGTTATTTAGCTCAGTGGTGCTATGCCTGCCTTGCAAGCACAAGGTCCAGTTCGACCCCCTGTACCAAAATAAATAAATAAATAAATAAATATAAATAAGAAAGAAATTGGACATCATTGTGAGTGAAAACTGTGAGTGAAAAAAATTAATATGCAAAATAGTTTACTCTCAACAAATATTAAATTTCTTAGGTTAAAAGAATCTAGTAGCAATTTAAAAAAAAGATCCCTGTCCTCATGGAGCCTACATTCTTGTCTTGTGCTTGACAAAAAGAAACCAAACACCACAAAACAAAGAACAGCAACAACACAATCAATAAAATGCATAGATTTTGCTCAATACCTGGAAAGACGTTGTGTCAGTTAATTTTCATTGGCAAGTCTTGGCAATATCAAAGACATCCATTCCATTATTGAGAAAATTGTTAAAGAGTGTTAAAGTTGTTCAACACACAGTTAATTATGCAGTAATAAAAGTCTTTTAGAGTTGGGTCAGTTCTGTGAGCAGCAACATTTCTTTCACTTATTTATTTATCTCCTTCAAACTTTTTTTTTTTGGCAGTACTGGGGATTGAACTTGTGCTTTCAAGGCAGCCACAGTGCCACTGAGCTAATACCAACCCTCCTTCAACCATTTTTTGTACTTAGGAGATTGTAAAGAGGATATCTGTGATTACTATTTTATGAATATAGTGTGAATTTTAAAAGTAACTGTGAAAAAATTGTGAAGGATATCACAAATGAGAACCATTCTTTGTAGTTAAGTCATAGACACAGAATTCTAAGAAATTCTATGCTCAAGAATAGTCATATTTCTACAAGGGCACAGGTGCTTGGCTCCAGTAGAAATCTTGTTGTCTGAGGGTTAAGGAAATAGAAAGGATAAAAAGTGTGAATAAATTGAAAGAGATCTGTCTTGATTTTTGTCTTATAAATTACTTGAATATTTACCATTTACCTAATTGACAGATAAGTTACATCCGTGTTTCTGTGAGAATTATAAGCTTCATAAAAGACTTAAGGCTTTTAATCTGAAGTTCCAAAGTGTGACTTGAATCAAGTATTTTATTTTGTCATTATTTATTTTATGTCTTTGATGGATCCAATTTATGTTGAAATGCTGAAGAAAAGGATGATGATGAAGACTGGATTATAGTTTCACTTGCTTAATGTGATGGCTCACGGTATTGTTATTTCTTTAATTTTTTTTTTGTTTTTTGAACAAAAAAATTATTGTAATTGAACCCAGGGTCTTCTCATGAGCAACATCCCCAGTCCTTTTTATTTTTTATTTTGAGACAGGGTCTCACAAAGTCACTAATTCGCCTCAGCAGGGCTGGAATTTGCAACTGTCCTCCCTCAGCCTCCCAGAGTTCTGGGATTACAGCATGCCTGGCTCACACACTCCTCATCAAAAATCTTGAAAATAGTAGAATTTTTCATGCAAGAAAATCTGCGGATGAAAATGCTAGTATACTTGCAAAACTTCAGTTGAACAATTTAAAACATTATTTTCTTTAAGTTCCTGTAAAATCAGACAGACTTTAGTTCAGCCATGTGCAGTAGAAGTGTTCAAACTGATTTGGGGATGGGAATAAAGGAAAAATCTGGAAGAGGCGCTCTTGTCCAGTGTTTGTTATTGAAACACTGTACACTTAATGCTTCCGAAAAGGTCACTGAGGAGTTGAAAGCCCTCCCATTTCCCTTCTGTATGTACCTGGAGAAAGTCTGATTTTGTTGGACACTTCTGGAAACTACTAACACTATTGACCTTTGGGCCATAGTGGAAAGTTCTCTTATTGTTCTGTTTTATTCCCCCAAAGAAAACTTTAAATGGAAAAATGAAAGCATTACACTGCCTATGTAACTGGCTCTAACAATGCTTGGTAACAAGTCTGGTGTTTGCTGCCTTCAAAACAAAGTGAGACCCTAATGTCATCATCACTTTATGAATTTTGCCCAGTTACTAGAACTAAAGACTGTCCTCACCATCCCAAAGGAAGCTTTGTCAACAACCATAAAAGTCAACAAAATTATCTAAAATAGCTTTTGAATCATTACAGTTTAAAACATTATGGAATAGAATCATGATATTAAGTACAATTCACCAAATAGAGAGAGGTTCACTGATTTTCCAAGGCTGGAAAATTTTCTTATTTATTTCCTATCTGTTTTTTTATATATAATGAGAATACTTAAATCCATTCAGGGAGGTGTGGTAGTACATATCTATAATCCCAGCACTATGGGAGGTTAAAGCAGGTGGGTTGCATATTTAAGTCCAACCTAGGTGACTTAACAAGACGCTGTCTCAAAACAAAAATTGAAAAAAAGACAAGGGAAGTAGTCCAGTGTGAAGACCCAGGCTGGGTTTAATCCCCAGTGACACACACACACTCACAATCTACTCCTTTAGCAATTTTCAAGCATGCAAAATATTGTCACTAACTGCAGTCACTATGCACAATAGAACTCTTGAGGTTTTTCTCCTGCCTGCCTGAAATTTTTTCTCCATGGGCCAACATCTACCTAAAGCCCAGCCCTGGAAACCACTATTCTACTCTTTGTTATAAGTTACTCCACACGTGACAGGTAATAGGGAGAGGAGAGAGTATTGCTATCCAGCATAGCCAATATATGTAAAAGTGTACCTTAATTTATAATTGTTATACATGTTTATACTTTTTTTGGTCTATTAGTCTGGCTGTTAATCTGTGTTTATGATCATTAAATCATTAATTAACTCGTTAAATGTAGAGAACAGGGAAAGGGGACGTTACTAGAACCTCTGCAGTAAGTCCTAGTATCCTGTGAGCCATGGCAGCACAAGGCAAATTAACTTACTATACAGGAAAGGTAGAAAAAAAGAGACTGAGAAGAAGCTGAGCTTTGGGTCTGATCAGTGCTGCTCTGGGAAGCAAAGATGAAAGTCCTCAGCTTACCACACCTTTTATTTAATACATCAGGAGAAACAGATGTAACAAATGACTTGCAGAGAGTTCAGTACATGGGGATAAACAAAGGGTAACAATCCAAGAACAATGAGGAACTGAGTAGATGAAGATTTTGTTCCTCCCAGGATGTCTTCAGCTGGTGTAATCTGGTCCTGGAGCATCACAGCATCACCGGATCGCTGAGGTCTCAGTTGTGACCGGGGGCCAAAATGAAATTATGTCTCAAAATGCTGTAGCTGGCCTGTAGCCAGGAGAACTAGGCCTAATCAAATGATTTTACCCTAAAATTATGTAGCATTGCTCCTGACAGTTAAAGACTTAAAAATAAATCCAATGCTGGCAAAGGAAAAAATAAGTTACATCACATGTAAATGAGATTGTGTGGTATTTGTCTTTTGCAACTAGTTTATTTTATTTAACACGTTTTGCATATTTATATCATTCCAAATGATGAGATTACCCTCCTTTTTAAGGCTGAATTGTGTATATATACAACATTTTCTCTCCATTATTTATTGATAGTTTCATTTCTTGGTTATTATGAATACTACAGTGAACATGGAAGTACAGATATATGTTTGAGATCCTGATCTCAATTCCTTGGATATATATCCAGTAGTGCGAATGCTTAATCATACTATAGCTCTATTTTAAGAGCTTCGGGCTATTTTCCATAATGGCTATACCAATTTACATTCCCACCAACAGTGTACCACTGTTATCTTTTCTTCACTTGCCAGCACTTGGAACATTTTGTATTTAATAAGAGCCATTACAGTTGGTGTAAGGTGGTATATTACTTTTAATTTGCATTTCTCTGATAACTGGGGATGTCAGACATTTTTTCATATACCTGTTGACCATTTGTATCTCTTCTTTGGAGAAATATCTTTTCAGAGCCTTTATGCAGTTTTGAACTGAGTTATTTGTTTTCCTGCTTTTTAGCTAAGCTTCTTATGTTTTATAGATATTAATACCTTACCAGATGTTGGGTTTGCAAATATTTCTCCCATTCAGTTGTCTGACTCTTACTTTGCTGATTGTTTCCCTGGATGTGCAGGAGCTTTTAATTGGATATAATTCTATTTTGACTGCTTTTGTTTATGTTGCCTATGCTTTTGGTCCTGTTTTCTTCTAGCAGTTTTATAGTTTCAAATTTTATGTTTAAATCTTTACTCCATCATGAGTGGATTTTATATATGGTATGAGATGAAGGCATAATTACATTCTGCCATGTGGATAATCATTTTCCTAGCATATTTATTGAAGAGACTGGCCTTTCTCATTTTGTGTTCTTTATAGCTTTGTCAGAAATTAATTGACCATATAAGGTGGCATTATTTCTGGAGGGGCAAAAGATTTAAATGCTTGTTTTAATTGAGGACAAATACTTTAACTTTTCTGAAAGGAAGGAAATTCTTCATTCAGAATACTTTGGGGAGAAAAAGGTCATTTATGCATGGTCTAGCTCGTCTGGCAATTATTTTCAGCCATATGGATGGGTTAAAACATTCAAGTTCAGTATAGATTCTACATATAAAAAAATTTTGTTTTCTTTGATAGGAACTTGACTTGGAAGAGCAAAATAGATTGACTCCTTGTCAATCTTTGAAATGTTTCACTCTTAGATGACTATTATAAATTTCTTTGAAAAGAGAAATCTGTGAACACCTGGAAACTATTTAGGGTCCTTTCAGAAGTTACCTCTACCCTGACGGTATTAAAGTTGACCCCTATATCCAGAATCCTTTTTAGTCTCACATATACTGTGTTAAAGGCATTATCCTAGCCTATTATGTTAGTCGGCTTTTTGCCGCCATGACAGAATACCTGAGAAACACAAAAGTAGGAGATATTTATTTTTATTTCAGAGGGTCTAGTTCATGGTCACTTGGCTCTGTTGCTTATAGCCTGTGGTAAGGCAGAACATCATGGTAGAGCTCACTTCGTGGTGACCAAGGAACGAGACAGACAAAAGAAAAGGAACAGGGCAATATACCCTTCAAGAGTATACCCCTCATGACCTATTTCCTCCAATTAGGGCCCACCTCCCTCAATAGCACCTTCTCCCAAGAGCAGTGCCAGCTGGAGACCAAGCTTTCGACACAGGAGGCTTTGGGAGACATTTAATAGTATCCAAACCATAGCCCCTGTGATCTTGATCATAGGAGAAAAAATTATAGTTGGAGTTAAACTCTAAAAGCCTTTCAGAGTTAGGAGTCTTTTGAGACAAGATTGTCATGGTTTTGTAAAATAAGCTGAGGAAGCTTTAACTGCATGCTATAGTTGGAATGTTTCTGTTTCCCTAAACTTCATTTGTTGAAAGGCTAGCTTCCAAAGTGATAGTTGTGGGAAATGTAGCCTTTGAATAGGTGATTAAAACATAAATGTTCATGAGTGGGATTATTTTCTTTATAAAATAGGCCATCTCAATCCAGAAAGAATGGTGATCAAGATCAAGATGTCAAATGATAACAAATGCTGGTGAGGCTGCAGGGGAAAAAGGAACACTGCTGCACTGTTGGTGGGAATGTAAACTAGTACAACCACTATGAAAGTAACTAGGGCTATTTCTCAAAAAACTAAAACTAGGAACTGCATTTGACCTAGCTATTTCCCTTCTAGGTATCTTCCTCAAAGAGTTAAAGACATCATACCACAGTGACACATGCCTACCTATGTTTATAGCACAGCAATTCATAATAGCTAAATCTTCGAAGCAGCCTACATATCCATGGACAGATAGATAAAGAAAATGTGGTATTTACACACAATGAGTACTACTCTGCCATAAAGAAAAATAAACTTGAGTCATTTGTATGAAAATAGACATTCCTTGAGACCACAATGTTAAATGAAATATGTAAGACACACAAGCTTATGTATGCACGGTTTCTTACGCATGTGAAGCCCAAAGCATAAATAAAGAACAAACAGAAAGATAGATCACAGGAAGTAGGGAGATTGATCTTTCTCAAATGGAAAGGGGATCAAGAGGTGGAAGGACACGGGTGGAATGGAGGGAAGGAGATGAAAAAGGAATTCAGATGTGTCATGTACATGTGCCCACTCCATACAAGGAAGGTAAGCACTATGTACTGCCAATATGGACCAATAAACAAATAGATAAGTATAAATAAAATGGATTTTACCCTGAAAAAATTAAAATAAAGTAGGCCCAAACAAGTTCATTCTTCCATTTTGCCACATGATGGGACATCAAGATGTTTTTGTGAAGCAGAAAACATCCTTTACCTGACACCAAAGCTCCCAGTACCCTGATCTTATATTTCCAAGCCTCCAGAATGGTGAGAAATACATTTCTGTCGTAAGCCTCTCAATTAATGGCATTTTGTTATAGAAGCCCAAACAGAGATATTCCAACAGAAGATCGATTGAATGTAACAAATCAAGAATTTCAATATTATAGCCATTAAAACAAAAAATTCAAATTGATAAAGTGTCCAGTACAACATGCATGTTATCCTGCCAAAATATTATCTAGGCGTTTAATGTTCTTTTCCATGTTGAGAAATAATTTGAATAAGCCTTTATGCTGATATTTTAAATAAGATTTAAAATTTAAGATTATTTAAAATTAATAAATTTTAAACATCTATATTTAAACTGTATCATCTTATTTTTGTTCATGAACATTAATATCATGCATTTATTTTGAAATATTTTGATAAAAAATATTTTAATATAATTTCTTGTGTAATTCTGTGAGTTTTATTTTGTGCCTTTAAATATATTATTCTGAGAAAGAGTTTACAGCTTTCATTTGAGTTCCAAAGGGATGCAGGAAAGTTTAAGAATCCCTGATACAGAAAGAAGGTGAACATAGTTATGAAAATAGGTCAGGTCATGTAATTAGGATTTTGGAAACTCCAAGTTTGAGGTCTAGTAGAAGAGCTTAGCAAACAAGATTAGCAGCTATCAGTCAGGGGAAAGCAGGTCAGTTTTAGTGTATGGAAATCAAGAGAAATGTGTGTCTGAGCCCAAATTGAGTGAGTAGAGTGGGAAGTGAAACAGTCGAGTCAGTTCCTAAGTACAGACAATCCAACTAAAAAATATCTTACTTAGAATGGGGTTGTTCCTTGGGGCCGGGGATTCGGCTCAGTGGCACTGTGCCTGCCTTACAAGCACAAGGTCCTGTGTTCAATCCCTGGTACAAGAAGAAAGAAAGAAAGAAAAAGGGCCGGGGATTTAGCTCAGTGGTTTCACCGCCTGCTACGCAAGCACAAAGACCGGAGTTCGATCCCTGGTACCAAAAAGAAAAAAAAGAAAGAAAGGAAGGAAGGAAGAAAGAAAGAGAGGTTGTTCCTTGAGGGAGCTTTGTGATCAAGACATGGATTTTACACAGTATGATCAAACGTGACAAATGTTTGAATAAAAGTTTTACAAATTTATTACAGTAAACGACACATTACCATTAATCCCCTTTTCTCCTTGAACACACTTATTCTATCACTTATGCCACTTTCTAAAGCAGCTTACAGTTTATGTTTATGGCAATTTCTGTCAATTAAAAACTTTACATTGTGTGCTTATCCATTTTATTCACTGGATCTGGCACCATGTGACTTCTGGCTCTTCCTCAATGTCAAAATGACCATGAGAGTTTTGAATTGATTCAGGACATCAAAGAAGCTATGACAATGTAACTAAAGATACAAAAGAGAACTCCCAGCACTGTTTCAGAAAGTACCAAGAACGATGGGCTAAGTGTGTTCAAAGTGAGGGGGAGTATTTTGAGGAAGATTAATAACAATATCTTTTACTGTAATAAATTTTTAAAAATTTAAACATTCACTGTACATTCTGGTCACACCTTGTATAAAAGATGGCAGAAACGAGGTCAAGTGACTAATGCAATAAAAGGAGACACTTTTGATGGCAGAGGTGAGGGATGACTGCAGGAGGAAAGTCACTGGGAAACACAGAGGTGCTGGGATCCAGAGTACCAGTGGAAGCAAGGTTGGCATATGGGGCTCCATTCAGAATGGCCAATAAAATGGAATGGGATGCTACTGGGCTCTTAAACAATTGCTTCTGTTTCCTTGATGAAGCATCAGACAGTTATTGGTGCTGGAGAGGATTATGAAGTAGACATTTTGGCAAGTTGGAAAATGCAGATATGAGGAAAGTGTAGTAGAGTCTTGGGCAAACGAAAGTGTTCAAAGTTGCAAGCACTACTTCTTTTCAAATTATGTTCATGGCTTGGACTAAATATTCAGACATTTTAAAGCAATCTACAAGTTCAATGCAATCCTTATCAAGATTCTAATGATATTTTCCACAAAAATAGAAAAACTAATACTAAAGTTCATATGGAGCCATAAAAAAAGCCTGAATAAATCTTGAAAGAAAGGAACAAAGCTGGTGGCATCATACTTCTTTCTTTCAAATTATATTACAAAGCTATAGTAATCAAAACAGCACAATAATGACATAAAAATAGACACATGGACCAAAGGAACAGAAGAAAGAGCCAAGAAATAAATCCACACGTGCATAGCCAATTATTTTTGACAAAGGTAGCAAGAATACACAATGGAGAAAAGATAGTCTCTTCAGTAATTGGTGCCTGGAAAACTGAATTTCCACATGCAAAACTATGAAGTTGGACCTTTATCTTATACTATACACAAAAATTAATTCAAATTAGAGTAAAATTTAATGTTAAGACCTGAAATTATAAAATGCTTTTGAGAAAATATTAGAAAGTACTTTAACATTGTTTTTTTTGGGGGGGGGGTAGTTAAGACACTAAAAGTGTTGGTAACAAAAACAAAAATAAACAAATAGGACTACCTCAAACCAAAAACCTTCTGCACAGCAAGAGAAAGCAATTAACAAAATGAAAAGACACCTATGGAGAGGGAGAAAATATTTGCCAGTTGTGTACATGTACATCTTATAAGGGGTTCACATCCAAAATATATGAGAAATTCCTACAACTCATTAGCAAACACACAAACCCCCAAATCAAACCAATTTAAAACTTGGCAAAGAATCTGACTAAACATTTCTCCAACGAAGGCATACAAAGAACCAAAAGATAAACAACCAGGTACTCAACATCACTAAACTTCAGGAAAATGCAAATCAAAATCACAATAATATATCACCTCACAACTATCAAAATGGCTATTATCAAAATACAGATAATGTGTTTCTGAGGATATGGAGAAGAGAACCTTTGCACACTTTTGTTGGCAATGTAAATTGGCAGTTATTATAAACAACACTATGTACTTTCTTGAAAAAATTAAAAATAGATCTATACAGTACCCAGCAATTTGACTGCTGGGTATGTATCTAATGGAATTGAAATCAGGATCTTGAAGATGTATTTCCACTTCCACACTCATTGTAGCATTATTCACAACATCCTTGACATGGAATTAATCTAAGTGTTCAAAGGTGGATGAATGGATCAAGAAAATGGGATTTAGCGCAGTGGCACCGCGCCTGCCTTGCAAGTGTAAGGTCCTGAGTTCGATTCCTGGTACCAAAAAAAAGAAAAAATGATACACACACACACACACACAAATTGGATATCATTCAACGTTTTAAATGAGAGATAAATCTTGTCATTTCCAACAACATCAATGAATGTGAAGGAAATTATGCTAAGTAAATAAGCCAAACCCAGGAAGACAGATATTGTATGATTTTGCTTACATGCGGAATTGAAAACAAACTCACAGAAGTAGGGAGCAGAATGACAATTGCTAGAACTGGGATGAGGAAGAAACGGGAAGATGATGCTCAAAGAATACAAAGTTTCAGCCATGTAAATTAAACAAGTTCTAGAAATTTATATTGCATGTAACGAAAGTTATTTGCAGTAAATATATACCCTTCCATTAGATTCCCATTTCTTTTTACCCTTTCCTCTCTCATTTAGTAAGTATACTTCTTATTGTTGTTGTTAAACCATGTGAGAGTTAGTTATAAGGTAGCATTTCCTTCCTCATACTTCAGCACGGAACATGGTCACTCTTCATGAACATAGTTGTAAATTCAGGAAATTAATTATAGCCCATGTTCATAATTTTCCAAATGTCCTAACAATGCCATTGATAGTTACAATTTATTCATTTATCAAGAAAGACACATTACTTTAAATTCTACTCTTAGTTTTCTTTTAATCTGGAGCATTTCCTGCCCTTACTTTCTGCTTTCATTTTTTTTTTAAGTGTTTCATTCTTTAATAACACTGACATTTTTTTGTCAAATGCCAATGCCCATTGTTGCCACGTCAAAACCCAAAACAGATTTTTTTCAGAATGTCATAGCTGTGATTTTAAAATATGACTTATCAGAAAGATTGTAGCATTTTCTTCAAGTTCAGATGATCAGATATCTATAGGAAATAAGCTTTCTGGGTATGGTAGTTATGCTTAAGCAGCACTGTGTATGACTGGGAAAAAAAAGAGACAGACATTAAGGTAACTGTGAAGGAGTGCTAATGATTCCATCAAATCTTAGGATTTGGTAAGAGGAAAGTGAGAACATGAGGGCAGTAACGATATTGATAAAAGGGGTAGGTAGTTCACTAACAGTCTCTAATGTGGGAGCATTGGATCAGGAACAAGGGAAGTGCAGCTCATCAGTGAATATGTCCAGTCTTTTTCACTAAATACATCTGTAAGCCCAACTTTTATGTATGGGGTAAGATATAGAAGATAGACCCCCATACACAAAACTATGTAACGACTACTAGTGTTAAGTTTGACTTTATGGCATACTTCCCACAAGAAGATTCTCACACTTTATTATCCTGAAAGTGTCCCTAGCAAACAGATTATAGTGTTGATAGGTAACTGTCAGGTGGATCCTTTAGTGACTAATGAAGTCATTAAGACGTTAACAGTAGAAGTGAGAAGAGAAACATAGCACTGCAACACTCATCATTTCCGCCCAACTGAATGTGTCTCAAATCACACAGTGTATATTGTTACTTGAGTCTCCTGTACATCAGACAGGATATGGTTTAATGGACATTTCTTTTTCAATTATTCTATTTTGTAGCTCTTACTCATCAAAGCCTAACTTTGATATAAGTAGGTGGCTAAAAAGGATCCCTCAACAAAAAAATTGGGGAAAGGTATATGGCAACTGATCACCATTTATTATCACTTAATTCTGCTGTTCTGAGTACAAAACTGAAGCAATTATGGCTGTGACAAATGCTATTGTACACAGTTACTTTATGAGCAACCTTGCACCTTAGTGCAGATTCTGCATGCGCTCATTCTTTGATTTTTCTTTACTACTGTCAATGTAAGCCAATATACATTGAATGTCCTCAGGGTTTTGGTGCTATACAATGCTCTAGACTTTTACAAAGTGACTTAGTATGAAACAGAAAAGTATGGATATAACTTCCTTTTAAAACACTGAAAATTAATTTTTTTCTTTTAACAATCTCTTCTTTCTCAATAAAGTGAAATAGAACTACTGTATTGCTATACTTTTGTATGCTCTTTGAAACAACTTCCTGCCTCAATGACTGAGTTGGCTTCAGAAAATGATCCCAGCCACGCAATTCACTGTAGCTTCATCTTACTTTATACCAGGAGCACATTCTGAGGTTCTCACATTAAATTTTAATTCAGTAACACTTTCATCTTAAAAACCTGGATGGTCTGAATTGGAATGCAGGTTTGGAATGCCCCCTTGTGGCTGATATAAAGAACAATGAAATACAATTTGAAATCTAGAATGTTGGGTACATCTTTCTCTATTGCCACTTATTTAAGAGAATTTATCAAGAGCTTACTATTAGGCACTGAAGAGCAAAAGATAAGTGATGTAAACTCTGTCATAAGGAGTTCATAGAAAAATGAGAGTAAAAAAGATAATTTCAAACCTCCTTGCTAAGTATTATTTTAGTGATACTCTAATCAAGTCATGATGGTCATCTTTATTTTTGTAGGTATTCACATGGTATTTAATATTAGGTAGAAATCCCTAAAAATAAAAGCAGGGGCTGGGGATTTAGCTCAGTGGTTCTGCCCCTTGCCTTGCAAGCACAAGGACCTGAGTTTGATCCCTGGTACCAAAAATAAAAGCAATTATTTTCCATGCAAGTATAATTCATATATCCATATACTGTAAAAGTATGGGGAAAAAACCATAGTAAATTATGTATTTCTAGAGTTCTTGCTAGGATAACATGCATACTGCTTTTTCTGCTTTGTTTCTATTAGTACGTTCGTTATGTTTTTTAAAACATTATTTTAATTCCACCAGATAAGCAGTATCAGATTATCCAGATAAGGAAACTGAGGCAGAAGTCAGTCTTACCTGATAATTCAGTTTCACAGAAGAGGTTAGAATATGAATGGTCTGACTATACCATTTTCTTGGTAGATTCATCCAAAGGCTTTTGTGTAGTTTCTAATGGTAAATATGAGGGGTTTTGTGAAGTCACTGAGTAACATAAGTCTTCTACAAGAGTTAAACACACACAATACACACACACATAAACTGGATCATTTCCAACATCAGCTACTGAGCAGCAGTCACAGTTCTCGTGTTCAAGGAAGCTTTTTATCAAATTACGAAAAGCCCTGTATCCAATTATGAATCTCCAACCTCACTCAGTCCCCGGTTTGGCACTGCTCAGCCAAATGGTACGCTTGCAATACCAAAGCAAAGTGATTACATAAATAATTTAGCTGGGTCTTGTTTAATCCTACATTAAAGAAATTTAAGTAATCCTAATTAGATTCACCCAGTATAGTCATGTAACAATAATCCTACTAAATTTCCAACACTTAGTGTGAAAGGGTGCACAATTTCTTTTTTTTTTTTTGGTACTGGGGATTGAACTTGGGTCCTTGTCCTTGCGAGGCAGGCAGCGACACCACTGAGCTAAATTCCCAGCCCGGTGCACAATTTTTAAAGAATGTATTCCTTACATAAATCAATGGTATGAATCAAGATTTCAGAGAGAAATCTATAAATCCGATTTAAATCTATGCTCTTAGTACTTTAAATTGCTGTTTTTAATCCAGCTACTTTTTTTAAAAAAATCACATTTCAAAATGTCTTGTTTTCATTTTCACATACTATCTTACAAGACTGTTCTCAAGAGATTGTGAAACACTCTTTGGGAGGTTTTGATTGTTACAAGTTTCTGTCTCAGGCTCAAAACTTAAGCCCAATTGGTTCAAAGACTACATTTTAATCAGAAATTATTTCTGGGAATGGTGAACCAAAAATTAATGGGAAGCCTTTCCTCAGTTACACCCCATTTACTGGTTCCTTTTTTCACACTCTAGTGATGTTCATTCACTGGTTCAATTGTTCACTCATCTCCCCATTCCACTTACTCACATACAAGCATCAGAGAAACAGGTCATTTCTTCCTCCCCAGGAATGCATGCATTAAACTCAAGCACTGAGCTGAAATGTATAGCTGCAGTATAGAAAAGATGGTGGAGTATCTAAATCAGGAGTGGATCAGGATGTTTTAGCGAATTTTGAAGGGCAAATAGAAATGAGGTTAAGTAGAAGCAAAGAGCTAATGGATTTTCAGAGGAATTAAGAAAGAACCCCCTATACTTTTGGGGACTCGAGAAATAAGTAGATGTCAGATCTAGAAAGGCCTAGGTGCTGTGCCAAGTTTGAACTTTGTCCTTGCAATGAGATATTTCAAGTAGGGGAATAAAGTGAATAGTAAGGCCACTGAGGCGGTAGTGTAGAGAGGTGTGGAGGGAGGCATGGAATCAGAGCAAGAAATACTAGGAGCCTACTGCAATCATATGGACCTGTTAAAAGGAGAGGACAATTTAGTTTTAAACGTAAAGTGGTCCTCACTCAGCAAAATGCACAACCAAAACTCATACTTTTTCAGAAATACAGAATCTTGTGTGATATTTCTTACCTTCAAAATCAGCATTTTAATAAGTTCTTCAGGCAATCTGTATGTCTGGGAGGTACCGTTCAGATAAGGAATACAGCAGGGATAGTTAGTGGGGGAAAAATATAATCATTATTTTACGTTTGGTCAGTTTGAGGTTTGTGGTATATCCAAGGAAGCTGATCCACAGCAGAGGAGTATATGGGTCTGGAGGCTAGAAATACGTCTGGTTTGAAGATGCAGTTTAGCATTTATCGACCTGTGGTATTTGAAGCCATGGTTTGACCCATTTCTTGGGATTTTCCCAGGCAAGGTATATCCAGTTAGTCAGGCAGAGGGCTCAGGATAGAGCCCTATGAAACATTATTATTTAATAGTCACATACAGCAAAATGTACTCCACATGAAATAGAAGGTACTTCCAGTGGTAGGAAGAAACAATGTGAGGAGTGGGACGAGAGTTCCAACTGGCAGGATCCTCAATATTCTCTTTCCAGCAGAGGTCACATAAGAACAGACAAGTGTCCATTGGATTTGATAATCCTGATGTCAGAGTAAAGCTAATGGGTGGAGATTAATTCCCATTAAGTTCTTTCTTGACCTTAGTATGTGGGGATGCAATTTATAGATTCTGCTTTCAAAGTTCAGATGCGCAGAGCATGTGGGAGGAGCTTGGTGTAGAGCCAGCTTGCAAATGTTCTCTCTTCCAACAGATGGTAAATTCGTTGAAGCATAAGGAAGGCACATAAAGATGAGTAAGACCCAGTCTTAACCCTCCAAGTTCATAACAAAGAATAAGACAAGTAACTATAGTACAAGTAGGGCATTACAATTTATAAAATTATGGGGATTCAAAAGAGGAATACACTGTATGCAAACAAGCAGGAAAAGCTACTTCTCAGCTTTTAGCACAGATAATTGCACATACTAACACTTAAACCACATTAATTTGTTTCTCTCAACAATCTAGTGAATTAGTAATAAAGACAGAGTCCCATTTATTCCAAAATTCAAGCAAACTTCAAACTTATTCATGAGATATTTATTAAAATAACACATTTAGGGAAAAAAAATCAATACAATGTATACATCATTACTGAAAACTGTATACCATCATACAAAAAAGGATTTTATTTTGGGAAACTGATTTCTAATTTATGGCAAGTTTTACTTTCAGAAATAAAACCACAGAACAAAACAACCTAATTCAACCTTAAAGGCTGGCATGCTGAGCAAGGAATGTTCTTATTCTTTGTAGGAGTTCCTTCTTTACACTGTCAGGTACCAGGGCTGAAATACAAAAACAAAAACATCACTGTAGGAAGATTCCGGTACATACAAATTTGAGATTTGACATTTTATTCTGGATTACCAATATACACATTTCATAACCTTCATGGTTCAGTTAAAAAATACACATACACAAGTAAACACCCACACCCACACACACACCACACAGGTAAAGATACCTGAAAAAAAGATGTGTATTTTGCAACTCACTATTTTAGGAAACTATAGAAAACACATTTCATATTGCTGAGAAGAAAACACAGGAGGACTCTTCTGGAGAAAACCATTTTAAAGTACACAAGTATGATTTAAATATAACATTTTACACTTGATCAAAATTATTATAAGCAAAGCCAAAAGACAAAAGCTGAGGAAACATTCTTATAGAAAATCCTGATCTTTTACTATATAGGCAGCTGTTTCAAACTGGTAAGACCAGCAGGCTAACACAAATGAACAAAGGAGACAAAAGGAGAACCATAGTTCTTAAACATAAAAGGGGCTCAATCTCAAGGGAAAAAAAATTAAAATCACATTCAGATAGCATGTTCTACCAATCAAAAATCTAAAATCTGAAGGTTAATAATATGTATGAGGGAAAATAGACATTCTCATATTAAGTTATGGGAGTATAAACTAGTATGATGTTTAAGAAAATGGCAATGGGGAAACTAAAATGTCTAATACATTTGATTAGGTCCAGGGGAAATGGAAAACTTCAGATACAATTCAGAACACAGATAAACGGCAAATATTCTTCTTTTTAAACTGTTTAAATCTTCCTATAAACACTACATACTTTTAAAAGTCCACTGGAAAAGTAATTAATATGTATGAAGCATTTTTAGGTAAAATTTTAGTGACCAAGAGTAGATCAACTGTCTTAATATATGCTGTAACTACAATGGGATATCTTAGCCAGGAGTAGTAACACCTGGCTGTAATCGTAGCATCCCAGAAAGCTGAGACAGGAGGATCTCAAGTTTGAGCAAGGCATGGGGAACAAGGCAGGAAGGACCCTGTCTCAAAATGAAAAGAAATAAGAAAGGGCTAGAGATGTAGCTCAGTGGAAAGGCCCTGTGTTCAATTCCCAGTACCTCAAACAACAGAAAGAAAAAAAAAAAGAAAAAGAGCTATCTTGAGGGAATTTCTTGGTATAAGGAAAGTGTTTGTTAACCTGAGTACAGCAATGGTTACATGAACCTATACATCTGTATAAAGGTCATAAAACTGTACACTAAAAAAGGTCAATTTTATTATATGCTAAGAAAAGATTACTCTTGACAATAACAAGACTGAAAACACAAAATAATTTATTTTTACTCGTCTTTATATGCTCACTCTCTAGTGAGGAATCTACAAGACACTGAAATAACCAAGATATAAGTGTTGAAGAGGCAAAGGGTAATGTCTAACCCGTATAACCTGTTCCTAAACAATCTTAGGAGATGAAGCACAAATTACATAAAACATAAAATTACATAAATTATATATAACAGAAAAAGAAATTCAAAAACTTATCTTAAAATATAAACTCGTAAGGGGAAAAGAATACTTTTTTTTCTTTCCCTGAGATATACTTGAAGAAAAAAGAAATTATATTTTTCAGTTATAAACAAGATTTAAGAAATGGAAAGGACCACGGGATTCTGTAGCCCATTCTCAGCAGGTCCCAATTCAAATAATTAGTTTTCGAAAGTAATAATCTTCAAATTTATTTACTTTTTACACTTAAATTATTTTTACTATTTCTATGTGAGAAAAAAAATCTCATAGGTCATCTAATTTACTTGCTTCTACTTACAAACACACACATAAAACATGACCCTTACAAAATAATTTAAAATGATGTCACTACATCCAAGTTAACAAGGATACAGTTCCCGGCTTATTTATTACCTACCAGTGGTAATATAATATTCCTTATCTTTCCTTGCCTTCTATAAACAAGGCATTTAAAGGACAAATTAGGAAACTGGTTGCACTGTGAGTCTTACATATGGATTATTTTCAACATGAAGTTATGGAACTACTAAATTCTTAGACATTCAAGCAGACAGACCCTCGTTTATTTTTAATAAGGAAAGAGCAGAGTAATGACTCAGGGGCTGGAGTAAATCTTTGATTTATTAAATATTTGAGTGGAGTCAGGCCATATCTAATAAAGTTTATAAATTCTAACTTCCGGTGATATTTTCCTCTGTAAAATCCTGTAATTTAAAAATTTTCTCTCTATTAACAACTGTTATCAACACATCAGTACAGTGTTTTAGAATAGAAACATTTTACACCTATTGTCTCATTTGTTATTCAAAACTACTAGAAAGGCAGGCAGGCAGGCAGGCAGGCCATTATGGCTCTTCCCACATGAGGCAATGAGAGTGCCTAAGTAATTTTGGAAAGGGTGCTGGTTTTCCTTTTAAAAGAATATTTGAATCAACTGAAGTAAAGTATGTCTGCAGTTCACGTTTCCTTTGACACAATTTGCAGTCCTTACCTCTGCCTTTTGGAGTGATTTCAGCCACCAAGTCATCAACAGTAACGTGTTCTAGTCCTTTTTCTTTAATTACCTCTTATGCAAAAGCAAAAAACAAATCATATCATTTAAAATCATTATCTGTAAGAAAGATTTTCATAGAGGAAGGGTTAAAATCATGTTTTTTAGAGTACAGATCGGTCTTTTTACAACAAGAGGACACTTCTTTTTTTAAAATGAAAATGTAATCTTAAAAATACAGTATTTCCCAGATAAAAAAGATAAAGTCTGTTCATCTTTCAGCTAAATAATTTGTACCATTTACAATAAATTTGAACTTAGAATGTTCAAATCTAACAAGTGTAAAAAGCTGGAAACTTGTAATTGGACAGATCTTATTTTACTATAATCATACTAGGTTTTCCATAAATGACATGATTAACAAGAGGCAAAAATGTAGAACTACTTTTCTGGGTTCTCTTCTCTAGGCTGGGCTAAACAAAATATAAGAAAGTATATAATCAACTTTGCTTGACTTCTACTAGGTGTTTTAACTAATGTTCACAACAATCTAATGGGCTAGGCATTTTTTTCCACTTTACAGGTGAAGCTACTAAAGCTTACATCTGATCTGAACTTGGGTTGAAATTCATCTTTAGTCTTTTACCAGTGAAAGTTTATGACCTCAAAGTCTTGTTGTTTTACTGTGCTATAATGCCTTCTTAAAGTCTCTTATTATTTTTGTGTAGACACAATATCCAGAATTTCATACACCAAAAGCTGAGCCAGAAAAGAATCATCTTAGTGACATGTATAATCTATCAAGTGACATCTTCAAAATCAGCAACTTGAGAAACTTCCATCTTTTTAAGTGTACTTCTTTTAAGAGATTTTATAGATGAATACTTTAAAATTAACACTGTAAAGGGATAAGTTGTAATTCTTGTAAATCTGCCAACCCTCAAGAGCTAAATTTGTTATTAAGTGCATACTGAAAAAAATAACATGACTCTGTATTTTAATGGCAGAGAAAATCTTGAGTGCTCATGCCTCATTTAAAAGAAACCCAAACAAAATTCCTAAAAATGTAGAAATTAGGTCTACATATACCACTGAGAAGAGGAAGCCATTAATATGAGATTTAATTTGCTATCTTTTAAAAATTATGCTTGAGCACTCATAGTGTAAAATAATGACTATACTTTTATTCCAGTGAAGCAAAGACCAACCCAGTTTAGAGCAATGGAACTAGTTTATACACTAAGTGAAAATGATTACCTTTACAGTGTGCCTTCAACTGATCCTTCCAGCCACATTCAATTAATTTAGCTCGCAGCAACTCTTTGAGGCTGTAGAAAAAGAAGAGTTTTCAAGTTACACAATGACATACATCTTCGATATGAAGGTCTGAAGCAATATTTCAACTGTTCAACTAAAAATTCCCTGCCTTCCAGTTTTGACACTTTAACTGTGGCCTAATCTTGGTTCTATCACTAAGTTATTCTTCAATCTTATGCAAATCATTTAAACTCTGGGCCTTGCATTTAATATGGGCATCATTTAAGGAGTAAAATTAAATGAACAGGAGGGACTGAAATACTTCTCAAGGTCTATTCCATGGATGTCCAACCTTTTGGCTTGTTTGAGCAACACTGACTGAAGATGAATTGTCTTGGGCTGTATATGAAATATATAGTTAATGTCTGTAAATAGCAAAACCTCCTTTCTAAAAAATATTTTTTATTACAACACTGCAATGAAATAACAAGACCGTGGGCTACAGTAGTCTACTATCTGGACTTACTCTTTCCACTTCCCTTCACCATTAGGAATATCACGGGTCTTGTACAACTTCTAGAGGGCTTGTACCTCTGAACTTGAGATTGTACCACTGAAATCTTCAAGTTTCAAAATCCATTCTTTGACCAGAAATTCTGTTCTTTTAGCTCTCTTACTTCCCCATTATACCTCATTTAACCGTAGACTCCCCTTGCTTCTCTACATTTTAATAATTCAGCAATTGGCTATGCCTATCATAATTTAATTAGCAATATCTTTTTACTTAATGGTAAAAAAGTGTCTAATGGCATCATGGATATCATATTTTTATATCCCTTTGCTATACTCACTCTTACAAATCCCCAACCCTCCACCTAATTTCTTAAACGGATCAAATTATGCAAACTGTTTCTCTTTTGTTATTCTTTCCAGTATATGACATTTCTATCTTGGTATCTCATTAGGCTTTTCAATCTCAACAGGGCCAAAATCCAACTTCATATTCTCTACTATTTATCCTTTTTCAAAACGACAACTGATTCTTCTGGGTCCTTGGACTAGAAACCTTGGCAGCATCCTTTATTAAGCTTCCTTGTTCACACTATACATTCAACCCATGAATAAATCCCACAGATTTTAGTTTAAAAATATATACTCAGAATTCAAATGTTTCTCACCATCTCTGCCATTAATACCATCTTTTCTTGTCTGGACTATTACCCAACTTGCGAAGCTATCTCCTTGTCTCTTACCTTCTGTACCTCATTCTCTTCCCACTGCTCAAAACCCTCCACAGCCTCTCCAATCTGTTCAGAATAAAATTCCAAGACTTAGCCAGGAGCAGTGGCACACACCTGTAATCCCAGCACAGAGGGAGGCTGAGGCAGGAGGACTGCAAGTTGAAACTGTACTTAGAAACCTTGAGATCCAGTCTCAAAAAGCAAATAGGGCTGGAAATGTGATTCAGTGTGAAGACCCTGGGTTCAATTCCCAGTTCTGGGAAAAACAATTCTACAACAGCCCAAGTGATCCTCTACAATTTACCTTATCCTCAGCCATACTTCTAACTTTATCTCCCTTCTCTTGCATCCAACTTAAGTCTCCTTAGCGTCCACGTAACTCTCAAGTTTCCAGCAAGCTCAGCCTAGAACGTTGCTTCTTTGAGCTCCCTCAGTTCCTCACATCCTTATCTCTACTCAGTGAAGCTTTCTCTGCCTTTTCTATAGAAAATGTTACTCCCTCCCTTATTCTGCTTTATTCTTCTTATAATACTTATCATCTTTAACATATTACACATTTATCGTCTCTTTCCTAGCACGTAGGTTCCTTAATTTTATTACTGTAGCTGTGGCACCTAACGGGGCATGACACATAGTAAAAACTTGGTAATTTCAAGTTCATGAATGAAAAATCAGACAAAAACCATATATAATTCCCTATACTTACTACGAGTAGTACTATCCTTTCAAGTTACCCATGGTGCTTTTTCTCTTTCTTAAAATCTTTTAATAGTTCCCATCATGCAACAATAATGTCAGAAACACATGTTTTTGCAAACCACGGCACTCATATATATGATAGAAAAAACACTCCCACTCCCAGTAATATGAATCTGGGTAGAAATGATAGAAATATGGTCTAGGCAAGGCTGATCATAAATTTCCTATTAACTGAGATGGTAATCAAGCTAGGCCCTTTCCTAAGGAAGGCAGGCTGGCCTATTAAGAACAAGGCCAGCACAGAGAAAAGCAGAGATGAGAGGGAAAGAGACATTCTTGGCAATAACTTTTGCATGCCTAGACTCGATGGATGAAGTAATTTCAAGCCCTACATTTTTGAATTGGATGAACTTATATATTTCCATTGGTTAAGTCTGTCGCTGTTTCTATTATTTTCAATAGAATAAATTCTGACTTACACAAAATCCACTCCTCCTGTCCACTGTTCCAGCCACATGTTCTTATAATTTACCCTCTAGCTTTCTGCAAGTATTTTGCAGTTCTGTAATTATTTTCTAGTTCTCAGAGTAGTATCATGTTGTACTAAACTGTGACTTAGGTATTTACATATTCTGTTCTGTGTAGAACATCCTCTCCTTTATTTGTTTGAAGAACTGCTAATCCTTGAACCTCACCTGACATTTAATTATTCCATGAAATCTCACTTCAGCACCTTAAACCCAGAAAGAATTGAAAAGATTCCTTATGTATGTATTTCTCTTGTAAACTTTATCACCCTGCTTCTGGGCACCTTTCTTAATTCCTCAACCCTTTCTTTGTACTTCTCATTCCACTCAAATCCACTCATTCTTCAAGTATTTACCTGGTCAATTAGGTACTAGGCATAACAGTAGATGCTATATATACAAAGGGGTTTCTACTCTCATGGAACTTAGATCACAATGGAGGACTCAAACTAGTAAAGTTGGTAGTTAGATGACAATGAGATTAAATACTACGACAGAACAAAGTATTCAGGATTTAGTAGCTAGATTCCTTGAAGAGGAAATGCTTAAAATTTGCTACAAATGAAAGGAAGAAGAAAAGTATTTAAGAGAATAGAAATAGCATATTCTGCTCCATGGCTGAGAGAGCTTGGCAACTGAACGTGGTTCTATCACGTTGTCTCCCTGGTTATATTATGGCTTCAACTGCTTGAGTATGTATTTCTTCTTCTCCATTATACTTCTTTGAAAGTTAACCATTTCTGATTATCTTTCTACATTATCTTCATCCCTTGAATTCTTGCAACACTGAACAGACCTAAATTATTTCTTAGAAGTGTTAGGAATAGAAATTTTCGATAATCACAATTTTCTTTTCACTGACATGTTTGATATTTAGATTCATAGAACAATGTAAATGTGGTAAAATGTAATTTATAAACATAGTCTGTAACTTACCGTTCTCTTTCTCCAGTTTCTATTAACTTTTGGTTAATTGCTGCTCTCATCTGCGCATCTTTGTTCATCTTGCTAACCTGGACATCAACATATATGTTCAGATACAAAACACTTAAAAAACATTTTCTTCTAAATCTTCTAGGCAAACATCCTAACTTGTTTAACATTCTATCAACGGAAGGGCTGGTAAACTTCAAGTGTGCTAATGATGTCATCCCAAGAAGTCTTATTCATGTACTCGCTATACAATTTCCTTCCCCCACATACCTTTTTATTAATGAATCTTGAGATAACAGTTATTGCAACATTTATTAAACATTTAAGTGCCTGATACTAATTCTTTGTGTTTTTTTCTTTGTGGGTTTTTAAAAAAAATTACATTTAATTCCCCAAACTTAGTTACACATTACTAACATAATTTGCATTTTACAGATGAGGAAACTGAGGCACAGAGATAGAAAATGAAGGTAGAATTTTAATTCAGGTACTTTGAGATTCCAGTAGCCCTTGCATATAACTGACTGATGATCATTTTTGCACTTTAACTGCATTCAAAATTTGGAGAAGTTATATAATCTACATAGCAATGTAAGATTAAACACTATCAGTGAAAAAACGAAATTATCACACAAGACTATGATAAAGTGTTTTACTCTTCAGCAGAGTGTACTCAGAATTGTAACTGCTACACTACCTGCAAGTGTATGTGCGTATCATTAAGCACACATATTGCTGATGGGATTAAGTGGAAAATAAATCTGAAACTAATTCTTAGAAAATTCTCAACTTTCTGTAAAAACAGACAACCCAATCCAAAATGTTGGAGAAATGAGAGTAAGGTTAAGTTGTGTGGGCATCTAAGCCATTTAAAAGTTCAAGCCTTGGAATAAACTTAGCCTTCCCCCACCTAATCTGTCATCAACTTTAATACTTTTGTTGTCTCCTCCACAGGAAAACTTAAGAGTGGCAATAACTTTTCAGAGTTGGAATATTTTTTTCCTCCCTGGGGAACAAGGAAAAGGAGGGATAGAGAAAGAACTAAGAAATGTTTGCTTTTGTAGCTGGTGGCTAAGCTTTTCAATAACCACAAGGTCTGGTCAGCAGGATACTGAACTTGTTCTCGCCTTGGCTCCCCAAGCGTGGAGAGTGACCTTGGACAAGTCACTTACTTCTTCAAGGCCTCAGTTTTCTCACTGGTAAAAACTGGGCGCTAGGGGATCCCTCCCGTTTCAAACGCTTGGGAAACATAACAGGGCGGAGACTGCTGGAGGCAGGAGGGGAGGAGCCAGAAAACAAAGCGAGGACTGGCTCCAGGCCAACTCCAGGAGCACGCCCAGTCGGAGAGCCCTACAGGCCCACGAGCGCGGGTCGGGGAAGCTTAGGGAAAGACAGCACATCGAAAGGAGCCTGGGCCGGGCCCGGGTCCCGGCCCTGAGGACCACGGGCATAGCTCACCACCATCACCGCGGGCGAGGGCCGTCCCTTCCCAGCGACGAAATGACCCTTGCGCTGGCGACCGTTACCTACCACACTCTTCGGCTGCCCGGACTTAGACCCTCAGTAGCTCGGGCACCTAAGCACACAGAAAGCTAGAACACGCATTTCCGGGGCGGGACCTCGCCACCCTGCCTATAATATGAGAATTTAACTAGCGCGGGCCGCCTCCTGGCCGCTCAGCCCTCCGGGTAAGAGAGTCCAGAACCTGCCAACACTTGGACTTTACGTCCTCGAAAAACTACATCACCCAGCATGCAACGTGGGGCGCTTTCTCACAGACACTACATTTCCCAGAAGGCATGTTGAGGTGCAGTGCTTTCTGGGATGGGAACCACGGTGCCTCTCAGACTTAAGTCTAGGAGTGAGGCGCGGACCTTTTCACAAGAGCTTTATTAATTCTCACGCTAAGATCTTGGAAGGTGATGGAGGTGGCAGCTAATTGTTCTCTGCGGGTGAAGAGACCTCTATTGGACCCCCGCTTCGAGGGTTACAAGCTCTCTCTCGAGCCGCTGCCCTGTTACCAGCTGGAGCTTGATGCAGGTGGGAAGCAGCGGCGCCCCCTCGCATTCCGTTCCTTTTCCCCTTTCGGCGCCATCGCCCCGAACCTTCCCACTTTTTCTTTCTGTTGCGGCCAAACAAGGTAACACGGCCTTCCGTACGGCCGTCCCGGCCGGATGCACCGTGGGTGGGCCTCCCAGAGCCCCGCGGAAGCTGTTCAGCAGCAGGACCGTGGACTGGGTCTCTGCTCTAAAGTCGGCCACCCGGGCCGCCTGTGCGCGCCCGGCCTCGTCCTCCTACGGGGCAAACTAGGGGCGTTCAGCCTGGTCTGCAGACGTGTTCCCCGAGAAGCCACACCTTCTTGGAAAATCCCCAACTCCCGTTTCCTCTGACGCAGAGCCATTTCTTAGAAGAGAAGCTACGTTGTGGACAAAGAATATTTTCAATTACACAGGTCCCGTTACACTAAGGACTCTCGTCCAGAGAATCGCTAGACATTTTTGAAGAAATGATGATTTAGTAACCGCGCTGCTACTACTTGTTTATACATTTTTGTTAATGATAAGAGCCCAGAGATCTGAATTTTTAAAGTACATTTCCTGCGGGTTCTCATGCATGTTGTCAGTAGATCACATTTTTGAGAAATGTTATCTATAGTTAATTAGTAGACGTTAAGAGTATCAAACAAGTGTTCATTCTTTGATTAAATTCAGAAACATCAAGGACCGTTTTGTGTAACATGGTATCAAGATGAGTAAGACACGGACTGTAAGTGCGTGACAAAGCTTTTGTCTAGTGAGGAAGAAGTGTCTGAATAATTATAAAATAATGTGGGGAAGCAGGGATAGGGGTATGTTCAAAATACAGTGGTAATACTGAGTGTTTCCTGAACGGGGAAGGCTTCCTGGAGAAGTTGGTGTCTAAGCTGAGGTTTAAAGAATGGGTAGGAGTTGAATATGAGAAAATGCACTTGATTTTTCATTTTCTTTTCTCTCATTCCCACCATGCTTGGTTTTTTTCCACTCTTTTTGTCAGTAAATACTTCCATGTTGTTAGCTAATTCATTGAAAATGAGATGAAACTCAAAACTTCATGGCTCAAATGAAAAAGCACTTGCTTACAAATGTATGGGTAAATGAGGTGGTTCTTTTAGTCCTAACTGGGCCCATTCACACGTTTGTTCACTTACGGATCTGCTAGGCACCTCTGCTTATCCTGACTTCCTGAAGTTTGAGAGTTCCCTGGCTACAGACTCTTTTATTTCATCTGATTTGCTCTTCTCTATGTGGTCTCATTCAACAGCAGGATGGATAGCTTAGGCTTTTCCAGGTGGTGACACTGTCTATGTGCTTTTCCAGTCTGCTTCCTGCGTTGTTTATTATTTTATCATTGCCCAACACAAATGTAATATTCAAACCTAGTCAGTTTGGGAAGGATGTACTAAAGGCTGTAGACCTAGGGAGGCATAAAGATTGCGATTGTTAGTGCAAGTCTATATAGTTCTTCATGTTGGAGTAATCTTTAGTGTATTTCTTTGTTGGTTCTATCCAGTTTTTTTAGCAAATGGATTAAATTTCACATTTTAATTTCTCTATGCCTTCATCTTAGTCATTCGCCTGAAATATAGTAGTCTCCTGACTAGCCTCCCTGCCTTCTCTTTGGAGCTCCTTCATTCCATTCACCATAAGACTAAATTATTGCCAGGTGTGATGGCGCATGCCTGTAATCCCAGCACTCAGGAGGCAGAGACAGGAGGATCACTGCAAATTCGAGCCTAGCCTGGGCTACATAGTGAATTCAGGGCCAGCCTGAACTACAAAGGGAGACCCTGACTCAAAAAAAAAGACAATTATTTTAGTTTTAATTCTGTATTTCTTTGATGGATGTTTCTTCCACTAGACTGAGTTCCGTGAAAACTGCATAATGTTTCTCTCTTATACACTGCTTTTTCCCTAATTCTTGGTACATGGAGTACTAGGTGCCAATAACGAGTTGAAAACATGAGGAAAAACATGAGCAAAGGGAAAGAGTTCTGTGCAGGACACTATTAAGATCTTACATTGCAGGTGCAAAAAACCCCCAGCAAACGTGAGAAGAGTTCGATGAGTAAGGACCCATTGGTCTTTTGGACATTATCCTGTGCTTCTGAAACTTTTTCATTGGCTATTACAATAGAGATAAACTTCAACTGTCTAGTTTTGCCAACTTTTTAGCTTGCTAAGTGGAAATGTTTCTCAAAAACTGTTATGTACTCATTTGTCTTTTCATAAATAGATATTTTAACATAAAAAGCAAGAATTGAAATCTCCCAATAAATAGCCTTCTAAGTTGAAAACCTTAACATTTATTAAAAGCTCACTAGGTTACACCTCCCTACCCTAGTTTCATCTGTGTTGATCTTAAAGCCTGTGTTTAAAAAAATGCACAGTTTGGGCCGGGGATTTTGCTCAGTGGTTTCGCCGCCTGCTGCGCAAGCTCAAGGACCCGAGTTCGATCCCTGGTACGGAAAAAAAAAAAAAAAGCACAATTGGAGGCGATATGCTATTTGGAGGTTTTAAGTATAAAGGTACATGGACAGTTGGATAGTTTACCCTCAGGCTCCATAAAGGTTGAGTTTGGAAGACAGAAGCTTTTGCAATAGTTCATATGGGGGCCTTTTATTAAGAATTACTTTTAAAAAATTACTTGAAGATGATTTTTAACTCTTTTAAAAATTATCATTATGAGAAATAGTAAGATATAATTGGAGAGCTCCTAACAATTTGATTCCTGTTATCCTAATCTGAGGAGTTCACTTTAGTTCAGCAGTTTGGTAGCTACCCCTTGTCTATGAAACACTGTGTTTAAGGTGCAAGGATGAAGAGATGTGGTCTCTTGGTCAGAGAGCACAGAATAGAGGTTTACTCTCTTATCTTAATGTTATTAAATTGTCCTAGAATTCTCCCTAGTATATAAACAGTAATTGCCTTTTTCTGTTCCAGAAAACTAGGTAAAGAACTTTTTCATAAAATTATAATTGCTCTTTGATCCAGCAATTCTATTTTTGGCCATTTATTTTATAGACCTCCTTCACATAGAATCTTCACCTAATACATCTTTCTGGGTTTTCCTCCTCTATTTCACCTAGCTAGTGCCTACTTTGCTCTTTCATTTGGGTTTACATGTTACTTTCTCAGGGAGTCTTTCTTGACTACCGAGTTAGAATCTATACTGTAAAATCTGGACAAGTTCAAATCTACCTTATACTTTCCAGTAGTACCCAGTACTTCATAGACTTTATCAGACTTCATAGCGTTCAATGTCTTTTTTCTCTGTCAAGACTATTCTGCATTGAAGAGTCACGAGTCTTTCTTTTTCAATCCTTTATCTCCAAGGTTGGAGCACGCCTGCTGAGTAAATGGGTGATTTTCTGTCACAGACACATTAAGCAGCTTTACTGAGATCTAATTGACAATAAGCTACAGTTTAACAAGTTTACGTATACACCCTTGAAACCATCACCATAATCAAGATACTAAACTTAGTTATTATCCCCCAAAATTTCCTTGTGCCCATCTATAACCATTGTTCTGTTCCTCCCACATTCCCCCTTCCCCAAGAAACTACTGATCTACTTTATACCACTGTGAATTAGTATGCATTTTCTAGAATTATGTATGCATAGAATCATATGATAGTCACTTAATTTTGGTCTGTTTTTCCTTATAGTTTTATCAGTTTTTGCATCATGTTTAGAAGTGCTGTTACTAGCTTTAAAAAACATTATTGATTATTATGTCCTCTTGGTAAGTTGATCCTTCATCATTATGAAATGACCTTTATCTCCAGCAATATTTTTTTGCTTAGGAGTCTGTCTAATATTAGTCATATCAACCTTTTTGATTAATTTTACCATAGTGTATTTATATTTTTTCCATCTTTTTACTTTCAGCCTGTTTGTATATTTTTGCTTAATATGCATTTCTTAGGTAGAAATAGTTAGGTCTTGCTTTTTTATCCAATCTGACAATCAATCTCTCTTAGACTTTTTACATTTAATGTGATTATTGATTTGTTTAGGTTTGGTTTAGGTTATTATTTGATTTGTTTATTCTACTTAGTCTTTAGGAGAATGTAGTTTTCCCACTTTTCTTCCTTTTTTTATATTGAACATTTTTAAAATCAAGTTTTCTTTTTTTTGTTGGCTTTTAGCTGTAGATCTTTATCGTAGTGATCATTTTAGGGTGTACTATACGTTCAAAACTTACAGTACAGGAAACATTCAAATGATAGTAGGCTATTTAAGGAATAAGAACCTTAGGCTAGTATACTTCGATTTCTCTCCTCCAGGTCCTTAGGCTGTTGTCATACATTTTACTTTTGCATGTCATTGAAAACTTCATAATATTTTGTTACTATTTTTTCTTTAAATAGTGAATTGTCTTTTAAAAAGATTTAAATAGAAAAAAATCTGTGTATTTAGTCATGTAGTAGCTATATGTGTGCTTTATATTCCTTTATGTAGATCCATATTTTATCTAGTAAAATTTTCCATCTCCAGAAATGACTATTTTTGTCATCTTCTGATAATATATTCATCTCTTCAGCTTTTGACAACAACTTTCTGAAAGGATTTTTGTTTTTCTTTGATTTTGAAAAGGTATTTTTGCCATGTGTAGACTTCTCGGTTTTCATTCAGTGCTTTAAAGATATTGTCCTACAGTGTTCTTGATTGTATTATATTTGCTGGAAAGTCTGACATTATCCTATCTTTGTTGGTCTGTACATAGCATGCCTTTTCCTGTGGCTGTTTTAAGAGTTTTCTCTTTTATGTTGATTTTGAGCAGTTTGATGATGATATGCCTGAGTGGTTTTTTATGATTCTTACAATTGGGATTTTTTTATTTTATAAACTGAGTTTATAGTTTTCATCAAATTTGGAAAAAAATTTTGGTCATTATTTCTTCCATTTCTTTTCCTTTCCTTGTCCTCTCCTTTGAAGACTGTATTTACCCCTTTTTAGATTGTTGGAGGTGGATACCCACTCATCAGTGCCTTTTCATTTTTCCCCCCATTCTTTTTTTTCTTTTATTTTGGGTAGTATCTGTATTCATGCCTTTAATTTCATTAATCTTATTCTTTTTCAGTGTTAATTTTATTAATCCTATCTGGTATATTTTTATTTTAGATACTGTATTTTGAATCTAGGAACTTGATTTTAATGTTTCTTACATCTTTTATTCCCCTACATATTTTGAATATTTAGACCACTTTATGTGGTCTCTCTAGGCTATTTTTTTCCTTCAAAGCAGTGAAAAGTTGGTAAAGATTTAGGGTGTAGTTGAAGTAAAGAAAGGGAAAGGACCATGTAGTCATATTTATGTAGAGATTTCTATAAAACTTCTCTATCTACTGCTACAGAGGACACTATGGGGAAGACAGCTAGATGGACATGTTTTGATTACAGAAGCATTGTATAAAACAGTTTCATAGGAGCAGTGCTTGAGATGCTGGGCCTGCCCTGTTCCATAAGTCTTGCTTCAGAACTCATATGAATTTGTACAGTACTCTTATGCAAAACAAGTAAGTACAAGAAAATACTTTCTAGAAGATGACTGGTCCAAGAAGCGACCTTTGTAAGTTAATGTTCTTTGCTTTTCTCACCACCCCTTTTAAAAAAAAACTAATGTTTTTACAGAAATTTTAGATTGAATATTAATGATTTCACGTGGTTCAACATGATAGTGTATTTTGAGAGAACAAGAAGCAGCAGTAACTATCACTGTTAGCACCAGTACGGTAGTAGTCAGCTCAGCTTCACTTGCCAGTGTATACCCAAAGCCAAGTGCGGTGTCTGGTACACAGTGAACATTTAATAACTTACAAGTGAAAAGCTATAAGTTTTTGAGGCTCCATGAGGCTTTGATAGTTTTCCTGTAAAAAACTGTATTATCTAAGGTTTATAAGAATTTTGGAAGGATTAGAGGAGAATCTCTTGTGAGGCCCAAGGTTTGTTTTATAAAGGGCTAAAAAATAAGGATTTTTTAAAAGCAAAGTTTGTTTCTAATGCAAGACACCATCAAATAATGAAACACTTCTTACACTTACTTTTCTGCAGAAGGGTTCTGCTCAGCCATTTCAGGGATCCAAACACAGAATAGAGCCTCCCTGCTCCCACTCCCTTTTTCAGAGGGTTTCACAGAAGAGCTCTGCTAGTGCTTTTCTATTTTCAGGTGCCCTGGCTCCGTCCTTTATACTCAAGATGATTGACAAGATACAGTTACAGCTTTTGATTTTTTCATTTAGGGCCAGAGAAGCAGCCTTTTTCTACTAACAGAGTTGTACAAAATAGTAACCATGTTATATTCCATATCCTCATGTCATAACAGGACATGTTGGAATGCCACAACTAAAACTCTGGTCTCCTAACAGTGGTTTTCCACTTTTTTTTTATATATGTTTGTAGCTCAGGTGTTGTAATAAAGCAAACGGCTAAGAAGCCCCTGGCTTGTTTATAATTACCTAGGTCTCTTTGCCCAAATATGAGGAAAATATATTTGTTACATTATTGTCTAGTATCAGTACTTCAGGCTATTATATTACCATGCATATTTCCTCCTTTATGAATTTCATCCACACAGTGGTGCTAGCAAACCACTCCTGGTCAGTAAAATATATATTTCTGACCATTCTTTATAGTATAAATAGTTCTTTGAGTTAAATAGCAGTTTCCTCAATCTCTACCAAGTCACTCATAAAATTATGACTTTTAGCTCCGAAGTTCCTAAACTCCAGCCATCACTCACCCCGATGGCTGCATAGTTTCCTAAGGGACATTCCTGGACGGACCCCTGCTGTAGTACTTCTTGTGCTATACTACTTGTGCTATACTATGGCCTCCTTTAGTTGAACACAAGTTTTCCCTCCTACTTACTTTTGCCTATTTTCGTTTTATCTGTAATGAATAAAGGGGTATATATGGATGTGTAGGTGTATTTTTTTTCTTAAATTCTTCCTTTTGTATCTTGATGGCATCTTAGGAAAGTTGTCATTAGTCTAAGTCAATTAGCTCTCTATGTTATGTTATTGTACCCATAATTTTTCTTTATAACATCACAGTGTAAATATAATAAAATTTATTATATTAAAATTATATAAATTTATGTGATTGACTAATAAGTATTAAATATGAATTATATAATAGAAAACCATTTTTAAAATATAAAAACACTTTCTGAGTTGGGCTTATTGTTTGCCCGGAAGACAGGAAACACATCTTTTTTTTTTGGATTTCTGTTCTACTTATTCATAATTTAAGAAGTTTCTAAAGAAAAGAGAGTTGAGTGAATCATACAATGAATTGTCCTGAAGGCCTTTGTGTTTGGCATTGCATGATTTCTTTGCCTTGTAGCCATTATGTAAAAAGAAGCAATCTGAGGTAAAAATCTTGATGATTATGTATATTTATTTATTTGTATTTCAGCTGTGGCAGAAGTAAAACTTCGAGATGACCAATATACACTGGAGCACATGCACGCTTTTGGAATGTATAATTACCTACACTGTGATTCGTGGTATCAAGACAGTGTGTACTACATTGATAACCTTGGAAGAGTTATGAATTTAACAGTGATGCTGGTAAGAAAGACATATAAAGTATATTAATTTGAACAATTTTTGATCTTTGATTTTCCTTTTTGAATCTGAAGTTCAGCTAATGGAGGTACATATATCTTTAGTATATGGAGTCCTGTTACTAGTCTGTATAAGGCTCCATTTCTGTTTAATTCAATTTTAATTTGTTCCTTTGTTCCTGGTACTTACTCTTTTTTTTTTTCTTTTTAAGTTTTTGTGAGACAAGGTCTTGCTGTATAGTCCAAGCTGGTCTTAAACTTGTGGCAGTCTTCCTGCCTCAGCCTCCTGAGTGCTGGGATTACAGTTGTATGCCACCATGCCTGATTGTTCTTGGTATTTTTACTTACACCTAACTAACTACTCCTACTACTGGGCAACCACTCTAGTGGAATTTATATTTAATAACTGCTTGCTTTTCTTGTGTGAGGTATCCTCAACTCTAATAATGGATTTGTCTAGTTTTTTCCTTTTACTTAATTTTTGCATATTTATGTATTTCTAAACTATATTAGTTGTGCACAAACATTTAGGATTGTTTGATGTGTCATGAATTGAATCCTTTTGGTATTATGAAATATCCTTCTGTATCTGTAGATTCCTTATAATTTTTGTCTTGAAATCTTTTTTTTGCACAGTGTTTATATAGTCATTGCTGGCTTTTTCAGACATTGGTATTGGTATATTCTTTTTCCTTTCTATTTTATCAGTTCTCGCTATAAAAAGTATGTCTTTTACAAAGATGTGGCAGGTGGGTTTTGTTTTTTATTCATTGTGACAGTCTTTGTCTTTTATTTTTTCATTATAATATCCAAATATGTAATTTTAGAAGAAGCAGATGTTCATATCATGTGAACAACAGAAAATTAGGAAAAGGATTTAGTGGAGTCTCCCTATGTGTCCTGTCTTCAGTACTCATTTCTGCTGAAACTTCTTCATTACTTTTTTGTTTAGCCTTCCAGAAGTGGTGGGGATTTTATTTGCTATTTTACATATAAACACAAAGTGATGACTCTATATTCTTAAAATAAACTTTTCAACCTGGCACAACCAATTCATACTGCCTTTTCTCCAACCTTGTCTTTTGGTTACTACAGTCTAGCAACTCTTGCAGCTCCTGAGACAGGCTCTGTAATTCTAGTAGGAAGAGAGCGCTCCTTTCACCCACACACACTGAGTGAAAGCCCCGTGAGAACTCAGTGACAGGGTGGTGTTTCCAAGCCAAGAGGAGAGCCTCCCCCAACAACTGACCCTATTAGACCTCGGTGTGGTACTTAGAACTGTGAGGAATTTCTCATAGTTAAACTGCCCAATCAATCTATGGTGTTTTGTTATGGCAGCTCTACCAAACTAATGTAAGTATCTATTGTTTTAGGCCTGGCTTTGCCGTGGACATACTAACTGCCATTTGCCAAGTCACTTCTTCTTTTTGGGTCCCCATGTCTTCATGAGAAAATAAACTTGATCAGTGTTGTCTATGAAGCCCTAAGCCCTACAAGATTCCTTTCAGTTGCACAAGCAGGCAAGGCCACCAACCCCTTATTCATCCCCTTAATTGCCTGTGTTTATCATTTCCATGTGGATTTTTTACAGAAGAGATTCCCTGGCAAAAGCAAGCCTGACAATTGGATAAGATGATCTCTAAGGTTCATTCTAGTAGTTCATCATATTATTACATAAATCTTAAAGCTTTCCAGAAAATGTGTTATTTTTTGAATTTTCAGTTATAATGGTCATTTTACTGTTTCTTATAGAATGTAGCTTTCTATTAATTCTAGCCTTTGAATTTGCTGCCAGACAGGCAAATTGGCTAAAAGCTGTTGCTAATCTACAGATTGGATTATATTTCTGAAATTATCATTTGACTATATAAATTAAAAAACTTGTCAAACAGTTGCTTAAAGTTTCTATGTGGTGATTGTTAAGAGTCATATGCTTATTTACTTAAATTCAGTGAGGAATAATTTAAAAAATGAGTCAGTCTTTAATAAAATTAAAGAAAAACTGAGTTGTTAATATGGCATGTGCTTTCATTGTCTTTCTTATGACTATTAATTTTGTAAAAAGATGATTCAGGCCACTTAAATCCAACTGCCTCTTTTGGTCTTTATCCTCTGAATAATGTTTCAAATTTGCTTACATCATTCACTTAACATTAATTTGACCTACTTGTGGCATCTATGTAGTCTTTAAATGTTCTCACTGTTATTTTTCATTGAAATTTCATTTCTTCCTTTTTCTCTTAAAAATTTTTTTTTTTAGTAAAATAGAAGTATTTTGCTCTTGGAAAAGGATCATTTTCAGTGAAACCCAATGGTAGGCATTTAAATAAATATCTTTTTTCTTTTCCTTTAGGGAGAAAGCTTTTTTAGGTATCTTTCAAAGACTTATCTGAGACCATTTTTATTTGTTCACTTTTACTAGTTTTTTATTTCTTAGTATTTACTAGAAAAAAATCCACTTGGAGACACACTCATTTAGTTTGTTTAGATAATTTTCCATTATAATAACAAAGTTTATGGGATTAAAATTTAGTGACTTAAACTTATTTGAAACATAGATAAGTGACATAGACTGGTCAGTGTATTTTTTCTCCATTCTTTTTCCTGTTTTGTCTTTCTCTGGATAACGTAGAGTAACTGGTTTTACTTATTTAGTGTTCTCTTTCTGTGTGTGGACTCATCAAAGATAGTGTATACATGTACAGATTCTGTAGGCACCATGTATTTGAGTAGTGTGTACATAGAGCCATGTGCCTAGTAAGTCATTCCAGTAAGTCATGGTGACTCTGTTTCCATTACATGATTATCTGTGTCCACACTCTGAGTCTGCATAGTTTGCATTATATTGTCATTTAACTTTAAAACTTTTATATTTTCTAAGTTTTTTACCATTTTATTTGTTTAGGAAGACAAATTTAAAATCTGTAATTTCACCTGTGGAAATTCTATAAGAATGTTGACTTACAGAGTCCAACTCAGTCACATATTCTAATTTATACTAGTCTTTCAACATTCAGTTATTTATTGAGTGCCCTCTATGCAGCATGCTATAGGCTCTTGGGAATGCTGCAGCACACAGAATAAAATCTTTCCTACTTTTTTTATTTTACCACAAAATATAAACCACTTCTTTTCCTTTTCTGTGATTTGACTTTAACATTGAAATAGCATCCTTTCTTGATACATATTCATAATGTGTTCAAAACAATGTACATTTGTATTTAGTTTCCTGATAAAATTAGAACTTTTAAGCATAATTTAGAATGATTTCTGGAGGTTTCTACAAATTGCCTTTCCTATTTCTTGGTTATCATTCTCTTCACTGATCTAAAGGACACGTCATATGTTCTCTCTGTTTAGCAATTGGATTATTTAGCTGAAAAGACATAAGGCACTCTAAAAATAATTTACTGGATTCTTTAGGGAAAAGTCCTGTCTCATAACTTCCCTCTTCCCGCACTAATAACACTGTGGGGTTGAATGCCCCCAGTTGTTGGTGTCTGTAGGTCTTATCTTTTAGATTGGCAAGCGTCCCCAGAGAGGAATCCTTCAGTTTCTTGTTGAAGAGGTATTATACGGCCTGATCCTGGCTCTCTTCAGTGCAAGCAGAAAAGAGTTCTTGCTCTCATCTTTTAATATATTGGCATTTACTGGTTCTCTTGTGTTTATTCAATGGTATCCTTTATTCCTGTGCCCAGCTCGACCTAATGTCTACATTCAGTCTATTTTAAACTTTTGATAAACCTGCAGTGGTTTTTTTGTTTTTTTTTCTTGGCTAGGGTGGGGAATTTCTATTAATTTAGAGAAGATAGCATTTTTATGGCTTTTTTTTCCCCACTCCAGAACATAGTATGCCTTTTTATTTATTTAGACCTATGTTTATGCTCTTAAGTAAGATTTTTATAGTATGTTTATGTTCTTTTTATTGATTTTTAAATACTTTATAGTCTATTGTGAATTGAACATATTTTATTTCCTTTTCTAGGTGGTTATTAATAGAAAAATGTCATATTAATAGCTACCTTATTTGATAATTCAGTAGTTTTCCTTGATTTTTCTAAGTATACAGTTATATCACTGGGAAATAATTTTATCTCTCCATTGTTTATAAAAGTGGAAATAGCGTTTGCCTGTCATTTTTGTTGTTTCCATTTGTACTTACTGTTTTATTTGTTGCTAAATTTTATCAAATGTCGTTAAGAGCCTGTGCTTACTGTTAGTGATTGTGTGTTCTTCCAGCCTGGGATGGATTGGCCTTACTGATTTCAGGCCCATGGCAGTGCAGCACATCATGATGACAAAACGGAGAAGACTGGGCATTGCATGGTCGTCTCCCCCGCCCTCCGCGCCTCCTCTGGGCCCTACTTCTTATGGGTTCTACCACTTCCCAGTGGCCCCAGGCTGGGCAACAAAGCTTTTAACCATGGGATCTTGGGAGACATTCAAGTCCCAAATGATAGAAGTCCGTAATTCCCTAAATACTAAATTCCTAGAATAAACCTTTTTGGTAAGAGTGTATTCTTTTGATACGTTATTGGATTCTGTTTCTGACATGTTATTTAAAACATTTCATTTGTCTTTATAAGTCCATGGTTTTTGTGATATTTATCAGATTTTGATTAAAGGTTTTTTATTTTTCTTCAATGAATTACAGGACTTTTTTTTTTTTGAAGACGAACAGTTAAAGATTAGAATATTCTGTTCTCTGTTAAATATCCTCTTTGGATATATTGTGGTTTGTTATTCTTTTCAGTAGTAAATCTCTAATTACCTCCTCAGCTTTTTCTGTGGTTATCAGTTTCAATAAATTTTGTTTCTTGGATAATTTTTAGTATATATTTTTAAGTGAAATCATCAATTTTCTCTTAAATGTTAAATTTGTTACTATAAAAATATACATTATACTTATAAGATTCGTCTCTTTTCTCTTTTTTCTCTTTCTGTATTTTTCTTTCTTCAGTCAAGTTTTAAAAGGATTATATTTTTAAAGAATCATGTTTTAGGTTCTCTTAGTTGTTTTCTGCTTCATTAATTTAGCTTCTTTGATTTTCACATTCCCAGAATCACTTGGAATAATTGACCCAAACACAAGCTTATTTCAGGATGCCATGCCCAAAGAGTCTCACGGAACAAGTCAGCATGTGCCATAGATTGGGGATCTGAATTTTCCAGAGCACCTTAGGTGATGTTTGTGCTCTGATGGTGACCAAGTATTAAGGAACTACACAAGGAGTACTGAGGAAGACCATGTTTATTTCTTATTTTACTGTTATCAAGAATGGAAATCATCCTATTTTTTGAGCTTCTGTGTTGGGAGCAAGGGGAGAATGAGGAGAACTGATTAGTTTGCTTTTTATAGCAGAAAGCAGGATTCTGATATTCATTTTTGCGTCTGTTTTTTGTTTGGAGTCAAAGGCCCAGATGCATAGTTACCACTATCCTGTACTGGTGTGCAAGTGACCACCTTTGTTAAACACTTTAAAGTGGGAGGTTGCTTAGAGCCCAGGACTTGAAGTCCACACTTTGTTTGCTCATCTGACTTTGTTAGAGCCAGCAGGTGGCAGCAATTCAGCAGTTTTATAGACGGATTGTACTTCCACGTTTTAAATGTGGATTTACAGTCTTTAATTTTTGAGAATGTCATTTGGGAGGAAGTTTGCCTAAGAAGAAAACATCTCAGGAAATTAAAAAAATTCTGATTATATTATTTTATGGCTCATTGTAAGTTAGTATATTTAGTGTCTTAATATGTAAGCTATTGTGTCTTTTTCTTCCCCATTTACTTACAAAGCTGTCTTGTTTCTGCTACTGAAGAAGAATGTCGTCTTGTGGTGTCTCCTTAAGATCCAGAGATTGTTAGGAAGTTTCATTTGAACCCGTGTATTTGTAAAGTTGTTTTGGAGTGACAAGTTAGAACTATTTTTTAGTTCAGCTCTGTGTGGCAGTAGGCCTGTATCTGCAAGCCTAAATCTCAGCTTACTTTTAACAATTAAGTTAATTATCAAGAAGCTAGTTATTTACCGTTTTAAAAAAAAACTGGCAGTGGGTGGTGCATGCTTGTAATCCCTGCAGTCGGGGAGACTGAAGTAAGAGGATTGCGTGTTCAAGCCTGGGCTGGGTAACTTAATGATATTGTGAGACAGGACTAGGGAAATAGCTCAGTGCAAAGGCCCTGGATTCAATTCTCAGTGTTTTATGTGTTTAATATTGTATTGAAAGATTCATTTTATATAAAGACATTAAACTGTAATTGATTAAAATGCCTAGTCTTCAAGGTTTCGCAAAAAAGAAGGAAAAAGAGAGACTAGAGACTATCTTCTAAATGAAGATAATAATAATTAGTGATAAAAGCTTTCCTTCAGAAAAAGATCACTTCCTTTTAAAAGGGCAAAATTTTAAATGCCAGTGTGTAATAATATTGGTAAATGGCATCCCTACTTAATTTTGCCTGATCAATTTTTAAAGCTTGAGTGGCCCTTTGTTATAAATGTGTATGTATTAGAAAAATATTTTGTTCAAAGCTTTTTTACTTGTAACTGCAACTGTGAGGGTCTTGAATTCTTGGCATAAACATGTGGCTTAGGTATTAACGCTTATGTACCTTTATTTATAATATCATTTATATGTAATATATGGACATTAGAATCTTGTGTTACATCTGATTGACTCAGTAATTTTAACTGAAAATACTGTATAATAGCCTGAAAAAAGTATGATAGTTTCAAAGTTGGCGTTCTAGAAATTGCATTCAGGTCCAAAGTATCAATTGTTTTGAAAAATGTAGAAAATATGTTTTTCTGTAGAAAATGTGAAATAGAGGGAAAAAGTACCAACTTTTGGAGTAAGGTTGACCAAGATTTGAATCTTATCCCTACCATCTTCTAACAATGAGGTTTCAGGCAAATTAATATTTTTGAACCCTTTTATCTTAAAGTAGGGGAAATAATTTCAGTTGCAAATGATGATTAAATGAGCGCAAAAGTCAAAGCACTTATTATGCTTATACATTATAATCATAATCATTCAGTAAGTGTTCCATTTGTCAATGAAATTTTAATCCTGAAAATAAGCTGTGAAATGTTACCTCAGAATTATTTTTCAATATTCTTTAACATAGTTACATTCGTCTTTTTTGGGGAGGAGAAAGAAAATGGGTGAACTCTGGATACTGTAGATCCAATCATATATGTAAGGTGTTACTATGAGGACATTTAGTAAAATTACCAGTGGAGGTTATTCAGAAATAATTAATGCTCTAGTGTAGGATTTACAGAAGAAAAAATCTCATTGCTGATAGTACAGTTAAAATTAAAATGTACTGTTTGAGAATTAAATTTCAAACACCAGGAACAGTAGATTGCTTTCACTTTAATAGTCATCTAACTCAGGTAAGAGGTGCTGTATGTTTTCTTTTTGTGTTTTAGGCTAATTTTAGTTTCACATTTGAGTATCTTAATTAGATACATGAGTATCTTAATTATTCTATGTATTTAACAGAAAATGGCTTACAACATTTATATTGTGTATGAACTGGAGAAGAGTGATTTAACAAGTTTTCCCCTGCATTTCTCCTAATAGTTCTCTTTAGATTAATACAGTGAGCGGCATGTAGTAGACCACTAGAGACCTTTGCTTTGAAACAACTATTTTGAAGAAAGAACCCCATTTTATTTTATCATATTAATGTCTTCTAAATTATATGCATGTCACTTGTAAATTGGTCAGTATAAAAAAAATGCGTATTTGAAGCAGAGAAAATGTACTTTTACTCCTGCTCTCCCTATCACCAGTCATCCTCCAATCCTATTTTCCTTCATGATGGTAAATATTACCAAGTCAGCATGTGTCTGTCTGCACCTTACTGTGTGCTGACATATCACAGTGTTTACTTCAGCCTATATCAAACATTCTGCATCTTTCTTTTTTAGCTACTATCTTGTTGATCTTTTTTGTTTCTTGTGGGTTTTTCAGTCAGCAATATAAGCCTACTTCAGTGTATTTTAACATTCATTTGGTATTGCATAGAGATGTTCTGTTTCCCTGCCAGTACTTTCCAGACAAAGACACCAGGCACACCTCTGTGTTTGAACAAATTGGATTTATTACTTTTTGCAGCAGGGATAATGTGCACCATAAAGGAACCCACAGGGTGCCATAGCAAAAGGCTTGGAAGCAGTGATAGTAAGAATTGGGCTGGCTTGCATTAGGTAGTTGATGGGGGAGGGTTTAAGAAAGTGGAACTTGAGTAGATACAGTAAGAAACTCGGTTATTCTTTGGTGTCTATCTTAGTAAGCATCAATCTAGAAGAAAAGGTAAGACAGGTTCAGACTGTAATTAGCAAGGAAGCTTCAGTTGCTCATATTGAGAGTCATAATTGTAGTTGTGAAGATGTTCATGTTTCATCTGTGTTCAGAGATCATTATGGAGTTATACTGTTTTTGTCTTATTCCATCATAGTCACAATATATGTTCTGTAAATTGTTTATGTTCGGTACAGCAATCCTGTTAGTGCCATGCTAGTTTACAGTAAAACCCAGACTTGGCGGATACTACTAGGCTGGCTTCACAATGTCAGGGCTGCCTTTTTCCTTGTTCCTCAGCTGATGAAACAACATGGTTATGCCCTAGTTTTTATTGCTGCAATCTTACATTTGCATAGCTGAAATGAGCATTTCTATGACATGCAACTTTTTGTATATATGCAAGTATTTTTATAAATTCCTACAAGAGGAATTGTATCAAAGTGTATTTAAGACATTATAAAACTTGATTTATTATCACCTCTTAAAGGCTGTATATATTTCTACTCTTACCAGCAAGGTACTTGAGTCAAGAAAAAACATTACTAGTCTAAGATTTTTTTTTTCTGGCTAATGGGGGAATCTTATTTTAATTTTTTTTTTTTAACTAGTAAATTTGGCCTTTAAAAAAAAAAGTAACTATAATTTTCCTGTTCGTCTTCTTTACCTGTTTAAACATTTTGATGGATGCGTATTTTTTTTTTTTTTTTTTTTGGTATCGGGGTCAAACTCAGAACCTTGCGTATTTCTTATTTTAAGGACTGTTTATATATATATATATATATATATATATATGTTATAGATTCTTATTTTGTGTTTGTGACAAATGTTTTTCTCTTTGTAGCCTAAATTATTTTTTATTTATACATAGGAAAGTATTAACACCATGAAATGATAAAAATACTTATCTTCTAACAAAGCTATGTTACTATTCTTTTAACACATTTAGATATTATCTGGTATGGAATATTTCTGAGTATGGTGAGAGGAAGATATTAAATATAACTTTTTCCCAGAGGTTGTCTAGTATCCCAGTATCATTTGTTGACTAGTCCGTTTCTTCTCAGTAAGTAGAAATACCACATCATGTTCTTCATGCTGGTTCAGACATCAGCCTCTGGCAAAATTTTTCGTAACTGACCTCCATTTAATAGCTGGATTAACTGATATTTTTTATTTTTACTTTAAAACATGTAAACTGGAGACCACAGTAAATTTAATGTTTACTGCTGATAGGTTACTCAGCACTATGTTGATACAATTCTGTTTCTTATTAGTTTAGTTTAGATTATTAATACTTAGATTAGGTGTTTCTTTAAAACTGTGCTGGCTGTGCTTGCTATTTTATATTTAATATTTAATTCAATATTGTGCAAATTAGTAAAAGAAGAAATGGTGTTTTAAAGAAAATTAAATTGGATGTTTTAAAAAGAATGGGTTGCTAAAGAACTTGTGACTGAAGATATTACATATTTATTAAACTTTCTTAATATGTCTATAGATCCAAACAGTTCTAGGAGCAAGGAATGAAATAATAGAAATCAAGGATGACTTTTGCTCTATAAGAAAATCTTAACTACAAGTAAAACGTGAACCACAAAAAAGAAAAAAAATTGTCATTTCAAGCTCAATTTGGTTTATGTAAAGAAGCTTATTTCCTGACTAGTAAGCCTTTTGATATGTTTCCTTCTAAAACATTTTAACGATGTAACCCACCTCATAGCTTTAAATTATAAGGGTACAGACATGATTAAAAATTTGTAAACAAAAACCTAAGTTTCTAGTAGTATAAATGTAGAGATTTCATACTGCAAGCTGATGTCTGTGTAGGCTTTTAGAACATAATGAGGTATTTATAACTAGTGAATTAAAATACTGATCATTAACTCTACAATTAAGAGAAAGAAAATCAGATTACTTAATAATATTATCTATTGCTGTATAACAACTTGAGAAATTAGTGACTTATTTCTCAGTTTCTGTAGTCAGAACTCGGAGTTGTTTAAGTGGGTGGTTAGGCTCAGGAATTCTCGTGAGCTTATGATGACAGCTAGGATTGCAGTCATTTGAAGGCTTGATTAGGCCCCCAGGATACATTTCTAAAAATATCTTACTCATAGGGTGCTGGATATTGGCCAGAGCCCTCAGTTCCTCCCTATATGGGCTCTTCTGAGAGCTACTTGTCCATCTTTACAACATGGCAGCTACTTTCACTTAGAGCATGTGATCCAAGAAAGAGAGCAAGGAAGAAGATGAAAGTGTTTGATGGTTTACAGGCCTTGAGTTTACATACCATCTATCCTGTCTGCCATATGTAATTCACTAGGAGTAAATTATTAGTACAGCTTATACTCAGAGGTGGTGGAATTTGACTAAAAGAGAAACTATTACACTACATCATGTGTGTGTGTGGATCCTGGAAGAGGAAGGGAATCACTCATAATGTTTGGTTTCTTTTTAGGACACTGCATTAGGAAAACCACGAGAGGTATTTAGACTTCCTGCAGATTTGACAGTATATGACAGTCGCCTTTGTGCATCTATGCATTTCACGTCATCGACCTGGGTTACCTTGTCAGATGGAACTGGAAGATTGTATGTCATTGGAACAGGAGAACGTGGAAGTAGTGCTTCTGAAAAATGGGAGGTGAGTGGTATTTTTTTTCTTTTTATACAAAGTCCAGAAAGCATATGCAAATTAGACTTTATTTATTTTAATAACACTTTCAAGGGCAGTCTACATGTGCCCTTTTGATTTTTCTCATATAACATTCTATATCTGTAATAAATTTATGAGATATACCTTTTAGAAAACAGGTGTTCACCATTCCTGTTTTGATCTAGGATCAGTGCCGTTGTCAAGAGTTAAACATTTATATTTTTGCAGATACCATACTGAGTGTTTTATGTGTATAAATCCCTGCCATGAGCATTGAGATTGCCTCCTCTCCCTGAAGCAGAATTGACAAAAGCTAACATTGCTATCTTTTTCTTCTCTACATTCATGTTAGGTTTCCTCATATATTTGTACTGCTCAGATTGTTTACCAGAATGTTCCCTTATGTTACAGTATAAAATCTAAGAGGGGATAGTCAGGATTTTAATGCTAATAACAAGGAATTAGCTTTTCCAAAGCCTGTTTTTGAAAGAAGAAAATGATAATGAGTTATCAAATGACTTAATATTTTAGCTCTTTTAAATTATACTAATAAATACATGTAGTGCTGCTGCTATCTAAATCTCAGCATTAATTTTTAATTTGGGTAAATAAGTATAAATTTAGTATTTTGAGATGTTATAAAAATATTTTTATCAAATCAAGAGTTGTTATTAAATACAAGGGCTTTAATTATTTGAGAAAAACCAAGGAGACCTTACCTATTTTACCAAGTTTTACGAAATGCTATGCTATCAAGTTGTAATATGTTCAAAACACACAATAAATAGTCATAATAATTGCTTGTTTAAAAGAGGTCTTGGGGGCTGGAGATTTAGCTCAGTGTTTCTGCTGCCTGTCTTGTAAGCTCAAGGTCCCGAGTTTGATCCCCGGTACCAAAAAAAGAAAAAATTAAAAAAAATAAAAGAGGTCTTGGGGCCAAGGATGTCGTTCAGTTGCACAGAGCCTGCCTGGCAAACGTGAGGCTCTGACTTCGATTTATGGTACCAATACCAAAAAAATAAAAATAAAAATAAAATAAAATAAATAAGAGGCCTTGAATTCACAGTTTCAAATATTCATTCGATATTCTGGCGTTTTCTACTCTGACCTCCAGTATTAGCTTTAAAAAAAAATTGAGACACTGTGATGTGTTTCAGGTTTAGATATTTGAACAATAGGAAAGGGTTTTGAGAATGATGGATATGAGAAATATAAATGAGAATTTATTATTGTACTCCGAGAATTCTGTTGGTTTTGAGCAGGAAGAAACAAACTGACTCAGCTTACTATCAGCTTAAAAACAGCTGACTACAGCGTCAGAGTCAGCTCATAACCACAGAATCAACTAGAAGAGGTACATATGGATTCATAATTCTTTTGGTTTCTGTTATATGTTTCCTTAGCATACATTAGACCTTCAGTAATTTTTTATAATCACTTAAAAATTTAAGTCTAGAGGCCGGGGATTTAGCTCAGTGGTGCCACCATCTGCCTCGCAAGCACAGGGTCCTGAGTTCGATCCCCAGTACTCCCCCTCAAAAAAAATTTAAGTCTATCTTGTGCCCTTTGTACTATATACTGCTGTAATAAAATAAGCATCCTTCTGAGACATTTTCAGTTGATAAAAGGTTTTGGGTACTTGGGGCAATGGAAGGAGAATGGAAATTTGGCATTAATTGAGGGAAAAGGGATACTGTAGAATACTGGTCATGTTAAGGAACAATTCAGAAAAGTTTTAAGACTTTGGGGGAATTGGTTTAATAAAAAGGAAGCTAAAGGTGGGTGTGATTAAAGGGCATGCTAAGGTATAAGGAGGGCAATGATGGTGGCAATGATTAAAATGTAGAAAAAGAAATTAAAGGAGAGAAGACTGCCTACTCTCGAGATGTGTCACCGCTAATATAATACAGGTGCTAGATAGCAACAGTGTCATAGTTGAGATGATAGGCTTGTTGAGACTAGGAGCCTCAGATCCCCTTTTCATTTACAAAAGATCTGTCTCCCTGTTTTCATAAAAAAAATAAAGGAGACTACTAAGGGTCTTTGTGTGACAGTTTTTACAAGTTTAGTCATCTCTTTCTCTAGCCTCATTCCATTTCTAACTACTTATGGAAGGAAGAAAAAGGAAGCAATAAACTAGCTGCTTGTACCTGCCAAAATTTATCATTTTCTCTTCTTGCCTTTAGTTTCCACTAACCCCCAAACATAAGCGAAACTCCGTCAACCTATTTAAAACTGTCTTCATCTGTCATCTTGGTTTTGAGTATTTGAGTGTGTGTGTGTGTGTGTGTGTGTGTGTTTATGAAAGGACTACTATTTAAACAACTTGAGCAGAAGTGCTCAAACAGAGAAATTGATGACATAGCTCAATTTTCTTTATTATGCTTTTAAGTAGGAAGAGATATATGAAACTTCTCCATACAGATTTAGAAAGCGCTGACCTTTTTAGTTAGATTTTCTTTTCAACTGTTCATGTTTTCATTTATTTAGAAGTTGTGTTTATGAATCAGTCTTAAAACTTCTAATTAATGTTTTAATAAAAATTTAATAGTCCTTTAGATCTTGTGTTTATGGTATAAAAAATAATTTGGTAGGATTCTGTGTGTCTTTAGATTTGCTTGGGGTGGGGAGAACATCTTGATTGTATTTTAGAATTTGTTGAATTATCTTTTAAATGTAAGTGTGCTTTTTTGGTTTTACATTAAGAAAGTTTTAGTGATTTGTTTTCTGATGCCTTTTATTTTCTTTGAAAACTTCTAGAAAATAAAAACAAATGAAAACGATAGGAAAAAAGCTTACCTCTACAGCCATGTACACTTGCACTCAGTGTCTAGACTCTAAGACGAAGAAAGGAGAAATAAATCATGTATGAGACAGGGGAAAAGATGGAGAAATGAACATTGACCTGCCTGTGTCCTTTCTTTCAGTGTACAACACTTTTTCCCCTTCATAACTCTTTTCTAGAAGATTACTTTTAAGTCCTTTTTCTCCTTTAGATACTGTTTGGATGCCCTGTAATTTTCTTTGTTTTTAAACCGGGATTACTGATCTGTTTTTTTTCTCTGTTTTACAAATACATATTCTTTTAAAGTTCTTTCTTCGAGGAATATTTATGTAAATGCAGCCTATATTTAAATGCTCCTTTTATTTTTTAATTCTTTCTAATAAATAGTATTCAAAATAATTTTATTGTCAGGATTTTATGTATTGTTCCTGTACTATCTGTTCATGTAAATGTACATTTTTGTACATCTAATTATTTTGTAGATTGTGTTCAGTGAAGAACTTGGGAATCCTTTCATCATAATTCACAGTATCTCTTTGCTAAAAGCTGAAGATCATTCGATAGCTACCCTACTTCTTCGAATAGAGAAAGAGGAATCGGATATGAAAGGAAGTGGTTTCTATGTTTCTTTGGAATGGGTCACTGTCAGTAAGAAAAATAAAGGTAAAATAAAGTGAAATTCTGAATTTCTAGTGGTACCATCATTTGCTAGGCTTTGAAATACAAGGCTATCCCTGTAAATGCTCTTTGCTTTTTCTTAGGCTTTGTGTTATGATTCTAGCACCTGCTCCTCCAAGTAGGATGATTATCTGTAGTTTGTCCTGATGTCTGACTTATATAAAGACCTTAGTATGTATATTTTTAATATAGACAGGAATCTACACACAAGAATCATATATACATAAAACCAACTGTAAATGAATGATAAACTATCATGTAATTTAAATGTAAATAAATAAGAATACTGAGATGGAAATACTTTTATTTCACTGAGCTTTGCCTTTTGCTTCTACCCTTCACAAAGCTGTTTCTTTTCTCACCTAGTGTGACTCCATATGTAAAAAAGGCCTGAGAGTAGGGCCACTTGAACCTGTCATACTTTTAACTTACATTAAAAATTACTCTCTCGTGTATTAATTAGGGTTTCTGTAACGGTGAGAGCATGTCCTTGGCCTTTCTTTAGTTCTTACTGACTCTCCAAGTGTTTTTCTTTTTTTCCATAATTGAGAGCCAGTGGAGCTTTTTTTCAATGATGACTCTGCTCTTTCTCAGTAGTTTTTATTAGCTTACTAAATTAACTTATTCATCACTACGGAAAAATATTTTCTTGGAATACAGCTAGTTTATAATTTAAGAAAGGATATCAATATTTTTCTAAGAGATCTTTTCCTTTAATTCTGAAATAACCTCTGCCACCAAGAGAATATCTGTGTACTTACAGATATGCAAATCATCAGTAAGCTGATTAAATTTCTTAGATTTGTTCTTTAGGTATTCAGTATGATTTATTTGTTCTTCCCAGGGCTTAGTTTCATCTGTGGAGGAACACAATAACTTAACACTTTAGTTAAGCATTGGAAAGTTTTTCTGCAAAAGACCAGATGGTAAACATACAGTCTGTGTCACAGCCTTTTAACTATGTCACTGTGGTACAGAAGCAGCCACTGACAATCCATACAAGAATGAGTATAGCTGTGTTCCAATAACAGTTTGGCTATGGATGTTGACATTTGAATGTTACATGAATTTTATCCATATTTAAATATTCTTTTGACTTTTAACCATTTAAAAATAAAATTCGTAACTCACATTCAATACAAAAATAGATCTCAATTCAGCTTTGGCTCATGAGCCATGATTTGCATATTCCTACTATAGAAAATAGAAAGATTGAATTTTTAAAATTAAAAACATGAATCAGAAAAAAAAACATGAATCAGAAATAGGAGAAATCATCATGTGTATTCCTTTTCCCTTTTCCCAAGACACTTAGTTCTGTATTTTAGCACAGTACACAGTATCTCAACAAATTGCCTTCGAATACAGCATTGGTCTACTTTGAGTTGATCACCTCATCTTCATCTTTGTTTCCCCACCTCACCTAGACAGATAGATTTATGTCTTTTTTTCTTCCAAGATTGTAATTGTAGAAACATCTCTTCTCTTTATGGTTCCCTTCATCATTCTCAATATCTTGTTCTCTTTCCCCCTTAGCTGTTATTAATATAATTGTTACCTCCTTTTTTTGGCATACTGGGGATTGAGCCCAGGGCCTTTGCACTGAACTGCATTCCCTACCCTCCTCATTTCTCTTTCCAGATTTTGTTGAATGAAACACTGAACTAATTATATATTGTAGTCAATTGAAATTGAAAACATGTATATACAATAAACATCCCTTTTACACTTTAAGCATAGTAGTTTCTAAAAAAACTTGAGTAAAAAGAGAATTTAATTTTAACCCAGAATTTCCTAACGTATTTAATCGAGTCCTTTGTTTAAGACCTATTACTGTCTGTCCCACATATGTTGAGAAAAGTCCTTCTATAAAATGTAAAGTGCCTAAGTTTGCATGTTCATAGGACTCTTTATCCTGTGTGTATCTGTAGAGGAAGTATAGTTTTTGTTCCTCCATGAAATTACTAGCCTGTTCTTAAATATATATGAATGGCATGTGTGAATATGGGTAAAGTACAAACCATGGCAAATGTTTTAGAACAAATTATATTATTATATTTAATTCATAACAATATAATACTGGGTTGACTTTACTCAGTTTGAAGCTTACAAATACAACCCACTTTACAGAGTAACAGTATAAGTAAAGACATGGACTCAGGTGAAAATATTTAAAACAACAAAAAAAATCCTGTCTTCACTGGAGAGTAAATTTAGTTAATTTAGCAAATTTGGGGGATATACTTAATTGTTTATATCTTTAAAATTATAAATGCTATTTGAGGGTGATATTTTAGGTAAGTCAGTCACTTTGAATATCCAGAGTTCTACTATCCACTAGAAACTTGTGCGAGATGGACACATTTTATGTGTATGTGTGTCGCTCACTACATATGATAGCTACTAGCCATATATGGCTATTGAGCAGTTGAAATGTGACTAGTTTGCCGGAGAAGTTGAATTTTAAACTTTGCTTAATTTTAACTAAGTAGCCACTGTGGCCAATGGCCATCACATTGGACAGTAGATTTTATAAGACTGAATATTTTAAAATAGCGATTTATTTATGGAAAATGAGATTGTAAAATTTTTATTCTTATGAAAAGACAATAATACATGCCTTTTAGTAATGCATTTAGAATACTTAAAATTAATACTCATTAATTGTAATGTTTTGTTCTAAAATACTCTATTTTCGGGCCAGGGATTTAGTTCAGTGGTTCTGCCACCTGCTCACAAGCATAAGGTCCCGAGTTCAATCCCCGGTACCAGTAAATAAATAAATACATACATACTTTATTTTCTTACAGATAATGTAAAATATGAAATTACTAAGCGTGATGTTCTTCGTGGAAAGTCAGTGCCACATTACGCTGCCATTGAGTCCAATGGGAACAGTCTAATGATTATTTCCTACAAGTCCTTCAGATTTGTTCCTATGAGTCAAGAGTTTGAAGAAAATATGGATGAAGACATGTCAGAGAAAAACAAAGGTGCTTTTGTGTTTAATCTTCATAGCTAGAGCTGCTGTGTATTTATGCACATACATGTTTGTCTTCGCAGGTTATGGATTCTACTAGGGCAGGACAGGTGCTAAAGTTTTCTTTATTTTCTACTGTATTTTCCAAAGAAATCTTTTGTAAAATAGACCATCTGAATAGTATAATCTGGCTTAATTTCTTAATTTTGCAGTTGTCAAGCCACGCGTGGTGGTGCATACCTATAATTCCAGTGCTCTGGGAGGCTGAGGCAGGAAGATTGACCCCAGCCTGGGCAGCATAGCAAGTTAGCAAGACCCTGTCTGGAAATTAAAATTTTTTAAAGGACTGGGGTTATAGATCAGTGTGAAGTCTCGGCATTCCATCCCCAGTACTGTACCAGGAGGAAAAAATTGTAATTATCAAAGTTTTTTTATTATTATTTTTAGTAATTTCAGCAGTACATAATGATTACTCTTATCGTGGGGAGTTGATACATGTACATGGTACATCTTCTTTTTTCATCCCTACCCCACTCATCCCTAAAAAAGGCTTAGTTTGCTTGACTAGATGTTGAATGAATACTCACCAAATAAATAAATGATAATATTGAAAGTGGTAATCTTTTGAGATAAGCTAAACTACTGTACATGTTCTTATCTTACTGAACTGGTAGTTCATTCCTTGAGGGCAGCATCAGTATATTTTCTTAATATTGAATGAATAAATAAAGGTCATGTTTTAGGATGAGATTAACAAAATCTTTAGAAGAAATTTATATATGAAAGATACATATTCTTTTAAGGCTATTCAAGAGAAGAACATACTACTGTTTATATTTCTGATGTTCATAGCCATATATAGCCAGAGAATATTATATTTATTTGAAATTTTTACAATATGTAAGAATTATACATCCTGTTCTTTGGATCTACTTTTTCTTTAATGATAATTACCTAAAATTAGTTTCACGGCCTGGGGATTTAGCTCAGTGGTGCCGCTGCCTACCTCACAAGCACAAGGTCCAGAGTTCGATCCCTGGTACCAAAAAAAAAAAGTTAATTTCACTATTTTTGTAGTTAAAAAAATGAATAATTTGAAAAGTCTTTAAAATACTAAAGTAATAAATACTTTAAAATATCCCCAGGTTTATAAATATATGCACCTCTGAATACAAAACAGTGGTCCTTATTGGCCTAAATACCTTTGTATCAGTCTCTTAATACGTACACTTCTTTCCTCATATACAATGCGTTTTTTGTTAGGTTATCTCTAAGATCCCTTTCCAAATAAATACTACCATTCTGTCTTATGATGTTAAACTCTCCTAAAACTTTTGCAAAATAACTGTTTAAATCCCTAGACGATATGCCCTTTTAAACTCCTTTGGTAAATAGGTGCAAAGGAATGAATAAATGAATGCTTTGACCATTAGACCCATTCTGTCTAGATAGCCAAGGACCAGGAAGTTCTAAGACAGATTACAGCTAAGTGGAATACATGTGTTTAAATAACTGTGAATCCAGGTATCGGTTTTCTTACTGATACCTTATATTATAACTTGACTCTTTTTTTTGGCACAGAATTTTCACAGCAAAGGAAAAGTGTTAAAATTTTTTAATATTACAGATAGTTTATTAACACACTTAATACTTTTATGAGTATACATATTGGTTTTGTTTTTCTGTAAACCACAAGAAGACTGGTATTATCTATTGGGTATTTGGTATTGTTAAATAATACAAATAATATTTTCTTTTAAAGACCTAAAACCTGGTCTCTAGAGACACAAATAGACATTCAAAGCAACTGACATACACTTCATTGAGGAGATTTAAAACGCCTAGCCTTCCCCTTAGTCTGCTTCCTTGGCTTTTATACTCAAAGCTCATGTGACTTTATAGTCACCTCCCATCCCCATTGTCTGACAAGTTATCAGTTGAGTGATTATTATGTATTAACTGCTTTGCTAAGTTACGATGGAGGTGTATTTTGTGTTCTTTCCAACTAAGAATCTACTCTGTTGGTGGGGTACTGTAGGGGAAAGAGGGAAAAAGGAGGGATATGAGGCAGAGAGGGAAGGAAGGGGAATAAAGAATTACTGTCAATGTATTTTATGAATGCTTGTCTTCTGCGTCTTTAGGTAAGATGAAAGAGGAAAATGTTGCATACAGTTGCTGCCAACTCTTTGAGTGAAAATTCCCCAAAGAACTCTGTGTGTTCATTTATAATTTTTTTTTCTGAGATGATCACTAGAAAGTGTGCTGAGATTCTTTTAGATAGGTGTTTTTCTTATGTTCATCTCTAATTTTGTATGTTATAGTCTCATTTTTATCATTACATAATGGATTTATCCTTTCCCAGTGGAACCTTTGTATTACTGGCAACAGACTGAAGATGATTTAACGGTAACAGTACGGCTTCCAGAACACATCACCAAGCAGGACATTCAGGTAGAGTTTTTACCTGATCACATCAGCATTGTGCTGAGGAATCTCCAGGTTTTGGAAGGAAAGCTCTACTCATCTATTGATCATGAAAGCAGTACGTGGATAATGAAGGAGAATAATAGGTATTTTTTTATAGTTTTACATTTGAAAGTTTTATTTTTTTTACATTTTGCTCTGTACAATAGTTGCATCAAGTATGAATATTCTGTTTGTGTTCCTTACTGTTTTTTCTACGATATATTAAAAATGCAATTACTACATCAAGGAACATAATTGTAATTAAGGTTAAAGAGATTAGTATGCATAATTATCTTGCAGTATACGGTATAGTAGTGCTTTTCATTACTGGCCGTGGATATGGTAATAACAAGATAAAAGTAGTTACTGTAATTTGTGCTTTTAAAGTTTTGTAATAGAAATAATTTTTTTCTATTGAGTTTAATTTGCTTACTAAATACTACATGACTATGCTTTAAAATTTAAAATACACAATGGGCTGGGAATTTAGCTCAGTGGTTCTGCCGCCTGTCTCGCAAGCCTAAGGTCCCAAGTTTGATCCTCAGTACCCCCCCCAAAAATACACTCTATGAAACAAAGTAGAATGAGAAGGCTCCTTTCAACCCAAGCCTACCAGTCACATGTCCCCCACCCCGTACAGCGTTTATTAGTTTGCCTCCACAGTTATTTTGTGTATCTTAGTAACATGTATATTTTTCTTTTTTTTACATATACCATGTGTACATTGGTGTATATTTTTTATAAATTTTATTTTATTTTATCCCAAGCCCCCCTCTCCTCCCTATGTACAAAAGCTATGTTTCCATTTTTTTCCTTCTATTTTCACTTTTGCTTGTTGCTTACTACTTTTCTCTCTCCCTTCTCCCTTGTTCCCCTTCCCATTTGAACACTTTGTTGTATTTTACTGTATTGATTAAATCATTGTTTAAAAAATTGGTTCTTGGGGCCGGGGATTTAGCTCAGTGGTCCTGCCACCTGCCTCGCAAGCACAAGGTCCTGAGTTTGATCCCCATACCAAAATAAAAAAAAAAATTTGTTCTTCATTATTGGACATTTGGATTATTTTCAATCTCTTGCTAAAGTGAATAACTATATGTCATTTTACATATGTAGAAATACATATGAAGGATAAATACCTACAAGTGGAATAATTAACATTCTTTAATAATTAATATATTCTTTAATTAGGTCAAATACATTTTGTTTCTTATGTAAATTGGCTGTTTATTTCTTTTATGAATTGTGTTTTAGGACAGACACACAAAAAGTACATGATAAATTAGATTTCAGCCAAAAATATTTTGTAAATCAAAGTTGAAAATTTCAGCCTTTCTAAAAATGCATTAAGAATACAAAAAAGGGGGTCAGGGATTTAGCTCAGTGGTTCCACTGTCTGTCTTGCAAGCACAAGGTCCCAAGTTCAATCCCTGGTATCAAAAAAAAAAAAGAATACGAAGAGGTAAGACAGGGACTGGAAAAAATATTCATGGTATTCATATTAAACGAAGGACTTGCATTACATACTCATAAAGGGAAATCCAGTTTTTAAAATGGTCTAACGATTTTAATAGGCTTATCACAATAGAAATTACGTGAATGGCTAGCAAACACATGAAATCTCATTAGTCATCAGAAAAATTACATACCTACTTGGTTACCCAGCAGTTCTATTTCTCAGTTTTCAACCATGAAAAATGAAAATGCACATTGAAAAACGGAGCCAAAAAAGTTTGTACAAGTATATTTAGAATCTTTACTAATAAGAGCCAGAAGCTGGACACAATTTGGAATGGGTAGAACAGAATGTTTTCAACCACCTACCAGTACAGTCTCTGGTGGAAGATACTTTGATGTCACTTTCTGCTTTATTAGTAAAGTTGTGTCTCTCTCTTCAGAGCTACAGGCAAATTTTTATAATGAACAACCAAAATTTAGTGCTGAATTAAGTGGTATTAAATATCCAGAAGTTATTTTGATGTGTGAAATTACAAGGTGCCAAAGTCACAAGCGGCATAAGAAGCTTTTCCATAAACAAACAAGGGTGTCATATGAAAGCTGCTTTCTAAAAAGAGTAAACACACGCTCCACGTAATAACAAATTCAGGCAAAAAGTTAAGTGCTATGTTTAGAACATCAAATTAACTTCAAATGTTTCAATGTTGGTTTGCTCATCTGAGAGCATGCTGAGGTGAGAAAATGTCCCCAAATTACAGTAGGGGAAAAATTATGATTAGAAATTCCAGCCAAAGTCTTTAGATCATTTCTGTAATATTTTATGGGTTCATTTTGCCTGGAAGAGCTTACACTGAGGGAGTTTGTCCTGTTTTGGAGGTTTTGTACATTGACTGATTGATTTCATCATGGTGGGGTGGAGCCTACAGTCTTTCTGTGAGCCACTCCCCCAGTCCTTTCTGTTTGAGACAGGGTCTTGCTAAATTGCCAGGGCTGGGCTTGATCTTGCAGTCCTGCCTCAGCCTCCTGAATAGCTGGGATTACAGGTGTGTGGACTGCCCAGCCTGCAGGTGATTTTAATTTTGGCTGTTGTATGGAAAAGATGGACCATGTGGACGCAAGAAGCAGTTTTCCTATAAAAATAGATGTTTAGTTTGTAAAAATATCACTGTACTTTTCTCCACACCACTGGTACACATGTGATATTAATGCTGAACTGTAACACTCAGGAATCAAAATGTGAGTCTATAATTCAAACAAAAACAAGACCTATAACTTATGTAAAAATTTTCAACTTATCCATTATGCAACATTAATATAAAAAGATTCAGAATGCACTTTAAATCAACCAAATACCCATTTTTGCTGAACTCTGACCATTTAAAAACTTAAATGCCTAATACCATTCATTAATCTATTTATGAACTCAGCAATTACTAAGATTTAATCTATAATGAAAGAAATTTAATAAACTCAAATGATTGATGAGTGAACTATCTCGGACAAGATACTTGTAGAGAGGGCCGGGGATTTAGCTCAGTGGTTCTGGAGCCTGCCTCACAACCGCAAGGTCCCGAGTTCAATCCCATTCTAAAGTTTTTAAAGATCATACTGTATCTTGGCTGCTGTTTCTATTTCTAAAAGTAATGGTTTTAAAATTAACCAAACCATCAATTTCAAATCTAGCTTGTTTTTGTCAGAATACATTTTGAGAATACCTGGTATCAAAACTCACCATGTGTTGCAATACAGGTTATACTTCCTCTGTCCAAAAGGCTGAATTTCAGAGTCTTCAAAGAGGACAACCCAATAGCTCAACTTCATTTTTTTGTGCTAGTTCAATTCATTTTCCATAGTTTTCTTTAGATTGGTTACTCTGTGGAGCAGTATATATAGTTCTTGACCAGCCGCATATGACCCATGTGAGTCTAGTAGCACAGTCTAAATCATGGGATTCTAAAAGATAACCAGTTCAAAGAAAATTTTTAATTTTAAAAAGATACACCGATTCATTTTATTACTGGAGATGTTTGATGACTTGGTAACTTTTTTCAGTTCATGAAAAATAACTATCTGAAAAATTCTTTACAAATATTGTATATGTTCCCATATTCTGTTTCATTATGTTTATGTGAATGGGAGGGGTTTCAGGATAGCATTTGTAAATTAGCAAACCAATTAGAACACTGTAGGGAACAGGGGAAGGGGACGTTACCAGAACCTCTGCAGTGAGTCCTGGTCTCCTGCGAGCCATGGCAGCACAGGGCGAATTACAGGAAAGGTAGACGAATGAGACTGAGAAGAAGCTGAGCTTTGGGTCTGATCAGTGCTGCTCTGGGCAGCAAAGACAAAAGCCCCCTAGCTTGCAGCACCTTTTATTCAGTACATCGGGAGAAACAGATGTAACAAGTGAAAAAGAGTTCAGTACTTCACATTGGGGTAAACAAGGTGTAACAAAAACCTGGGGGGCAGTGGAAATCTAAGAACAATGAGGAATTATGCAGATGAAGATTTGGTTCCTCCCTGGCATCTCCCCCAGGTGTGGTCTTGTCCTGGAGATTGCAACATGGGGGGGGGGGGGCGGGGGATCACTCAGGTCTCAGTTGTGACCAGAGGCCAAAATGGAATTATGCCTGGAATGTCCTAGCTGGGCTGTAGGCGGGAGAACTAGGCCTACTCAAATGATTTTTCCTAGAATTATGTAGCATTGCTCCCAACAGAACACATTGTTAAATGTAAGTCATCAAGCAGTAACCCAGCAAAAGTCCAGGAGAATAGCTGAACTTCATACAAATTAGTTTCAGTATTCAATACATGAACATAGGCCAGTATTGTTTTTCTAGTAGATTTGAAGTGCTTAAATACTATTTTGTGTTACAAAAGATAATTACCATAAAGTGTAGGTGGTATCATTGGTTTAGAAAACACATGATTTTTTTGTACTTGATTAAATTATAGCTCTAATTTTCAAATAGTGTTTTTTCTCCCTTTGGGAGGATTTGTTAAACTAGTTTATAATTTAATCTGTATGGTATATATTTCTGTTTTGCTTGGATAGCAGGGTATAGTTCCAGTTTTAAAATGTAGAAATGGGAACCGGGCGTGGTGGCTCATGCAATCCCAGCACTCAGGAGGCTGAGGCAGGAGGATCTTTGTGAGTTCAGGGCCAGCCTGGGCTACATACTGAGTTCAAGGCCAGTCTGAACAACAAAGGGGGACCATGCCTCAAAAAAAAAAAAAAATGTAGAAATGCAGCTAGGCTAAAAGGGCTGCATTGTCTAGGTGTGCAAATTAGCAGTGATTCAGAAATTCTTCTTATAAACCCTTTCAGACTTCTTTAGTTAGCAGCCAAGGACATAGTTTATACCTTCTGGCTACTGAGTGAAAGTTCTTTAAAAGTTATTTATGTATCTTTTTTCAAACAGGCAGAATAGTGCAATAGTGAAGAACATAGACTTGGAGCCATACTGCTTTACTAGCTTGTGAACTTGGCAAGTTACTTCACCTCTCAGTGCTTTTTTTTTCACTTTTAAAAGGAGTATGTTAAGAGTACCTACTTTATTTGCTTGTGGTAAGCAATGAATGAGTTAAAACATGTCAAACTCTTAAGCTACTACCCTAGGAAATGGTAAGCATTAGGGAAATAAAAGCTGCTGTCATTATTTTATTATTACCTTCATCATCACCAAGGTGAGCCTTTTTCATAGAAAATATAACTAAATCTGAGCATTATTGATTGTGGTGGTAATGATAAGAACTGTTACATAAGAGAGGTATTATTTTGCGTGGTCTCTTAAGATAAGTACTTTCAAAAAATTTTGAAATGGTGTAATTAATTCATGAAGTGATGATAATTACAGCCTTGAAAATGAGTGGCTGGTAAGTTTACATGTTCCATTTGACAAGTATGATAATAGGTATTGTATTCTTGTAATTGTTTGCTTGCATTTGTGTTCCAGGGCATGGGTTAATGTGGCACACATGTACCAAAGATGGCACATAGAAAAGTTTGGTTTAGGGCCAGGGATTTAGCTCAGTTGTTTCGCCACCTGCTGTGCAAGTGCAAGGACCCAAGTTCTATCCCCTGTACCAAAAAAAAAAAGAAAAGTTTGCTTTGCTGTTAACAGCTACCAGCATCTCACTTTTCAGTCTGTCGAAGCAGTGGCTGCTCATTAAGCATTTCACTTGAGTTTTCTCTTTATTCCAATGGGACATGGGTCACAGCCCTCTTCTTTCCTCATGGTCTGCCTTCGCTCAGCTTTCTTTCCTTTTCCTACCACTTCAGTCAATGACCTCAGGGCTCTCTCATCAGCTCTTTTCAGTGCATTTGGAATTTCTATTAATGACTTAATTATACAGAGTTTTATTTTAAGTAAATTAATAGAGACCACATTAGCATCTTTATTCCTTTATTACTGAAGTGTTTTTTTTCTAAAGTCTACATATTTTTTCCATTCTTTAGAATCTGTTTTTTAAAAATTAACAGTTCTATGGATTTAACCTGTCTGAGCTTTCTATTGATCATATATTATGGCTGTTGGTTTATAAAAATAAATTCTTGGCTCCAGACAGCAAGAGGTACCCTTTAGTTGTAGACCCTCTCCTTACTTTATGCCCACTACCCTCAGTTTTCCAATGCTTTATAGATCCGTGCTGCTTATATTTGTTACTTACATTTAGTAACACACTTGACACCTGGACTGCAATGAGACTGAGTGTTCTCTTTCTTCCTAATCACTTCCTTCTTCAAACTATTTGGTACACCATTTCCAACTAATACTTAATTATTTGTTTATTAAATCAAGATTATTTACCTTTGAGTTTTAAGTCTTCCATCACATATAAAATTAAAGTGAACAAGGTTTTTGATAAAACATCTGCTGGATACGAGGAGGGTAATCTCTGTAGAACCTTCTGTTTCTTATTGAGCGGATAATTTTTATAGTGGCTCAGTGTAACATCACTTTTCTCATTTAAACTTTTAGCTTGGAGATTTCTTTGATTAAGAAGAATGAAGGAGCCCCATGGCCAGAAGTAGTGGTCAGTGATAAACAAGGGGAACTTGTAAGAGATTCAGCCCAATGTGCTGCAATAGCTGAGCGTCTGATGCGTTTGACCTCTGAGGAACTGGTAAGCACTTGCAGTAGTAGTATGACTTCCCAAGAATCCAAAACTGTTATGTGAGGATTCTGGCTATTTTTTTAAACATTATTTTGACATTCTTCATATAAAAGGTACAGATTGGGTACCATTGACCTAATTAATGTTTTAATATGGCTTAAAAGTTCTAACACTATTTTAATTTCTTAACACTTATTTCCTGCACTATGTGAATACATACATATATATGTGAGTTTATTGTTTAGTGTATGTACTTGTGTATAGGTATGTATTTATATATCTCTGTCTACATGTATTCTCCTTTAGAAGAATTAATGTCCCTGACCAATGCTAACAAGGCCAAAAATCATATTTTACTATTCCAGCACTGATAATCTACTTATCATAATTGAAATTTTCTAGGTGATCTTAGAGTATCACAAGGATATATATGTGTGTATTTTATATAATAGTTATTTTCTATTGATAATCTCTTGTAATAACCATACAGTACTCATCCATGAGGTTGAAAATGTTCCCATGCTGAAGGCTCTATAAGATCATATTGAGAATTCAAACAAACACAGTAACTATGCTCCAGGATGTCAGTTACATGTTCATTTACCAAAAATTATTATATATAATTATTTGTAAAGTATCTGATTTACTGCCATTAGGAAGATCAATTATTTATCCCATAGTTAGAAAAGAAAGATTGGAATATTGGAAGTGGATGTCCTTTTTTTTTTTTTTTTTTTGGTACCTGGGATCAAACTTGGGTCCTTGGGCTTGTGCAGCAGGCGGTGAAACCACTGAGCTAAATCCCCGGCCCGAAAGTGGGTGTCTTTGACAAAGGGAAACACCCAAAATAGAAATTGTTTGCCAGCAATGATTGAATATTGTAGAAATTCTGGGAATTCATATGTGTAAAACCACAAAAATTCTGATTTCATCCCCATTTTGCAGCAAACCATTTAAGGTGCATTGCTTTATGTTCATTCATTCAGCAAGTATTTATTGTGACAGGCTCTAGGAATATAATATCAGTGATACTAGTAGAGAATTGTTCTGGAATCATAAGTAATTCTCCTAATAAGCTTCTAAACTTGATAGTTTCAAAGAAGTGTTGATTTTTATGAAAAAGTTACTTATACCTGAAAATCAATGTTTTTGTTACATTTTTAAAAAGACATATAATCTTGTCATCTACAATTGAAGACAGCTTTGAGTTTTTCTAATCTTTAAATGTGCCTTCATGTGGTGATTAGGACCTCTGTTCCACTACTAAATAATAGTGAAAATGGTAAAAACAGACATTCCTATCTTGTCATCTTTGGGAAAAGATACTTCATTGTTAAATATAGTACATTGTTTTTATACTATGAGGGAATTTTATTCCTAGTGTGCTGAGAATTTTTATCGAGAATAGTGATAGAGTTTTCTACATTTGATGGGATAAGCCCTACTTGGTCATGATGTAGTTTCTTGCTTACATGTTGCTGGATTCTATTTGCTCATACTTCATGAAGGATTTTTACATCTGTTTCTGAAAATATTGGACAGTGTTTTGTGTTTGTGTGTGTGTCTTTTACTGATTATAGTGTCTGGTGATGCTACTTAAAACAATTAGGAAAGTGTTCCCTCTTCCATTTCTGGCAGAGATTATATAGAACTTGCATTATTATTTTTATTATTATTTTAACCATCTGTACTTGGGAGTTTTCTTTTTGGAAAGGTTTTTAACAATGAATTTGACTTCCTTATTTTGGGCATCTGTTTCCTATTTACTTTTTAGTTTTTACTCTCTTCATTTCTGTTATTATTTTCACCTGTTTGCACACTTTGAATTTATTCTGTTCTTTTAATGTTTTTGAAGGTTATTGCTTGGTTGATTTTTAACCTTCCTTTTTTTTTTTGCATATGTACCTTTGATTTTATTTCGAAATTGTTTTACACATTGTAATTTGAGAAAAGTAATTTATTTTGTAAGCAATGGCAAAGGGGTCACCCTGCTGCCTTTGTGGATTCCTCTGCCTCTGAGGGGGCTTCACTGGTCTCCCCTGTGTTGTTGTCCTCATCGGAAGAGTCGTCATCTTGTAGCTCCTGCACCATGCTTTGCTGCTGGATGTCGCTGAGAGAGTCAGGAGAGAAGTCCTCCTGACTGTCCGTTTCTGCTGAATGCTTCCTTCTCTGCCCACAAATGCTACTTGATGTCCCTTCCTTAGCTTTCTCCGAAGCTGTTCTGTGGGAGCAAATCTCAATGAGGCAGAAGATGAAGACCAGAAGTGTCAAGGCCGCCATGACCGATGTTGCCACGATGAGCTTATTCTTGTAGGTGTGTCCCAGCACTTCCTGTGTGTGGTCCCTTGGCTCGCCCTGCACCTTCTGATTGCTGGAGGCCCCCGAGCTCTTGTAGGTCTCCTTGATGTGGGCCTGGGCCACCGCCTCTTCCTGCTGCTCACTGAGCAGCTTCATCAGGAGGCCTGTTCTGGTGATGAGCTTGGCACAGGCCAGGTGCATGCGGGGCTCGGAGCAGTCCGTTTTCAGGGTGCGAGTAACGTGAGAAATGAGCCTCCTCACCTCCTTGTTGGGAACGAGGAGGTGAAGCTGCTGGTTTAGCTGGGATTCGAACCCATCTCTGGGGGAGGACAGCAAGGGGACAGAGGTTTCTGGAGGGGGTGGCTCAGTGCTGGTGCTGGTGTACTCCCAGTGCCTCTCATTGGTGTGATCATCGGATATCAGGGTGAGGGCAGAATCCGTGGCAGAAACGGGAGAGTTGATGGTAAAAGCATTTTGTTTAGAGGTGTTTTCTGAAGTTTGGTTTTCTACAGCACTGCTGCCTGTGGAGGTTTTGGATGGATCATATAATTCAGGGAAAGGATGGTCCTGGACACGTGGCTCTCCAGACGACGAGCGGAGCCCTTGGGAGGGGGGATGGGGGAGGTTCCTCGGTGCTGAGAATAGAGGTCCCTCCACAATTTTCGGCCTCCCATGTGCGTCTTCCTTCGTGAGCTGCTCCCTGGGGTTGGCCTTGAGTATTCTGTGGGCCTTGAGAGAGGCAGTTGTATGAAAGCCATAATGTTTTTTGGAAGGTAAGCTTGGCTTAAAAGCTTTCATGCTTTTAACTCTCATGCTGGCATTTTCTAAAACCCAAATGCTGTTGGTGAGGTCTTCGGCTCCGTTCCTCACCCCATGTGGGGCTTTGGCCAAGGCGGAGGTGGCCGACCTGCCCAGCAGGGGATCCTGCAGGGTGGGAGACACAGGCACCTTCTGTTCTGTATGGAGCAGGTTCCCAGGCCCCAGAACCCCCTCATTCTGCCCCAGCTTCCCTGTGCTGGGGCTCCTGAGGCTCCGTCCATCTTCGGTGTTTTCGGCCAGTGGCTGGGTGCTCTGCTTCTCCCTGACCACCTGTTTCTGCCTCTCTTTGAGCAGTCCTTTCCGTATGCCCTTGGGGCCCTTGAGGACCCTGTGCTCTGTCCGCAGCCTTCTCTCTTCATGCTGATCTTCCACCAGGCTGTTTTCCTGTGCTTGAGTACTTGCCAATTTCTCAGGAACGTCGGGAACAATTTGCAATTTGGGACTTGAAAGGCTGGACTGCATAAGCATTCCTGTTTTCTTTTTTTTCTTAATCTCCTCAATTTTTTCCTGAATTTCTGCATCTAACCAACTCTGTAGAAGATACTGCTTCTTCAGTTCATTTCTATAAGCCGAACTGCTGGACACAGGTTGATCAGAGGGGTTTTTCATATTGCCTTTCATGTAACCCTGAGGATTAGCTTCATTTTGTATATTTGAGAAAAGGCGTTGGATGAGTGGCAATAATGGATCTACACCTTCTAGATTTACCTCTGAGAAATTTGGCAGGCTGTAATTGAGTGCTCCAACCACATCATTTTCATCATTAGAGTTAAGCTCCTCATCCATGAAGTCTGACCAGCTGACATCGCTTTGTTCGGAAGATGACTTTCCAGACTCGATCACCAGCTCGGTCTCGGTGTTCTTTTTCCGGGCCTCTAACGCCCTCATGAAGACTCCTTCTGCGTTCCCTACAGGGGCTTCCTCAAGACACTGCTTGGGATTGGTCACACACTCACTGTCACAGTGCAGCTTGACTGTCTTGCAGACAACCTCAATATCACTTTTAAATTGGCAGAGGCAGCAGGCCATGGGCCTCGGTATGATCAGTGTTTTCAGTGTAAGTGTCATCATGATGATGTTCTGGACCACTGGAAGTGGCGTGTATGTTGTCCCCAAGTCTAGATATCGTAATGCTGGCAATTTAAAAAGATAGGAATCTTCGACACTCGACAGAGGATTGTGATTGAGGATGACTTTGTGCAAAAACTGCATTCCATGCCATGCCCTAAACGTCCCAAAGCTAATCTGTTTAACTAAGTTGCAGCGAAGATTTAAAACCTGCAGAAAGGGTAGTGCTTCAAAGGTTTGTGCTTCAATAAACTGTATTTTATTACAGGATAAATCTAAATAGTGGAGGGACAGCAGGCCTTTAAAGGAATTTTTATGTAATGCAGTCAGGCCATTTTCACTGAGATTTAGTTTCTCAGCCCACCTGTATGTTGTCCAGCTAGTCTCACCGATGTGAAGAATATTGTTTTCTTGGAAATTGAAGGTGGTAAAGGTGTTGTTGGGCTCTAATACAGGCACTTGGTGGAGCTTGTGCTTTGGGCTGAGACCAGCACACGACAAGGTCTCATGCTGACAGGTACAGAGCTCACATATGTCAGTGTTTGTCGTGGCATTCTGCTTCTCTTGCACTGTGGAAGCCTTTCCTGGAGAGTGACTCACAGAATACTGAGTGGCCACAAATTCCACATCCAAAGGCTGAACAGTGACTTCAGCCGGGTTTGGATGCTGAGCCTGCACCTGCTCAGGCTGTGTAAGCATCACCTGAGGCTGCTCTGGAGGAGGAGACGCAGCTTCCTGCAGAGGTACAGAAACCTGAGTCTCTACAGTGAGTACTGCAGTTGTGAGCTCCGGGTTCAAAGGTTGGTCTGTGACTGTGGGTGATGTTGGATGCTGAGCTGGCTCCAGACCCGGAGTTACAGCTTTCACCTCATGAGACGCCGGAGTTTGAACCACCTTAGGTGGTTCTGGAGGCTGAGATGGGATCTCAGGCATAGTTGGAAAAGATCTAACTTTTGCACTAATTCCTGGAGCGCTGATAAGCTTCTGGTGCAAAGGTCGAACTGTGAGCAGACTGAGTTTTGAATGCTGAGTCTGAACCCAGTCCGGAGGTGGAAGTGTCACTTTGTGGTGCTTCAGAGGAAGAGCTGTAGCGTTCTTCAGGGCTGTGGAAAATTCACCATCTGTAGTACGTTCTGGAATGATGGTGGCTTCCAGGTTCAAAGGGTGAAATGCGCCCCTTGGCTGCTGAGCTTGACCCTGAGCTGGAGTTGGAACTGTCGTCTCAGAACGGGGTGGAGGGTGAGCTGCGCCCTCATTGGGTGGCTCACTTGGAAGCTGAGGGAGCGTCTTGGGCAGGGTTGAAGAAAGTTCTACCTCCTCAGGAGGATCTGGAGGAGTAGATGCGGCTGGTGGCGGTGCAGGAGATGGTTCTTCCTCTGCACGCTGAGGTGGGGTCATCTTCTGAGCTTGAGAAGATGGCTCTGGAGGAGGAGACGCAGCTTCCTGCAGAGGTACAGAAACCTGAGTCTCTACAGTGAGTACTGCAGTTGTGAGCTCCGGGTTCAAAGGTTGGTCTGTGACTGTGGGTGATGTTGGATGCTGAGCTGGCTCCAGACCCGGAGTTACAGCTTTCACCTCATGAGACGCCGGAGTTTGAACCACCTTAGGTGGTTCTGGAGGCTGAGATGGGATCTCAGGCATAGTTGGAAAAGATCTAACTTTTGCACTAATTCCTGGAGCGCTGATAAGCTTCTGGTGCAAAGGTCGAACTGTGAGCAGACTGAGTTTTGAATGCTGAGTCTGAACCCAGTCCGGAGGTGGAAGTGTCACTTTGTGGTGCTTCAGAGGAAGAGCTGTAGCGTTCTTCAGGGCTGTGGAAAATTCACCATCTGTAGTACGTTCTGGAATGATGGTGGCTTCCAGGTTCAAAGGGTGAAATGCGCCCCTTGGCTGCTGAGCTTGACCCTGAGCTGGAGTTGGAACTGTCGTCTCAGAACGGGGTGGAGGGTGAGCTGCGCCCTCATTGGGTGGCTCACTTGGAAGCTGAGGGAGCGTCTTGGGCAGGGTTGAAGAAAGTTCTACCTCCTCAGGAGGATCTGGAGGAGTAGATGCGGCTGGTGGCGGTGCAGGAGATGGTTCTTCCTCTGCACGCTGAGGTGGGGTCATCTTCTGAGCTTGAGAAGATTCCATCTCATTGGGTGGCTCTGAAAGTGGAGCTGCATCCTCCTCCTGGGGGACTGAAAATGGTTCTGTGTCCTCAGGTGGCTCTGAAGGCTGGGCTGAAAATGTTACTCTTCCTGTCAACAAAGGAGAAAGAGTAACCTTCCCGGGGAGTCCTGAAGACTGAGCTGCGAGCTCTTGCTGCACTGGTGAAACTGCTACACCAGAGGAGCCTGGGGACATCGCTAAGCTCCGGGGCTGGTCTGGGGAATATTCCCCAGCAAGCTCTGCAGGTGGAGTTGGAACCTTGCTGTCAGATGAAGAGAGTTCATCCTTTATGGCAGGGTTTGGCTGTGGAGTTGTAAGCTCTTGATTGTCTCCTAGAGATTCAAACTGCTCAAGGGACACTGAAGACTGAGCTGGGGCCTCCTGTGCAGTTGAAATTTTAATTTCCACCTCACTAGACAACAACTCTGCAGGAGTAACAGCACCACGGGTCAGTGTTGGAGGCTGAACTTGCTCATCACCTAGAGGAGAGACTGTTTTCTCCTGTAGTTCTGGAGGCTCAGGTATGAGTTCATTAGGGAGCTCTGGAGGCTGAGCTGCAGCCTCTTGAGTGGTCCAAGATGGTTCACCCTCCTCAAAAGTGTGTGGATTTCCAGCTTGGGTCTCCTGCTGAGCAAGTTCTGAAGATGTAGCTGGAGCCTCCCGGTGAAATTGTAAGAGCTCAGCTCCTTGGGAAGGCTCAGAAAACAGATTTGGAGCCTCTTGCTGACTTATAGAAGGTTCCACATCATTTACTGGAGTTGAGGGTTGAGCTGCAGCCTCGGGGAGCACTGGGAAGTTTCCCTCCTCTGTGGTGGGTTCTGGGGTTATGGCAAGCTGCAGATTCAGAGGTTTACCAGTCACATGGGTCAAGTGTGGATGCTTAGCTTTGTGATGATGTGGAGTTGGCAATCTTTCTTTACCATGCTCCGAAAACTGAGCTGGTTGCTTCAGCTGGGTTGGAGAAGTTTCCAGCTCTTCAGTTTCCCAATCTGAGGGCTGATCTGGGGCTTTCAACTGGATTTCTGAAGGTTCTTCTGTCCTAGAAGACTCAGAAAGTTGAGCTGGCTTTGTCTTAGTGGCAGAAAGTTCAGACTCCCCAAGAGGGCCTAGAGGCTGAGCTGGGGCCTCTTGGTAAGTTGAGGGAGTTTCTGTTTCTTCAGAGAGCTCTAAAGTCTGAGCTAGGATTTGTTGTTGGGTTGAGGACGGTTCCTCCTCTTCAGGACTCTCTGTTGGTTGGGTCAGGGTCTGCAGTTGGCTTGAAGTAGGTTGCGGCTTTTTCCCTGCCTCTGTAGATTTGGTAACCTTCACGTCCACAGGTCTCACTGTGACAAATGCCATGTTTGAATGCTGAGTTTCATTCCTATTTCCAGATGGCACATTTGCCCCCTGCATCAACCGCTGACCTGTATTCTCAGTACCAAGTTCATACTGAGCGTGGGCATCCTGCTGGGTTATAGAAGGTTCAGCTTCCTCGGGGGGCTGTGAGAGTTGATCTTTGACTTCTTCCTGAGGTAAAGAGGACTGGACCTTTGCAGGCTTTGAATTTCGAGTTTGGGCCTCCGGCTGGACCTGAGGAAGTCCTGGGGCCAACTCCTGGGAGGGAGCAGACGATGCTAGGTCATCGTACTCCGGCTGTAACCCCGGAGTAGGGTTATCAGGCAATGCTGGCAGAGGAGGGAAAGACCGGGGCTCAGGGGATAACTCTGGCTTGGTGGTCAGCGGGACCCAGTACCTTTCTGGAAGCGGGAATGCCAGGACCAGGAGCCACAACTGCTGCCAGATGAGGAGTGTGGGAAACCAGGGGCACCGCAGGAACATGACGGGGGTGGGGGGAAGGACCAAAATGAGTGCGATATAGCAATCTAGGCTAGTGAAGTGCAGGTGCTCTGCCCTGTAGGGTAGAACCCTTCTGGCAGCCACTTGCCTTTGAGCCTTGGGAACCCGGACTGTGCTGCCCCGCCCTGTATTTATGACATCTTTGCTAAGGAAACCTGTATTACATCAGGCCCAAGTGACCTTGCCCCACATGGGGGAACTTTCCCCCCTCAGTGACCAGGTCCACCTCCCCTTCCCCAAGAGAGCTGACAGTGGCCTCTCACAGGGCAGCCTCCCCAATCACGAGGCAGGATGTGGGGCTCAGACTGGGTGGGACCCAACCACGGGGTAGGGTGGGGTGAACAGGACTGGATCTCTGGCTCCTCAGAATTGCTGGATATTTAGTTTGCTTCTTAAAGGTTGTTACTGAGGGCTGACACAGGTGGAAATCCCAGCAGATGACCCCAGAAGTGAGAGTCTCACAGGCAGGGCTGCCCAGGCCGGGAAGGCTGAGACCAATCACATCCACTTCTTATGAGCAAGTCTAGGTCACAAACAACTCAGCTGGGATTTCTCAGGGTCTCAGTCTTCAAGGCTTTGAAGCAGGAAAGTATTTCTGGTCAGGGTCTCTCTGCCCCTTCTCAGGCTTCCTTTGAGCAAGGCAGGTAACGTTGGCCATTTGATAGCTGCCCCTTCTGAGGCTCATGTGAAAGTGGCTGATTATTATATAGGCCACATTCACCCAGTATGTCAATGCCATGAAAATAAAGACTACATTCTTGATTCAGCGGAGTTTATCTGGATGATCTACTCTGACCAAGTTAGCAATTTGGCAGCTCTCGGCATCGTAGGTAGTTCAGGGCAAAGGCCCCACGTCACTGCCTGTGTTTGGTCCCAAGACGAAATTGCACTAGGGGGTTCTGGAAAAGCAGCTTCCTATCACGGGCCTTTTGGGCTCTTTGAGCATTGCTCACTAAGTACATTTGGATGGCATAGAAATAGTCCAGAATGGGCCACTATGGGATTTGGGAGAACCCAGTCTGAGTGCAGAAGACGAACTGGGAGAATGCTGTGAACAGAATCCGAAGCAAGGCCCCGGCCGAGGGTCCAGAGCTCTGCTCCTGCACCGGCAAGGTTTTGTCACTCTCAGTGGGAACTGCAAGAGGTACCAACTGCCACCCTGCCTTCACTGCGTCTGCCGTGTGAGCCTTTTAGAAGACAATTTTAAAGGCAGTCGTCCATGCTGTGCCCTTACATGGAGACACCAGGACTGAGGAGAAAGAGGACATTAGCAGGACAGGGGTTTGAGCTGATCCCACGTGTTCACAGTGTCTGAGCAGGAATAAGCTTCCTTTTCTAGTGAAAGCTGCTACAGTTTGGATCTTGAATATCCCCAAAGGCTGTGCATTAAAGGCTTGGTCTCTAGGGGCCAGCTGTTGGGAGGAGGTCTTTAAGTCTTGAGGCGCCTGTGCACAAGGGGAATAGAAGATTTGGCCCCTTTCATTCTCTTCTGTTTCCCATCTTAGGTGGGCAGTGCTCTGCCATGCGCTCTTGTTATGCTATACTGACTGCCATAGGCCCACAGCAGCAGGGCCAGTTGATCATGGACTGGAATCTCCAAAACTGAGAGCCAAAAGAAACCTTTTCACTTAGTGAATTGATTATTCAAGGTTTTTGTCATAGTAATTGAAAGTTGATCAAAACATTAAATGTTATACATTTTCTTCAAAACCCTACTTTAATTGCATTCTCCAAATTTTCAACCTATCTTATGTACCAATAAATGTTTTGCTTCCAAAAAAATTCCCTTACAAATTGATTTGACCTGATCTTGGGTTTCAGCTGTTGCTTGGCTGATTTTTTTTTTCCTTGCTTGTTTGTACTCCACTTCTCATATATGTCAGTGGAAACCCTAGGATGTTTACAAGGGTTCTCCTTCATCAAGCCCAAATTCTTAATTTTCATCTCCCAAGCACTTTGATCATATGCAGACTCAGCTTTTTAGCCTCTTATCAGATGCCTTTTGGTAATCTTTTTCCCACTTAGCTTGGACATCCGTGTATTCCTCTTGGAAAACAGCATAGAGCTATTCCTTTTCTCTGTAATCTTGTCCTAAGAACTGGCTACCTTTGATCATTTTAAAAGTTAAACATTTGGCCTTCTGTCCCTTACATGAATATTTGGAAGGAGGAGGTATAGAGGAATGTGGAAGAGGCTTTCTGTATTCCACTGGATACGTGCAGTATCTCCTTGAGTCAGTGAGATAGAATGGCACTAAGACATTGAAATAGAATGGCACTAAGACATTGTGGAATTGCCTTTGCAACCACCTGCTGCAACCATAATTGTTCCACTGCTGTTTAGACTGGAGCCAACAGCCACGGTTAAGTAGCTCCATGTCCTACCTGAGACATGGACATATTTTGATCACATAGATTCCTGAGTACTCCTATCCGTTTAGTTTCACCGAATCTCTCAGGCCACTTCATTAAATTCTCAATAATGTACTTATTTAATTTCCTTATTGTTACTGTGAAAGGGATGTAAGATCAGTTAGAGATCCTTGTATTCAAGCAAGAGTACATACTAAAATTACTTTTATGATTCAATTATCTCTGTTTTTGGCTTATTATTAGCCATACTTCTGTGTTTTTATTTAGGTACATATTTGTGTGTGGAGTAGTGGTTGTTGTACGGTATCAACCTTATCACCAACTATTTTCAAAAGAATATTATATTACTTTCCTTATAACTTAAGAACTTTACAATATATTTCCATCCTTCTGTCCTTTATATTATTGTTCATATATTTTATTTCCATGTTATAAAAACTTCATAAGATATCATATTTTAGCCTTAGTTATCCAGTTCTTTCTTGAAGAGATTAAAATGAGGAAAAAGTCTCTTTTACCTCTATACCTATCATTATCTTTGTTCTCCATAATTCTGTTGTTGATTTGAATTTTATCTATTTTTTTCTTCCCTGAAAAACTTCCATTAACATCACTTCTCGTTTGTAAGTCTGACAAATTCTTGTAGCTTTTGATTGTCTGCAGAAATACTTTTGGCTGGAAGTGGTGGCACATGCCTGAAATCTCAGCTACACGGGAGCTGAGGCCCAAGGATCACAAGTTCAAGGCAAGCTGGGCAGTTCAGAAAGAAGCTGTCTGAAAATTTTAAAAAATGTAAAAAACCAGAGATATTATTCAGTGGCAGAGTACTTGACTAGAGTGTGTGAGGCCCAGGGTTCAGTCCTCATAACTATAAACAACAGAACATTTAACTTGTCTTCTTTTTTTCCAAAGTTATTTGTGTTACATATATAACCATATTAACAGCGCCCCCCCAACTTCAAAAATCCTCCGTCATATTTTAGGTTCCATCATTTGTAATGAGAAGTCAGCTGTCTTTTTTAATGTCTGCTTCACCTTATATTATACACTTTTTTTCTCCTCTGACTGCTTTTAGGATTTTCTCTTTATTACTACTTTTCAGTAATCTCATTATTGTGACTTCTTGTGATCTTTGATTTTTTTTTTTTTTTAATTTAAACATTCCCACCAGCTTAGACCACCAGCGGTATATGCATAGCTGGCCCATTGGGGAGTTTGTGCCACCAGTGGTACAAATAGATCTAATCACTTTTATCAGTCTTTTTACTAATAAAATTAGTAAAAAGCTGCCTGATGGGACAGTCATGCATGTACCGCCAGTGGGATCAGGCTATCAGCCAGCAAGACATACGAATTATGACCCCATCACAAACATGTTAAAAAACTTTTATGCTTAATGTTCTTTGATATTCTTGAACTTATATGATTATAGTTTTAATAACATTTGAAAAATTTGGGGCCTTTTCATTTTTTTCCCAGTTCTCTTCCAATTACTCGTGAGTTAAACAAGTTGATTTTCTTTTCTTTTTTTTTTTGGTACTCGGCATTGATGGACCTTCTGTTTGCAGGGCAGGCGGCGGCACCACTGAGCTAAATCCCTGGCCCCTAGACTATTTAATATCATTCCACAGGTTACTGAAGTTTTGTGTTTTTGTTTTTGTCTTTGTCTTTCATTTGAGATAGGCTCTTTCTGTATTTCAGGATCACTGGTGTTCTTATGCAGTGTCCAATCTGCTGCCAGTCCTATGTGTTTTGTAAATTCTGTCTCTCAACATGTTTGTATTTATTCACCTTTACATCGTTGAGTGTATAGAACATGTTATAATGGGTGTTTTAATATCCTTTTCTGCTAACTCCATTCTGTCATTTCTGTCTCTTTTAATTTTTTTTTCATTGGTAATGGCTCAGGAATTTGTTGTTAATTATTGGTATAATTATAACATTTCCAAGGATAAGTAAATCTATTTCCCTATCATTATTTGTTTACTTATTTACATATTTTATTTTCTGGCTTAAGAATCCAAGTCCAGATAAAGAAAAACCTCCTTGTAATGCTCAAGAGTTAGAAGAATGTGATATTTTCTTTGAAGAGAGCTCCAGCTTATGCAGATTTGATGGCAGTACATTAAAAACTACTCATGTGGTAAGTTCCTGATAATATTATTTCTAAGAATTTGTGAAGAAATAGGAGTTACTTAGATGATACTTGCCTGACCATATGACAATACGTATGTTTTGCAGAAAATAGCCTGATTGACAGACACTGATTAATAAAGCCCATCAATCCATAAAGTAGTATGAGACCCAATGAAACAGTGTTTTATTGTTTAGGTACTACTGTGTAATTGTTATTTTTTAATTGTTTTTTTTTTCTGTGTCAATTTTCAACATACACTTTGTAATGTATGACTTCATATCTGCTTTTTACATTGAAGATTAAGATGTAAATATTTCCACTTTGTTTTAATCCTTGATTAAATGGTTGGATTATATTATGATATTGTTGATGGGGGTCTATATGTTTGTTTAGTGATTGTTCTGTACATTATAGTTTACTTCTTTAATAACTTTAAACATTCCTGATGCTATTTTAAATTTTTTTTCTTTTTTCAATGAAATGTTTTCTATATTTAGGGCTATTTTTGTAAGAAAGAACTAACAGAAGTCAAATTACCGAGTCAGAGACTAAACTATCTCTGACAAACTAATTTCTACTTTATATTCTCATTAGTAATATTTTTATTTATTGCTTGCTTTACTGCATCTTTACCTACACTTTCAGTTTTCTATTTAATCTTTACCAAGTATACAAGAAACAGGATCTTGCTTTCTTTTTAAAAAGATTCTTAACTGTTTCATATATATATATATATATATATATATATATATATATATATATACGTTTCTTCTTTTGTGAACAGTTTTTTTGTTTGTCTTAGTATATTTTTTACTGATTTGGATAACTTGTTTTATACTTGGAAAACTCTTGCATTCTATATCCAGTGATTTAATTTTTTCCCTTTTACCCATCTTGGAATATTTTTATTCAACTTCTTAACTCATCTGAGATTTTGTTTCCTCCTCTCTTTGGGTTTTCCTGAGTGTATAAATATTTTCCCTTAGAGTTACATTCTGTTTCAAAGCTTTGAGAAGTGTTCGTCAGTAACAAATAGTATTGCCTGAAGAATTGGTTCAGACACTGCATTCCAGGATTGGTTCTCATCTTAGTTGTTTCTGTGAGAAAGGTCTCCATAGCAAATTGGTGACTAACTCAGAGCTGTGCATGTAGAAATTAATTTAATGTTATTACCAAAACCAGAAGTGATAAGACCTTAGGTGATTCAGTTCCAGGAAAAGCAATAGAATAATTTGATCTTTTGTTATTCTATTTTTGGACTTCTGACTCTTTGATAAAGGGTTTAAAGCCTTTGTTTTCAAGAAAATCTTGAAACTTTCTACTCTATTTTGCCTAGAGTGTTTGTCTGTCTTGCAGGGGATTGGGAGAAAGTGCATTCTAACAGAATTCATGGAGTCAAAATTAAAGATCATTTGAACTTGTTTTACCAGATTTACTAAGTTCCAGCTCAAAAACTCAGTGATAAACCAATGTTAAATCTCTTTTCCTCTCATTCACTTACTATTCCTTCCTACTCTTTTTGTTTTGTTTTGCTTTTGGCTATTTACCAGCTTTCTTTAACTGATGGCTGGGAATAATCAAAAAACTTTTTAAAATGAGTATTTCTAGATTATTCTAATGTAGACAGATGAGGTCGAATGGCATAAGACCAGTATCTAGCCAAAGCTGTACCAAAATTAAATACTTGCACTTACAGTTAATTTTATGTCTGCATTGCTTTCCTTATAACCTATCAAACCAAAAAGCTCTTAAAAATAAAAGCATGTGGACAACATCTTGTTCACAACATGTCTCCAGTTCCTGATTCATTGTTTTAATACATAATTTTAGATTTATCTCTTGGTAACAATCATAAAAATATTTAAGAGTTGCTTTAATTCCATCTTGGATCTCTGGAAATTTTCTTGTACCTTTCACTTCCCTCTTCTGACTTTGAATTACACTTCTATTTTGAAGAGTAATTGTTTTCAGGAAGTTTGTCATATCTAATCAGGGTACTGATTCAAACCCAGATCATCAGAGCTGTTTAGGTTTCATAAGAATTTTGTTTCATAGATATTTTTAGTTTTGACATATCCTGTAGATGATTCCTTTAATCATGAGCACACAGGGCTATCACATAACTGCTTATCTCAGTTATGTCTGGGGTTCAGTTTTAAAGAATTATTCCCACAACTGATTGATAGAAGACTCTTAAATCTGACTGACTGAACATTGTATGTTTTGTAATGAAGAATATGGTCAGTCTTCCTAAAGTTGTAGTCCTAGGAGCTATAACTTCTAGTTACTATTTTCTACCTAACTTATATAGGGAAAGCATTTGATGTGAGTTGTTCTAAACTGCTGTATTTTTAAGAGTCCAACAATTGTGATATAGATTTCAAATTTTTCATATTGCAAAGCTTGTGATACCGTGAATTTATTCTCAGATGGTTTTGTGAGAAAACACACCATCAAAAAATAATTTTAAAAACTAAAAGAAATGTTGGTGTTTTCAAATAGCACATAAAATTCAGGCAGACCAAAATAAAAGTAAAAGGTGTTACTATGCTCAACTATTATAGTAGTAGTACAGTCAGGATATATTTTAAAGTTATAAAATGTGGACCCATACATGACTAAATAATTTATTCATATGTATACATATATAAATATATAGATATGGCCTTTCCTCTCCGACTGTGGGGCAGGCGGGATCCTGCACCGCTGTCTCAGGGGGCCGCCTGCCCTGCTGCTCAAGCCTCGGGGACCCTGCGGGGCTGAGGCGTCACCGCCCCCGGCAGCATGAGCACAGAAGCGGCCTCGACCCGAGCTCCCAGCCCCGCGGGGCCCACCCATCCGAGCCAAGGCGGCTGTGGCCATGGCCAAGATGGAGGAGTGGAGCCTGGACAACTTCTTCGCCAAGAGGGACAAGAAGAAGAAGGAGCGGAGCAGATGCGCCACCAATGCCGCGGGCGGAGCAGCGCGGGGCCAGGCCGGGCAACCGCGGGGCTGCGGGCAGGCACGGGGACTGTGGGCCCCACGGCCGTCACGAAGGTGGTGATGAAGGATGAAGATGAGTGGAAAGAATTTGAGCAAAAAGAGGTTGATTACAATGGACTCAAGAGTGCAGGTCATGCAAATACTTGAAAAGGAAAAAGATGATAATGAAAAAGAAAAGATCCAGGAGATAACTGGGGAGAAGGTGGAGGTGGTGGAGGTACAGAGAAATCTTCAGGTCCTTGGAACAAAACAGCTCCGGTACAAGCGCCTCCTGCTCCAGTAATTTTTACAGAAACCCCAGAACCGCTAATGACTAGTGTGTATAGGCCTCCTGGGGCCAGGCTAACCATAACAAGAAAAACGCCAGAAGGACTACCAGAAATACATAGTGATACACAGTTTCCATCCTTGCAGTCCACTGCCAAGCATGTAGAAAGCCGGAAGGATAAAGAAATGGAGAAGAGCTTTGAAATAGTAAGACACAAAAACAGGGATGGGGTTTCAAAAAACCAGGCTCTTGAACTTCAGCTAGACAACCAGTATGCTGTGTTTGAAAACCAGAATTGCAGCCACACACAGTACAATTAAGGAGTAGTCTTTGCCAACCCCTCTAAGGTAACTAGACCACAGCTAACCACTATGAACAGCCACTCATCATCTGATCTCTGTTGGAGCTACAGCAACGGATGCAGACCATGCAAGTGACCAGCTTGTTGCACTAGGGAAGTTTAAAGTGTCACAACTGCTCTTTATGTATATTGGGTTTAGGGGAATTTTCATTGTTACGTTTGTGAACTAGATTCAACACTTTTTTCATAATCACTCTGCAAATACCAAAAAAACAAAACCTGCAGTCAGTGGTCATTTGGAAAATCTTTTTATGTTCAGATATTGAGCCTTTGTAAGGTTTGACTACCTCAGATTTGCTGCACTCTTTGTGGACCTCATGTGGATCACAATTTCTGGATAAGAAGGTTACAGCTATCAAAAGTGTCGATGTAAACCTTGAAACCAGCCCTACTGGATTCCTATCAGAAATCCTGCAGAAAGCCAGCCATCTGGGTTTTGATTTGCTGTAAAAGATGAAGATTTAAGTGACCTTAATTAACCTGTCCTGTGCCCTACCCTAAGGAGTACTCTGTAGTTAGCTGTGGCTATATTAGACTTTTGGAACATGCCACTTTCAAAAGAACTTATGTATTCAGATCATCTGAGTAGGGCTGTGATTTATAATTTCAATTTTTAGTTACAGTCTGAAGTAACTACAAATTAAATTCTCCCAAACTTGGGTCCACCAAGTGGGAAAGGGGGTGAGCTGGGGAATAACTAGTTTCCTTTAGTAGTTTTTTTTTTTTTAATTTGGATAGTGCTTTTTCTGTGTTCCACATTAAGGCCTTTTTTGCTTTGACTTGGAGTAAGTTCTTTGACAGAGCATATGGCTTGGTTAAGGAACCTGAAATACGCATTCAAATTGTGATGTCTCATGAATTTGCCATTCCCTAGTGTGGAACCAAATAGCCTTTGATATAAAGGGCAGTGGATGCTGGAGGCTCTACTTCAGGTGCTGCTACAGCCTCCTCTAATCAGGTTTAAGTTGTATGGCAAACTGCTGTGGAAAGAGTATAGTTTCTGCTCAGGCTAAGGCAGTGGTGGTGAACCTACCTATAGCACGTGTACGGCAGCAGGCTGTTTATCATTGAAAGCGCTAAAAGATTTGCCATCACTAGGCTAAGAGATTCACTGACATGTCCTACAGATTAAAGCCACACAAGCTAAACCTCACCTAGCACCTATTTCAGTTTCATGGATCTTGTGTGATCTTTGAGAATTCCATATATATTTGTGCCCAGATTTTTAAGGTATTGGCCATTCTGTAGATGCAGTGATTGTCCCAACTAGCTCTGTTACCAACCCTTGGTGTCTTCATAGCGTTCATTTGGACAGGCAGGCTAAAGACATGGATGTAGCACTTCTGCTTTTAGTAACTGCAGATTACAGACTCTCCAGTAGTATATAGCAGTTCTTACAAGGGACTTGAAGCTTCTCCAGATTACTGAACTTTTTTCCATCTAATGAGATAGTCCTAGCAGTTTTTCCCTGGTCTGGTCTGTTTGGTTCAGTAGAAGTATTTCATAGTGGTAGTGACCACTTGATGCAGTCTGGGTTTCTCTATAATAAATCCCTTTGCCAAAAGCAGGAGTTGCAGACATGCTACTGGCAAGAGTAAAGCAAGTGGGTAAGTAAAACTATCCTGGTGTTGGGGGCATTTTCTTATAGGGTTTTAGTCTTGAAGAACATGCTGGTGCATGAATCGGACTCCTAGGAGGGTCACACGCCATTCCTCCTGACAGCCCCTGGTGGCCACTGTGGGCAGTAATGTTGACATTATTTGAGGTGGCAGGTATGATGCCTGCCTTCTGGTGTATTTGGGTGAGTAGCTGAGCCAGCGAAAGGAGTTTGGGTGATTAAGTGAAAAATAAGAGATTCTTGGTTAAGCTGAAGATTTCATTTGGGAACCAAAAACAAGTAATCTCTTAGACCTTGAGTCACATATTTTCTTTGAAAAATATGGATTGTCCCACAAAATTTTGTTGGGGGCTATATTATTGAGAGGTGGAGTGAGTTGAATATGAGGTTTTATTTAATGGCACACTGTACTGGAAATCTGAAGACCTATAGCAGATTTAAATTCCAGCTCTTGTTATAATTTTTTAAGATTGTGAAATTACAGAAATGCACATGAATCAAGTTTTAATATACTGTATGATGGGTGGATGAGGCAGTCCATTGTACCATTTCTTTCTTTGGATTCTCAGGCATGGTTTGGCAGTGCAAGAACTTTGGAACATTAACAAATTCAATAAAAAGTAAATAATATGGGAAAAAATAAATATATAGATATGTAAATATGTAGTATTAACAGTTTATTTTATGCAGTATTATAGAGACTGTGAATATGGGTATGAATTAAAGTGTTATGATTTCAATAATACTTGGAGTTTAGTTTTAATAAAATAAAGGCATACAGCAAGATAATACTTAATAAAATGCTATTTTTAAAATTTAGCCTCTCTGAGAATTTCAGTTCATCTTAGAACTACTGTGTAGCATTGATCAGTAGTTTAATGTTGGTCATTAAGAGACCCCCAGTTAGTGATTTCCCTTCATTTTGTTTGAGCATATGAATTGAATCCAAGGAGTGACGGAGGACCAAAACAGAAAATTTTATTACTGTTTTAGTACAATATGAAGGCCTAGTGGATCTACTCACTAAGCCCTTCAATTTAGCAGATTTAACCGTAGTCATAGGCATTGCTGAGGCAGATCTGGCTGGCCCTGGAGGGACAATCAAGATCTATTATGCCCTCATGCCTTATAACCACTTACAGGCAAGAGTCACAGAACTGAGCAGAATATACCCAGGTTTTTCCTCTTTCCAGGCAAGTGTTACTTCACTCCTTAGGCATTTGTGAAAGCTGGGACATCTTAGCTGTCAGTCTTCTCAGGGTCACAGATGGAAACATTAAGAGTGGGGAAGCAGCATTATAAACAGAGATAACTCTTCTAACTCTGAAGAAACTCTGGTTTTATAGAACTGTGTTTCATGCCCATGGTGTGGTTATTAGGCTAAGCTGAGATGGATGAGATTTATATGAGACCACTGATAGAGGCAGTGTTAAAACTAGATGTGTGGGCTTCCAGTATGCTTTGCCATAATCCTCCCTAAACACCAGTATTATAAATTGGAAGTTGAAGGTCCTAAGCCATTGAGGTCAGTTCCTGCTTCTGAATGAAATGTGTTCTTAACAAGCACAAATAATAATCTTCTGTCATAAGCAGGTTTTATCCTGCGAAAGTTAGAAAATTATACAGATAGTCCTTCATTGCACCATAACACATAAGAGACAATACTTAATGAAATTTTTCCAGTATTCACTATTCCAGTATTCTGTATACAATACTTACTGAAACTTTTCCAGTATTCTGTATGTATTTCTTAATTTTTTTAAAACATAGTACTGGGGAACCCAAGGCCTACTCACTGAGCTACATTCCCTAACTCCTCCCCCTTTTTCATTTTAGTTTTGAGACAGGATCTCACTGAGTTGCTGTGCTGCCCAAGCTGGGCTCCAACTCGAAATCCTCCTGTCTCGGCCTCTCAGAGTGCTGGGTTTACAAATGTGCACCACCACACCTAGCTTCTTTATAACTTTTAAATAATAGTTCAATGTTTAATTGCTTGTTGAAGCCTAATTAGTTTGTAATTAAAAATAAAGATTTTCTGGGCTGGGTGTTTAGCTCAGTGGTTCTGCCACCTGTCTCACAAGTGCAAGGTCCCGAATTCGATCCCCGGTACCAAAAAGAAAAAGTAAGTAAATACATAAAGATTATCTTTGTTTCAGCTGGATTTAATTTAAGAACAAAATGAACAATATAAGCACTTTGATTTTTCTATTAGAAATTTTTATAAATTTAGACAATTGCAGTGAATTAATGCATAAACATTGCTATTCCTCTATAAGTACAGTGGTAGAAATAAAAAATGTAATGGCTCTAATTAAATATTTTGATTTATATAGAATATTATGTAAAAATTAAGATCAACTTGCTCAACGGTAGTTTGCCCTTAAATAATTTCTTCCTGTATCCAAGAGGGTACCAGTTGACTTCTCATTGGAGGAAAAGAATAAGGGACATTGTCATATTTGGGATGTTTCAATGGTGCATTAGTTTAGGAGCCAAACTATATTTTATGGAGAATTTTTATTTTAACTCTTACTCATTTTTGCAATATTACTCCAATTGTCTTTTCTTGATTTCATTTGCTATAACTTTGGATAATTTGAAATTATGTGGAAAGGTCAATATATTATGTGTCCTCTTAGTTTTGGAAAAAAATAATGTAATAAAAAGGTCAGAACATTATATTTTAAATGACACATTTCTCAAAATATACATTTTCCTGAAAGAAATGGATGATTTGTGATTTGGAAAAGAAAATGTTAAATCAGTGTATGAAACAGCTCAATAAAAGAGAAATATTAATAAAAGTAATAAGATAGAGTCATAGACGTGAGAAGGCCAAATTAGAATTAAAATAGAATTGAAGATAAATTGAACTACCCAAAATATTAGCCACTGGCTAATTCAAATTCAAATCTGGCTCGTCTTAATTGAAATGTGCCTGTGAGTACAAAAGACAAGCGTATTTTTAATACATTGTATGAGAAAACAAAATATATTATTTGTCAGTTTTCATATTTATGTTGAACTAATAGTTTGGGTATGTTTGGCTAAAAGTAAAATATATTATTAAAATTATGTATGTATCTCCTATTTTATTTCATTGGACAACACTGATCTGTAGTGATCAAATTAAACATTGATTTGAATGGCCAAAAGGTGATAGATGTTCATTAAAATGAGATTACGGAAAGATAAAAGAAATTAGATACAGAGACTTCCTCAGGAAGTATTTATCAGATACTGGTTAAGACATGAGATTGGAATAACTGAAAAGAATATTGCAACAAGTTATTGTGGCATGCACCAAACACCTAGTTAATTGGAAAGCTGAGGCAGGGGAATCACTTGAACCCAGGAGATCAGGGCCAGCCTGTATCAACAACAACAAAAATACATATTTGCAATTTTTAAATAAACTACAATACAGGAAGCAGAGACATTTCAGGAAAACACTTCTTTTAAGATAATGTCATTATGAAAGAAATTAGGAATAGCATGTACTCTATATACTAGTAATTCTTTCAAGATATTAAGGATGGGGCAGAAAATATAGAGGAGAAAAATATATTTAGAAACAAGTGGTTCTCAAACTTTTTGGACCTCGGACCCTTTTATATTCTTGAGCTTTTGGGGGTATTAATATTTATATTTAGAATATATTTCTCAAAATTTACCATATTAGCAATTAAACTGAGAAACTTTTGACATATTTACTTAAAAATAAACAATTTCTTGCTAATATAAGTATTTCATAATTAACATAAGGACATTTTCCAGAGTTTTCCTCCCCTCAAAAAAGTAGGAGTGCTATGAGAGAAGGGATAATGTTGGGTTTTTTTCTTTAATATTTCATTTAACTTGATAAGTATTAATTTCTTCAAGATTACTTAGAATATGGAGTCTGAGACCTATCAGTGAACTTTTTTCACACTCTTTTACTATAAAATCCATTAATTTTTCAGATACTTTTAATGCATACTTTACCTATGCAGATTATTTGGAAATACTGGATCTTGTAGGTAGATTTTCCAAAGTTGATCATCTTAGTTTTCAGTATGAACACACACACACACACACACCACACACACACACACACACACACACACACACACACACACTTTGTTAATATACTGTTGCTCTTACCAGAAAAGTATATAAAAATTGGCAGGCAATCATCTTCATAATGATGAATGTAAGTTTTCCCAAATTCTGAGTTTAGGTCAAAAGGACAGATTTTATTATTGTCGAGAAAGTCTTCCAAGCTCTCCTCGAAGTGACTGTAATTCTTGAGAAAATGTTGCCAAGTAACCAATTCTGAATGGCTGAAGTCTGTTGGTTGTTGATGATATTCCATGAAAAAGCAGTCATTTCAGGGTTTGTGACTCAGATAATTGCATAAGTGTTTTTCCTTGATGTAGCAATGATCCCCCTATCTTGTGGACCCCTGTGAGAAGCTTGAGCCCCAAGAGACCAGATGTGGTCACACGCTGCCTGGAGGTTTTAACACAGTTGTATCTGACTGTAGTGCTCTAATATTATATAGGGAAAGGACAAAGGCAGAAAGCTAAAAAAGTATGCCTGTGTATAGTAGCAGTTTCCTCAGGCTGCCTTCTAGTTCCAAGTCTTTTTTCTGGTGTCCCTTTAGAGTCCTGCTGCCATCTTCTTGTCCCTGAGACAGTTGCTACTGCTTGGAAGGCAGGTTCCTTTCTCAGCACGGCATGACTGTCTGCAGGAAGCTGAGAAATTAAGAACGAGTTAGAGAAAGGAAATAGTGTTGGTTGAAACACTAGCTAGGTCTTTTAGTATTTTTCCAATTTTAAAGGAGTCCCTGTTACACTCCAAGGCATTTATTTGGTTCATCTTAAGTTACTGAATTTATTGACAAATGTTCTTCAGAATAGTCCCGTTACCTTGCAATGTTTGCAGGAGCTGTAGTAATGGCCCCTCTTTTGTATTTGTTATGTTTCGTCATCGTCCTACCTAGGAATGTATCTATTTTATTGATCTTTCAGATAATCCATTTTTCTTCCATTGATTTCCCTGTTTGCCCACTTTCTATTATTCTTATTTATTATTTGGTCATCTTTACCTATTTGGGATTTAACCTGCTCATCTTATTTAGCTTCTTAATAGGGAAAGCTCAGGTGATTGATTTTTAGCTCCTGCTACGGTTTGAGTGTTTGTCCCCTCCAAAATTCGTGTGAAAATTGAATTACCACTGTGACAGTAGTTACTAGAGTTTTAGATGAAAAGCTCTGATTCCAGACCACAACGGGGACCTGGTTAGGCCACACTAATCAAGGAGTTGAGCTGTGGTAAAGGGCAAGAAAGGAGCTTTAATTAGTGGGGCCACACTGGGAAGAACAGATAAAGAGGTTTAAGATCTGTCCTCAAAGGGCAGACAGAAACTTTAGAGTTTTATAGAAAAGGGGAACAAAGGCCAGGGTTGGAGATTTGCATAGGAGAGGGGGTTGCTTAGCTGCCACCGTCATGGTGTGGTCTGCCGGGTCTGTTTTTCCTAGACTCTTGAGGGACTGCAGGTTTAAGACAATAACTGGAAATTTCTAAGCACCACTCCCAAGGATCTATAACAGAAATTAGTTGTCAGTGCAAATCTTGAGAATGCCTGTTACTCTTTCAGTCTTCAAGGGAAGGAGACAGGCTAAGTAAATTTAGGGCTCATAACCCTAAGTTATTAGTTTAGGTTGTATTATTAGTTTTTAAACAGCTATTTCTTAAGTGATAACATGTCTTTGGGCAGACCTGAGCAGGGATTGACCCAAGGTTTTTTTTTTTTTTGGTACCGGGGATCGAACTCGGGTCTTTCCTCTTGCGACACAAGCGGCGAAACCACTGAGCTAAATCCCCAGCCCTATCCAAGTTTTAAGGTAATAAAATAGACAGATAAAAATGAAGGCAGAGGAAGTAAGCTTTTCCTGCTTTTGGTTACCTACTGGGTATCTGCAAGACAAGCCTCTAAGTCCCTGTTATGCTTTGCCTAGTGAAACGAACTCTGCTGAGCTTCAGCAAGTCTTTTGTCTGAATGAATATTACTTTTTTATACTTTGAGCTTTACAGTCTGGGGAAGAGAGAACTTTCCCCCTCTGCTCTCCAAAAACTTGAAAATTTGCTGGAATGTACTGATAGTAAGTGAAATAGGAGAAAGGGTATGAGAATTTCATATGTACACAGTGGCAATTAAATAATATTACCCACTAATCCAGCACAATTCAGAAACTTGCCCCTTTTCTATAGGATTGGGGAGAATTGGAAACGTAGACAATTTTGAGGTGTCAAAAATGATTATTAGGTGAATGGTGGGTCCCAGAGACAAAAATTAACTTTGAAAATGATTCTCTTTGGAATTTAAATGCATATAAGGATAGATATTTTCTTGTAACGAAGTCTGTCCTGGAGTAATATTTCTCAGTGCTTTTTATTTTTCTGCCATAAATAATGAGATGCTGGGATGCAGATGGAAAGCCATTGTGTTCTTTTCAGTGGGTGTAGTCTTAAGGAAAATAGGGACATATCAGAGTAGAGCCCTTGCCAGTATCTGCTGATTTTTAAGGACCTTTAATTTAAACTGATCAGTGTATCTAACTGCCATGGTTTGGAATGAAATTCCTGGCTTTGTTTCCAGATACATTCATGCTTTCACTTTAGTTTGGGCTTCCCTGAGAGTACCCTGGCTGTCAATTTGGCTAAGAGGCTATTTCTTAATTTTATCATCATTTTCCATTTAAAAGTCTAGGAATCTTTGAAACCAGGAAGTTTTGGCTTCTTTCCTTTAACAGTTAATATTCCATTTAGCATATCTCTCCATTTGTATTTTACTATCTGTGGAGAGGATCAACCCAGAGGTCCTGCCAACACTTTTATTTTTTTTCCACATTTAATAATCAGATTCACTCTTACCTGTTTTAATTTCATCATTTCATGTTTAATTTTAATGGATGCAATGCTTTCTTTTTTTTTAGCATCTTAAACATATGCTTGAAGATATATTAGATTAATGATGGTGCCTTTTAGAGACAAGTGCCAGATTGCAACCCAAAACCCACTTATTTATTACACAGTGCCAACACTGTAATTAAATCTGAACACTGAAGTTTTAGTTTAGAAAAAACAACTCTACATTAACATCTTTTGTCTAAAAAAAAAAAAAAAAAAGACACTTGCCCTAGGTTCACCACCACTGTGTTAAGTTTTTCAAATGCGCTTTCTCTGATGTGAATTTCTGGTCTGTTTATTAATTTTAAGGTTTGTTAATTTTTAAATTTTTGGTTTATAGGTTTGAATCAGGGATATTTTTACTTCTGCTTTCTTTTAATTTTTGGCAGGCCTTCTCTTAATCTTTTGTAGTTGTTCCCATTAGGCTTCTAGACCTTTATGGCAGAGGCAAGTCCTAATGGGTTTCTTAGTTTGTCTGTTTAGGTCTATTTTGAGCAGGAAACATGACTCAGGTCTAGGCTAGGAAGGTATATCTTGCATATAATTACATTATTGAAGGATATGAGAAATACAGATGTGAGAGAGAGGGGAGTGTAAGACATTATTTGAGTATCGGTTAGCATCATGATCATCAATGGGGAAATATTAAAATACATTATTTGTATATGATGGCACGTCATATATATGATTTTAGATAGCTTTGAATTCTGAAGTCAAATGATGTGTAACTGAATGCAGTGGGTTTCCCTCTGGGGAGGGCAAAGCCAATAAGAACAACCAGGAGATAAGAGAGAAGAAAGTTCTTTACTTGCAGCAAGTTAGGGGTATACTGGAGATAAATTTCAAAACAGTGCCTCCCAAAAGAAAGCAGGAGACTTATTGGGGAAACTTATACTTAGCACATCTAGAGGTAGCTACATTCCTGAGCATGCTCAGTTCAAGATCCTGTATCACATGTTCAAAGTAATGATGGACTGGCAGGAAGTTTACTTTAGGTTACCTACAAACAGTGGGTCAGAGTGAGTAGTCTGGTTCCCTGTAAGTTTCACTGGACGCCCTTACCTGTCAAACAACAACAACAAAAAACTTTGTAGGAGTTTAATAATCATTTAAAGGGACAAAAACTCCTTCCCCCAAGCATAGGTGATTGCACCTCATAGTACCTACTTGGGGCTAATAACAAATGGTTAATATAGCATTAGAAAACAACACTTCACTATTGTTAAGTAATATATTTGTTTAGCTTTCACTGTTAGTGTAGGGTAAGATCCCTGAAGGCAGCTTTTGACAGGTAGCAGAAAGATACACATTCAGCAACAATCTTAAACCTTTTAAACCTTCTGTGTTACTATCGATTTAAGCGATATGTCAAATTATTCTGTGAAATCCAGTGTAAAACCTAGCCTATGTCTATCTAGTTTTTCATGAATGTGTCTTCATGAGTAGTTCACCTCACCTATTAAAGGTAATCATTCATACAGTGCATTAGCATTGACACCATTGCTGCATTTAATTCTCATGGTTCACTGTAAGAAGGTTTCATTGTATTACTGTCTCCCTTCCAGAGTAAATTGGCAGTCGATTTGCATAAGCCAGTTTTACACTCAGTAATGACCATAATTTCTTTAAAATTTTTAACTCTACTTTGAAAAAACTCAAACATTACTAAAAGTTTTAAAGTAACACAGCAAACTCCTGTAAATCTGAACTCATTTGCTAGAGCTGCCATAACAAAGTACCACAGACTGGTGGCTTAAACAACAGAAAGTTGTTTTCTCCTAGTTTCAGATGCTGTAAGTCTGAGCTGAAAGTATTGGCGGGTTTGATTCCTTCTAAAACTTGGCTTATTGGTGGCTGTTTTCAACTTTTGTCTTTTACACGAATTTTTTCTTCTGTGTTTCTGTATCCTAATCCCTTATTTTTGAGGGACAGCAGTCATACAGGATTAGCACCCACCTTAATTACCTTGTTTCAACTTAATTACCTTTTGAAGAACCCCTTCAACTGTAGTCACATTTTGAAATACTAGGGTTTAGGACTTTCACGTAGGAATTTTATGGGAGCACAACTGAGTATATAACATCCTTTGTAGATTTTTAGCAGTTGCTAGCATTTTGCTGCATTTATTTTTTTCTCTATTTTTCTTCCTCTTTTTGCAGAAGAATTTAAGCGTGAATTACAGGTACCATATCCCTTTACCCCTAGTAGTTCGTATACATGCTGGAAAATGAAGGTAGTTTTTATATAACCATAACACAATGAAGGAAATTTAACATAGATATGATACTTTTAGCGACATAGAATTCATATTCAAATTTTACCAAATGGTCAAATAATGTGCTTTACAGCAATTGGTTTTTTCTGATTCCTGATCTAATCCCATGTTGCATGCTGCATTTAGTTTGGCCCTTTTGTGTCCTTCAACTCGGAACAACTTTTTGATAGTGGCTTTATGTTGTACTCTATATACTACCTGTGAATTTAGAGTTGTGTAATATTTTCTCAATAGATTCAGAGCACTTTTGCCAGGAATGTTGTTACCAGAATTGGGGGTTGTCCTGGGCTCAGTGATGATCTGTGTCCTTGGCAGCTCTTGGATCCCCCCCGGGAAGATTTGTGAAGTGCTGCACAGGAGGGACTCAGTCAGAACGTGGAATTTTTGGAAGCTCTTTATTGTATGACAAGCAGAGTATACTCTTAAGCAAAGCTAACTTTTATTTGAAAGGATAGTATACTTGGGAGAGATACAAGTGGGGAGAACCTGTACAAAATGGAGGGAGGACAGAGCCCAGAAATGATAGCCAAAGCAAGGTCAGGGTTGATTTCTCTTTGAGTTGAGGGAGTAATCATGGATGGGAAGTAATGAGTCTTTCTTCCAAGTACTATCTAGAAGGAGAGGCACTTGAACTTACATGGTCTTAGTTGGAACAACTATGGTGGTCAAAGTCCGTTAGGGAGTCAAAAACTCCAATGTAGATGTATGTAGGTAAGGCCCTAGAGGATCAGCGTCAGGTAACCCGGGGCCTGGAGCATTGGAGTGTGCATGAGCAGGCCCCTGAATCATAACTGGATACATATAAAGAACCTGAGAGGGGTACAAGGTGCCTAGTTCAGAAAGCTTACGAGACTACTCACTCAGGAAACAGACTGCTCTCTACCAAAGGTGCACTCCTTCCTTTAGCTCACCTACCACATTGCCTTCTGCTGTCCCTGTCTAGTAGCTGCCCATCTATATAAGTACTTTTTCTTCTCCAGTGAGTTGCATTAGGAGGAACTTGGTGCCATTTTTTTTCCTGCTTTTGTGGTGTTAAATATGGCTGTTTGGCAGCCATCACATTTCCTTGCTCTAAAGTTTTCATCTTCCCATTTGAATTAGTAATAAATTTTTGTGTGAAGGCAAAAGTAACCCTTTAAAGAGAGTCTAGTAGATTATGTCATTTTCCTATTCCTATCCTGTGTAATGGCTTTCTCTGTGTCATGTCATATTAGGAATAGTGTCCAATGTTTGCAAGTACCCTTCAAGCTTTCTGTGAATCATTGTATGTGATACAGTTTAAATTGAAATCAATACACCTATACACAAATGTATAATCAGCTGATGAAGTTTCACAAAACAGTACTACAGTTATGTGAAAAGTATGCTAGTACTTTATACTATTTTTAATACAGTTAAATACAAAATTCTGGGGCTGTTTGGTTTCTTTGGTTTGTCTTTCTTGCCTGTTGTCCTGGGGCCTCACAACACTAATCAAGCACTTTACTAGTGAACTACACTCCCTGCCTGAAAATTCTGGTTTTTATCTATTAACTTGATTTCAATACTGTTTGGGGACTCATAGTTTAAAAGACACTGGTGTCCTGTCCTAATAGTCTTTTTGTTTGCTGTTTTTCCCCTACCTTTTCTTTAGCTATGAGTGTACATGGCCTTTCTTGGGATTCCCCCAAATTATTAACATACTTTTCCTTTATGACTTTTGCATTTGTTTTTCTGTCTCCCAGAAATGTTCTTTTCTCACTGTTCCCTTATTTTATTCATATTTATATTCACATACTACCTTCCATCTCCTATCTTCTCACCTGCTTTTTTCTGTGTAGTACTTTTTATTTTCTCATATATTTCTGTTATCTGATGCATTTATATGTATTCACTGTTAGACTAGTCAGTGAAGTTTGATATTATGATACATCACAGCTGCAGATCAAATTGATAATTTTGGAAGTGGAAAAATTATCACTTTTTTCTTATATTTCTAAGTAATTATTGTTTTACAGATTTTTATAAATAAAATACTTTATAATTACCCTTCCATTGTTTTTTACACCACTTTGCTAAGATCTGATATCTTCCTAGGATCTAGACTTTAATTATACAGGAAAATTAACATCTTCATGGTAAAGGACTGAGTACTTCTAGCTAAGACTAAGATGTCTGCTCTTACCACTCCTGTTAAACATCATGTAGGAGGTCCCAGCTGGTGCAGTGAGTCAAGAAAAGTAATGAAAGGCATAAATAATTATCAAGAGATCCCATACCACTATGAGAAAAATGAAACCTTTGTGTAGATGTTAAATCTTTTTTCTTTTTAAGTCACTGGAAGGGTTTATTAGGCAGAGATTTTAGGACACACTCAAGTTGATGCTGGGTGCTCAGAAATGAGGTGGTCTAGATGTTACCTTAAAAGCATTTGTCCATTACCTTTGTCCATTCTTTGATGGAATTTTTTACTCTTAAGTGTAAAAAACTTAAGATGGAATTTTTTACTCTTAGTGTAGGCTTGTGTCCTGTATGGAAGCTCACTAACCTAAGAAGTATAAGATGTCTTTCTCTGGTATGACCAGAGAAATAGCTGTATATAATACTATACTGGATTTTAGAATGAAGGAGGCCAGAATTTATTAAATAAAATAAATAATATCACACAACTTCTTTCTACTTACAGAAAGAATTCAGCAATTCCTTATACACTCCCCACCCTTTTCTCAGTTAAGATCTCACTGCACACCCCAGGCAGGCCTCAAACTAAGAATCTTTTGCCTTAGCCTCCCAGGTATTATTAAATAGGAGTTTCATTCCCACAGTAACTTATTCTATCCCATTACTATCAGCAGAAATAAACTAGTTTGTTTGCTATATTTTTAAAGTTTCAGAAACTTAGTTTTGAGTATATTTTAAAGGTATAAATTTTATATGGAAGATAACTTTGTTCACTTTTTGGGAAGCTGATCCACAGACTGAATACTGAAATGTAGATTGTAAATGGAAGATTTAAAATCAAAAGCAATAATAGCAGCCATTCTTTCTGGAGTGAGGTGGAATCTCAGCGTTGTTTTCATTTGCATCTCTTGAATGACCAGTAATGTTGAACATTTTTGAAACTAGTGATAAAAATACTGTTGTGCAGGTATTTAAGGTATACTGTTTACTTACAACAGTTGTGAAAACACACTGTGATTCAAAATTATATGGGCTGGGGCTGGGGATTTAGCTCACCTGCCTCGCAAGCACAAGTAAGCACTAAACCTAACCTAAGTTTGAGCCCCAGTACAAAAAAAAAATTATAGTAAATGTTTTTAATTTATTACAATAACAGAAACATTGTCATTAATTCTTCTTAAAATACTCCCCCTCTTCAAACAAACTTAGTCCATCATTATTGCCACTTTCTGAAGCAGTTCTGGAAGTCCTCTTTCCTGAATGTCTTTAGTGTGCTGTCGGGGCTGCCCTCATGTCCTAAATTGATTCAAAATGATTACAATTTCTGTCAAAGTGATGTGTCCTCATCCACTGTATTCAGGGAGTCTGGCACCAGGCAACTCCCAGCTCTTCCTCAAAGTCAAAATGACCATGAGAGTGGTCTCAGTCATTTCTCATTGCTGAGACACTGCTTGACACCTAGAACTTAAAGGAGGAGAGATTTCTTTATAGTCCATAGTTGGCCAGTTCCAAGACAGGAAGGCATGGTGGAAGAGCTCTTTCTCACTGGGCGCAGGAGGAGCTGCTCACCTCATGGTGGTCAGGAGGCAGAAAGGGAGGGATTTGGGGAGAGCGATACCCAGGCCACCCCCACCCCACCCCTGTGATTCACCTCTTCGAATCAGGCCTTACCTCCTAACATCACAATTAGCTATAGTGTTCCCATGATTCAATCACTTTTCAAAATATAAGCACATGAGACTGGGGGTACATCTAGATATAAACCATAAAGTGGTTATATCTAGCCCCTGGCCCCCACAAGGCTTATACACATCTCTTTAGGCAAAATACATTTATTCTTAACAATTTTAGCATTGCTGATAATTCCAAGTCCAAAGTCTCCTGAGACTTAAGGCAAACTTTTATCTGTGATCCCGTTTAAAAAAAATAAACACTTCCAACATAAAATGACACAAGATAAACAAACATTCCCATTCCAAAAGGGAGGAACGTGGGGGATAGGAAGGAATAGAATCAGCGTGGTGATACCAAAACCCAGCAGAGCAATTGTTAAATCCGATAGCTCTGCACAGCACTGGTTAGGATGTAGGGAGATGTTTACTCCAGATGACTTGGGTGGGTGGCCCTGCCCCTGCAGTACCACCTCCCAGGGCCCTTATGTCTGCTCTCTTAGGCAGGCTCTAGTCACTGCCTCCACCCTCCTTAGCAGATATTTCACACATTCTTGGCTCCTCTAACTTTGCAGGATCTCCACTGGCGGTTAGGCTTCACTCTCAAGCTTCATGCTCTACCCTTTCAAGGGCACAACTGCCTGGTTTCACAGGCTTTCTGAAATCTGAGTGGGAAGTCTACCTGACCCCAGAACTCTGGCATTCTGCGTGCCTGTAAAACCAGAATCACATGGATGATGGCAAGGTCAGCTGCCAACTTGAGCAGTAGAGTTCAGTCCTCTTGTTTCATGGCTGCCATGGCCTCTGAGTACATAGATGGCTAAGCACTGTGAACTGAATCCCAGAAAATCAGTTCCTCAGGCACCCCTTTTGGAGCATGGCGCCTATAGACTCTCTTCTCAAATGAAAGCTTTACAGCTTTACATGCTTATACCTGTTGGTAGGTGGGTAGGTGGGTGGGGGTGTCTTGGTTTGCAGATTCCTCATATGCCCTCAAGGCATCTTTCCTGTTATCCTGATATATAGCATTTGGCTTCTTTTTAACATGTTCACAATGGGCCCATAATTTGTAAGTCTCACTGCCGGATAGCTTGAACCACCAGCGCAGTACAAGCCCTCTGATTGGACAGTAACACCTGTACCACAAGTGGTTCAAGGTAGCAGGAATGTGTTAATGCTAATCTTCAGCAACCAACCTGTCCTCCACTCCATCTTTGCAGGCTCTTTCCTTCTGGCGACACTGAAAACTTTGAATGTACTTTTTGCTCTTGTTTCTCACATTAAATTAAAAACAACAGGCAGTGACCAGCTAAAGCCTGTATGTTGGGCTGTCTTGAAATTTCCTCCACCAGATTCATTAGTTCACTGCACTTATCGCGGTTTCCTGCAAAGTCTCAGGCATAAACAAAATGTAGACAGATTTTTCTGCCAAAGCATAACACATGGCTTTAAGACCAACTGCCAATAGACCAATGGCATCCTTGTTCTCAAATGAAACCTAAAGCTGGTCTTTACTATCCATTTTGGTTTGTTTGTTCTATCATTTTGGGATTTTTTAATCACCATTCTGGTTTTCTGAGCTTCAACCAGAATCTTCTGTCAGGCTCCATTTACAGCATTCTAGGGCTGCTTCTCCAGCTGCTGTCTCCAAACTTTCCCAAAATTCTCCCATGAACCAGTTCCACAGACTTCCAAACCAAATGGCCAGGTCCCATAGTTTGTTTTAGTCACTTTCACATCACTGACACCCACAACTTGAAGGATGTTTATTCTGGCTCAGGTTTTTTGTGCATAGTTGGCTGGCTTCAAGGCAGGAAGGCATGGTGGAAGTGGAGGAAGCTGTTCATCTCATGCAAACCAGGAAGCAGAGAGAAGGAGAGAACTGAGGAGGGAGAGACACCCTTCCAGGACACAGCTCCAGCAAACTGTCTCCTCCGACCAGGCCCTCTTCTTACATTAAAATAAGCTATAGTGTCCCCATGGTCAGTCACCTTTGAGAAGTCCCACCTATGCACACGTGAGAATGTTGGGGGTGGGAGGGGTCTTCTAGATAAGAACCATAATAAAAGGCAGATGTTTTGAATCAAGGCAGCCACAACAGCACAACTAAGGGCAAAAGAGGACTTCTAACACTGCTTCAGAAAGTGGCGAGAATTACAGGATGTGTATTCAAAGCAAGGGGATGTGCTTAAAGGGGACTAATGGCAGTCTATCTTACTGTATTAAGTTTTTCTATTTTTATTTAAGCATTAATTGTATTTCTATCACACCCTGTAAGTACTGTTATTACTGTATTTATAAAAGAATAAAACAAGAATTACATATCCTATCTGAGGTTGTAGTTCTCACTCTCAAAGATGATATTAGTGAAATAAGGAGTGAAGTTCAAAAGATATGCATACAACTTTTATGATATATTATCTTTTTATTAACATTAGGAAAAGCTTCAAAGAAAGATTTCATCAGTGTATGACATAGTATATAATCCGCAAGATAAGCAACAACATGAACAAAGGAGTGGGAAAGTAGGATAGTTTTATAAATTATGATCTCATTTTGCTAAATGTTTTGAGGTGAGTAATAGCCAATATTTCGGGAAGGTATTTTTGGATTAGATTTTTGAGAAGCTTTCAGATATGTCATTCAAAGCAGTTTGGACATATTTCTCTAAGCATTGGAAAGCCAAGGGGAAAGATTATTGAAAAAGTAAGATTTTCAGAGATGACAGCTAAAAAACACAGAGAGCTTTTCACTTGTTAAGTCTTCAAGCTCTGAACTCTAGTAGAATTATTTACATGCCCACCCTGTGAGTATTTTTTAAGAACCTAATCATAGTATTTTTTCCCTTATAAAAATTTAGTCCCAAATAGAACAGTTTTTTCTCTTGGTGAGAAAAAATTTAATCATTTTCTACACAGTATTCATTCTAAAATCATTTATCTAGAAAATAGACAAAAGAAGACAAACTTTTGATTCTCAATATAGTTAGTCTTGTAAGATGGCTGTTATGTTAGGTTGCTATTGCTGCTGTAACAGATTTAGGGACTAAAAAATTTATTCTTACACTTCTAGATAGCTAAAAATTTATTCTCTTACACTTTTAGATGGTCAGAAGTCCCAAAATGGGTTGCCAGAGCTGCATTCCTTTTGGAAGCTCTGGGAGAGAATTCATTTCCTTGCCTTTTCTAACTTGCATTACCTGGCTTGTGACTTCATCCTTTATCTTCAAAGCCCACACTAGCATTTTCCAATCTCTCTATCCCTCTGCTTTCATGGAACCATTGCCTTGTGTATCTGTAATCCCTGTAAAAAAAAGTCTTGCTGATACACTAGGACCACCCACATAACCCAGCATAATCTAGCCCTCTTAAGATCCTAAACTCTATCCCATCTACAGAGGGGGTCACAGGGGCTTCAGATGTGGACATCTTTGGGTAATAATATTCAGCCTAACACAAATTGCGTACACATGCAATGTGACAGATAATTTGTTAGGAGTAATAGACATGACACTGGGTATTTTCAGAGTTCAAGAAGCTTGTATAAGCATAATAGGAAAGCTAATGGTAGAGCTACTGAGTCTTGGTAGATAAGTAGGGATCCATCAGATTAAAAAGGTGAAGAGAAGTCTAGGTAGAATGTCAGGTCAAAGGCAAGACAAAGGCAAACATTGCTGGTTTTATAATTAAGAGCGCTTTGACATAATTGCAGTAGTGGAAATACATTTAAGTAAGTGGTAGCCAAAGAGAACGAACATCTAAGTCGGAATAAGAGCTCGTCATAAGACCTTTATCCTCATCCTCTTATTTTTCATAGACGATCTCCCTTGGTCCTCACTTGGTAGTGCAAGTTCCTTTATTCTTTTCTCAGTACTGCCCATTCAAGTATAGCAGGCTCAGACCAGTCAGTTATATCATTCACACTGGTAATACTCCCTAGGCTCATGAAAGTAAACACATTTTTATTAAAGTATTATTTCCACCTGTATTTATTTCCATTGTTTTTTTTTTTCCTTCTGTGAAAGCCCTTGCTAAACAAGGGAGACTATGGGAATAGAGGTACAGGGAAGAGACCTGAAACACTGTTAAGTCTATCATAAAAGCAGTTAGCTGGTGGTAATTTAAAAATAAACCTCACTTAGCCACCGATGATCAGAAGCTAGAGGAAGGAAGAAATAATCCGTGGTCTCTATGTGGCAGCCCATTTCCCTTGTGTAGAGAGCAAGCCCCGGCCCTACCCAAAAGTCCCACTTACAAACATTACTTTGGAAGAATATCTGGGTTGCTCTGTCATTGGATTCTCTCTCACCCCATACCCTAGGTTGGCAGAGTTGTACCAATAAATCCCCTCGCTGAACACCCATCTCACAGCTTCCCATATAAAATACAGGTCAGATCCCTACTTCTTATTTAAACAATATTTTATTCTTACTCTTCTCTAAAACTTACATAATCATTTCAGTATTTATCAAGTACATTATGTGTTTCTTATTTTCTACATTTGATGTGATTTTGGTTGGAATATAGTCTGACATTTTAAACTTTGATAATAACATTTCTTTGTTCTTTTTTTGGTACCAGGGATCAAACTCAGGATTTTGCACTTGTGAGGCAGACACGGTGCCACTGAGCTAAATCTCCAGCCCAATAATAACATTTCTAGTAAAGAAGAATATCGTTGCAACCTGTCTTCATTAAAAGTTTTTTTTTGGCCAGAATCCAATTATGAATCTTAATTTGACTATTTTGTATTAAATGAATTCCTTTAGGCATCGATATTGCAATAACAATTATTGACATAATATTACTGACGTTAATGCCCTAATGTAGTATAGTAATTTTTAAACAGATCTGTTTGAATCCCAGGATTGTGATATTTCTCTGTAGCCTATTACTTAAGCTCTCTAAGATTATTCTTTTATCTGTGAAATGAAGACAGTAACAGTCTTGTGGGTTGTTGAAAAGATTAATATTTGTACCATGCCTGTCATATAGGATATGCTTAGAAATTTTAATAGCTGGCAAGGTTAGCTAGTAAATTTCATGTTTATATTCTGTGGTTTAAAACTATTTAGCTTATTGAATTGATGCTTTTTATCTATCACATTTTAAACTAGCTCCTATCAGTTGAGGGGTAGGTAGCATAGTGGTTATGAATATAGACTCTTAGTCCAAATTTCATCTCCATAACTTATGATTAGGCTGACCTTGGGCCGGTGAAGTAGGCTGTGCATCACTTCCTGCAGCTTTAAACTGAATGTAACAGCATATTTCTTTCAGGAATGCTGTGGAGAGTAAATCAGAATAGGTTTTGTAAGAGTGGAAAATAGTTGCTGACACTTAGTGCTGGGTGTGAGTTTTTGTCATTGTTATTAATTTTGTTGTTGAGTAAATTAATTTTTTTGTCTCCTTTGAGGTAAATCTTGGAGGCAACCAGTACCTTTTCTCCGTTGTAGTGGATCCTAAGGAAATGCCCTGCTTCTGTTTACGCCACGATGTTGATGCCCTCCTCTGGCAACCACACTTCAGCAAACATGATGACATGTGGGAGCACATTGCAACGTTCAATGCTCTAGGTATGAATGAAGCAAGCTCTTTCACAGCATTTCATATTATACCAAAACATCTTTTTTTAAAGTTCATTTCTTTTTAAATTGAATGATCCTAATTACATTTAGATTGATTTGTGCTGAGATTGGGTTGCTTGTATTGTAGTTGACATGGTTAGTGCTGTTGGAACACTAGGGCTCATCTCTTCTTAGGCAAGTGAAGAAGATCAACATAGAATGGAAATGGTTATCTGACCATCATTTTCTTCTTTTAATTCTGTAAGCTATACAGAATTAGACTATGATTATTATAGAATTAGAATAGAAGTATTAGAATAAAAACAAGGAGCTTAACAGAGGCCTGGGTGGAACTTGTATTTAAGTTCTTCAACCTGTAAATAATCCCAGCATGCCGGAGGGCTGAGGGAGGAAGATCAGAAGTTTGAGCCTAGCATGGGCAACTTAATAACTAGGGAGACCCTGTCTCAAAAAATAAAAAAGGCTGGAAATTTAGCTTAGAGCAAAGGCCTGGGTTCAATCCCGTTACCACAGATAGATAGATAGACAGACAGACAGACAGACAGATGTTACATTAAATTTAAAAGGGCTTTGGGATATATCTCCATGTAAAGGCCCTGCATTCAGTGCCTAGTACCACACCAAGAAGTTTCTTCAGAGTAGTCATCAAAGACCTCGTGGAATTGTTCTAAGGCATTGCATATTAGGAGTCACCTTTCATTGAACTTAAGTGCAAAGAGCCATCATAATGAGAACAAAATAAATGTATTTGATAGGACAAAATGGAAATACTAGTTTAAAACAAGAGACTGAAAATTTTAAAACTAAATAATTGTAGACTTTGTACAATCTTTGATTTTATGTCAAAATACATTAGCATTGCATGGGACAAAATTTTTAGTGTGAATTAACCAGGATTATTGCTTTAATGAAAGGTTATTTTAAGCTGACAGCAGGAAGTTAAAAGTATGCCTTTTAGTGAATATCTGTGCACAACACTTAACTATAGAGATTTTTGTTAATAATGTAGACTGCTAAACTGGCTAATTCAGACTCCAAATGGATTTTTATGACCTGAAATACAAAATGTGATTGACTAATCTGATCACATAATTTGTAGTCTTAGCTTCTGTACTGTAATTTCTATGTTTTTCATTCTCTTCCCTTTTTCTTCCCTAAAAGGAAAGTTCTGTTAGATGCTCAGGTCCTCCATTTGTATGCCCAAACCTCTGTTGTGGAAGAATTATATGCTTGCATCTTAGTTAAATCAACTTTACGTTAGATAAGTACTTGAGATATTACATACATTACTAGCTCTGTGAAAGTTAGTCTGAACAGCTAATTCTAAGCTACTCAAATATCTACATCCACTTCACTTTTCATTCTTCAAACCCTACTTAATTTGTAAAAAACAGTACTGATCTTCCTGTGCCCCATGGCTTTGTTCATTTGTCGTTTGATAACATCTCAGTTTTCACTGACATTCAGTTAACATTTTTATTTCATATTATAATATTCAATAACCATGTTCCATTTTTTTTTTTTTTTTTGGTACTCGGGATTGAACTCGGGTCCATGTTCCAATTTGAAAATCCTTAGTTTTCATGTTTTTTGTTTTGTTTTGTTTTGTTTTTTTGGTACTAGGAATCGAACTCAGGCCCATGTTCCAATTTGAAAATTCTTATTTTTCATGTTTTTTGGGGGGTTTTTTGGTACCGGGGATTGAACTTGGGTTCTTACACTTGCAAGGCAGGCGGTGGAACCACTGAGCTAAATCCCTGGCCCAATCCTTATTTTTCAGTATGTACTATCCCTTTAATCTGAAGAGATGTTTTTTCAACACGTACATGATTTTAAGACAAGATTAAGATTTTTTTTCATTAGTTTTCAAGGATATTCTAATTAAGATTTTTGAAGGATACTTGTGTCTTTTCAGTATGTAGTGGTCTCAGGGTTCTACTTCTAAGGCCTGAAGTATACTCAAATCCTGTTACAATGTTGGTATTGTAAATTCCACAAACATTATAGGGATGATGAGAGAAAGCCTTGTGACCAGTGCCTTCAGGCCTGCATTATGAACAGACTCCTGAAATAACTTTATGATGCTAGTCTATAAACAGTTCTCATTTATTTGATAAAAGAAAATGATTTTGTGATACCATATCTGTTACTCATCAATCTACATATTAAATTGGCATTGAAAGATTTTTTGGCATATATTGTTTTAGATTTCACCTTTTTAGTATTTTATTAATAGAAATTAAGTGGGACTGTATTGTGCTTTTCTTGAAGAGTTGAAAATATGTCCATTTTGTTATTTAGGAAATAAACTTGTGTATTTGCAACAGTTCGGAAAAACTGGTTAATTGTTAATGATTCTGAATTATAATGACTATTTTGAGTATTTATGGTATATGTTCTACTTGGGTACTTTAATTTGTAATAGTAGTTATAGAATGTTAAATGTTGAATCATGATTTTTCTCCCTTCTGTTTAATATATAGTTTTTCTTTTCTTTGTTCTATGTTCTTGGCAGGTTATGTGCAAGCATCAAAGAGAGACAAAAAATTTTTCGCCTGTGCTCCAAATTACTCCTATGCAGCCCTTTGTGAGTGTGTCCGTCATGTATTCATCTACCGGCAGCCTACTCCCATGTCTACCGTGCTGTACAACAGAAAGGAAGGCAGGCATGTAGGGCAGGTTGCTAAGCAGCAAGTAACAAGCTTGGAAACCAATGATCCTATTTTAGGCTTTCAAGCAACCAATGAGAGATTATTTGTTCTAACTACCAAAAACCTCTTTTTAATAAAGGTAAATACAGAGAAATGATTTCTCTACTATGTTGGCTTCTCTGTACTGGAAAAGTATTCAGTGGTAGCTAGTTATACTGTAACCTATTAAATTTGAATGTGTTAAATAAAAATATCTTATGAATTTTTTAATTTTTAAAGAATATTAGAAATGTATTAAGAGATTATGATTCTCTAAAACATAGGAAATTAAGCTTTAGATTTAGGGAACACTGGCTTCTGTAGAAAATAAAAATCACATGTTGGCAAGTATGCTTATTTTTTTAAAAACAGGCTAAAATCTCATCTTTTATGAAACGTACGGTTATGTGTTTAAAAATAAAAATATTTGTATACTTTATTCATTAATTAGGTTGGCATGGTCTGTACCTATAGAATGTACTAGGGTAACAGTTAAAGTGTTAACATTAAAAATACTTCTTTAAATGGACCGAACAATTGAACCTACATAAAAAAGGGAATTTCAAAAGTATAGCAATCATGTCTGCTGAGCGACCTTAATTTTTTAAATTAAGCATAGCTTCATTTAATTTTTATCTATTTGCTATAACACACAGAGTAGGCTCTACATTATTGTCCATTGTTTCATAACAAAATGCTCCAAAGGGCTCGTTTAGAAATAAGACATGACTTTTCATAGTTCTGTGAGTGGAATATCTTTGCTCTGCACGGCCTGTTAACCTTCAGTCGGCTGAATTGGGCTTCTTCCCATGATAGTGAAAACATTCCAAGAGTGCAAGCTTCAGTGTACAAAAGCTTAGCACTCTGTTCTCCATCATACTTGCTAATGATTCATCGGACAAAGGAAGTCACATGGCCAGTCAGTGTGAGGGGGCTACACAGGGGTGCAGGTTGCAGGAGGTGCGAGTCACGTGGGGCCACTAATGTAGCAGTCTGCCACACAAAGAAAACTATAATCAATTCTCTTTATTAAATGAGTACTATTTTTCTGAAAGTTTAAAGGAAAGGAGTCTGTTTATACATTAAACTTTTTCACCATGAATTTTAGTTGTTCATATATACAGTTTTCCCAGGGTTTTGTTTTTTGGTTTTGAGGGGCATTTTTGGCTTTTGTTTTGTTTTTGTTTTTGTTTTTTGCAGGACTGAGAGTTGAACCCAGGGAGTGCTGAGCTACATCCCCAGGACCTTTTTTGTGTTTTATTTTGAGACAGGGACTCATTAGGTTGCTCAGTTGACCTCAGGTGTCATTCCCTATGCCTCACCCTCCTGAGTAGATGGGATTTCAGGTGTGTGGCACTGCCCCCAGCTTTCCAGTTATGTTTTAATTTTTTAGATACTTTTTATAGCCTTTTGAGGTATGTATCTTATATAAACCTCAATATGATTTTCATATTTTAATAAGGCATTTAAGACCCTAATTTAAGGGACAGAAAATGAAGATAAAAAACTAGAAGATAGAAAATACTTGTTCTTAATAGGTCTTTTATCTATTTGGCCAAATATTTTGCTGAATTAAATTTTAATGAAAGAAAGAAAAGCAGGCTTGAGAGACAAGGAAGGCAAAAGATGAGTACGTGTTACATGAATGTTCTAACCCAGTAATGGTGAACCTTTGGGAGCTTTCAAATGGCTACAAATAGCCTGCTGGAACATGCGTGCGACAGGTTTGCCACCACTACGGTTTCCTAGAGAAAAAGTTAAATGGCTTAAAAATATATTACAGATCCTCCCTCCCATTTCTATTTAGAGTAAATTTTTGGGCTTGGATATATGGAAAATGTCAGTCAAAAGGTAGTTTCAGGTTTGAAAGATCCCATTAATTTATTTTTATTTTCTCTCTTTGGTACCGAAAAAGTTGCTTTCAAAATTCTTTTCATAAATACACAGTTTTGAGTCACTAAGCTATTTTTCAGTAAAAAATTTTTTTTCTCTTTTTAAAAACCAGTTGTAATTTATTAGGCCCCTATTTTCATTTAACTTATCCATAAAATCAAATATAAAAATACAGACTTAAGTCTCCAGAGTATAGTTACACAATAAGAAAGTTTTCACTATGAAGTCAGACTTCTGGTATAAGTAACAGAAAATATGACCTAAATTGACTTAGAGAGAACTTAATGGCTCACATTACCAAAAAATCCAAGAATAGATTTGGTTTTAAGTACTGCTAGATAGGACCAGATGATACAATCAAGGTCCATTTTCTGCTACAGCCACTTGGTACCATCCTTCTGTTAGCTCCATATTTTGAGAAGTTCTTGCTTTACTGTACCGACAGATATGGTCTTTACACCCCTTCATTCTCATAGCCGGGAGCAAGCCTTTGTCCTAGAAATCAGAGCAAATGCTCATTGTGAATCATTGGTTTTAAATAGGTCAAGTGCCATTTATGAGCCAGTCGCATAATAAAGGATTTTTCATTTACAGAATACCCACAGGCTTATCTTTAGGTGATGTCTATATCTGGTGCCACAAATGAATGAAGCCTATAACACACAAATATATGCAACTAGAAAGAATGGTAAAACTTCCAAAATAAAGGGGATGGGTGCTGATGCCCAAAAGTAGAGGAAAGGTATGCTAAAATGCCATTGAATTTCAAGAAAAGTTGATAAAAAGCACAGTGACAATCATATGCTTATATTAATAGAAAATTTTGACAATGTTGAATACTTGATTTTTTAAAAAAAAATTAGCATTATTGAATTGGCTCAAGGAAAATTAAAATGAATGGAACATTGAAAGAGCTTTTCAAAATGGGGGTAGGAGGCTAGATTTAGGCACAATCCAGATGCTGCCTGGAATATGAACTTGGGTATATCCACCTTTTAACCACACACATCTAGAACCAAGAACAATTACATTGTGCCCAGGGGGGCTCAAGATGCATATGAAGAAGTCATCAGACTATTGTTTTATGGAAATGTCCATTCTACTTATACATTCTTACCTATTTTCTCTTAGTGACATAGCTCCTGTTCTTCCTTAACATTCAGTAACCCATGGAAGCTCCCATTTTTCCTGCCATCTTGGAACATTGATTCAGAATTGTCTGAATCTATCTCCCGAATTGCAGTTCTTAAGATCTGGCCCCCCAAAAAGTCCTCACATTTGTGGTGTCTTGAGTTTGGTTTGAGTGATACAACATACAGGAAACTGCGTGTTTAAGGTATTGTGATACTTTGTAATTCATATTTGGTCTTCTATCCCATTTCTTGGGATTCAGCTTAAATCCTTGGGATCTTCAAAGTGGTAAGTGTCTTTTTTGTATGCTAATAATTTGGCTGATAACTGGCCACTGTGTAGCTTCAGGATGAGGGCTGGACACAAGACAGATCAAGGCATGGCAAGGAGTTTGGGACTTTTAAGTTCCACCTCCTAACCTCAAAGGAGGGATTAAAGGTGAAGTTGATCACCAGTGTCCAATAACTTAGTCATGCCTATCAAATGAAAACACCATAAAAAATCTGTTTCCTCTAGAGTTTATAATAGCTCTCAAACCCTTAGCCAACCTTATCAAAAAAAGGAAAGAAAAGACCCTAATGTATGCAATTAGGAATGAAAAGGGTAAAATTACAATGGACCCAGCAGAAATCCAGAGGATCATCAATATCTACTTGGAGAACCTATACGCCAATAAGATGGAAAACACAGAAGAAATGTACAGATTCCTAGATATGCATGAATTACCAAAGTTGAACCAAGAAGACCTAAAAATTCTAAGCAACCTAGTATCAGTGAAATTGAAAACGTAATTAAAAACTTACCAACTAAGAAAATCCTGGGCCCTGATGGCTTTGCTGCTGAATTCTATAACACATTTAGAGAAGAACTATTGCCGCTGCTGTTTAAACTCTTCACTGAAATTGAAAGGGAAGCAATACTCCTGAATTCATTCCTGGAAGCAAGCATCACCTGAGTCCCAAAAGCAGAGAAAGACCCAACCAAAAAGAACTATCGGCCAATCTCACTGATGAATATGGATGTAAAATTCCTTAATAAGATACTGGCAGGTAGAATGCAGAAGATCATACACCCTGACCAAGTGAGATGCAGGGATGCTTCAACATACGCAAATCAATAAATGTTATCCACTATGTTAATAGAACCAAGGACATAAACCATATAAGCATCTCAATAGATGCAGAAAAAGTGTTCAACAAAATTTAACACACATTCATGATGAAAACCATACAAAAGAACTGGAATAGATGGTCTCTACCTCAGTCTAATAAAATCCATCTATGAAAAACTAACAGCCAATGTCATAATGAATGGTCAAAAACTAAAATCCTTCACACAAATCAAGAACAATTCAAGGATGTCCACTATCACCACTCCTATTCAGTATAGTTTTGGAAACATTACCCACAGCAATTAGACAAGAGAAGTAAAAGGAATAAAGATAGGAAATGAAGATGTCAAATTGTCATTATTGGCAGACAACATGATATTCTATATAGAAGACACCCAAAACTCCACCAAAACTTCTAGACTTAATAACCAAATTCAGAGTAGCTGGATACAAGATCAACACACAAAAATCAGTAGCTTCCCTGTACACAACACACTCACTGAAAAAGGAACTGGAGAAACAACTTCTTTCACAATAGCATCCAAAACACTGAAATACCTAGGAATCAACCTAACAAAAGAAATCAAAGATCTCTTCTCTGAAAACTATAGCACTCTGAAAAGAGAGATTGAAGATGATATCAGAAAATGAAAGACACCTCCTGCTCCTGGGTAGGAAGGATCAACACAGTGAAGATGGCCATACTTCCAAAACTGCTATATAGATTTAATGCAATCCCAATTGAAATCCCAGCAACATACTTCACGGACCTTGAGAAAACAATCCAAAAATGATTTGAAACGAGAAGAGACCCAGCATAGCAAAAGCAATTCTAGGTGACAGGGACATGGCAGGGGGGATCACAATGCCCAACTTGAAAGTATACTACAAAGCTACTGTGATAAAAACAGCATGGTACTGGAAAAGAAATAGACCTGAAGACCAGTGGAACAGATTAGAAGATGCAGAAACAACTCCAGACACACCCAGCCATCTCATCTTCAATAAAGGAGCAAAACACCCTCACTGGAGGAAAGATAGCCTCTTTAATAAATGGTGCTGGAAAAATTGGGCTTCAACTTGCCAAAGATTAAAACCAGACCTGTATCTCTCACCATGCACTAAATTGAAAGCAAAATGGATTAAAGATCTAAATATTAATATAGAAACACTGAATCGGCTGGGACAGAGGTTAGGTAGAACTCTTGAAGACATTGGTGTGGGAAAAGATTTTATGAACAAAACCTCAGTTGCATATGAACTAGCACAATCAACAAGTGGGATCTCTTCTTATTAAAAAGCTTCTGCACAACAAGAGAAACGACCAGCAGTGTGAAGTGACAACCCACAATGTGGGAAAAAATCTTCACCTGCTGTTCCTCAGACAAAGGTCTGCTATCTAGAATCTATAAAGAACTTTAAAAAATCAGAGCTCCCAAATTTAAAGACCCAATCCGAAAGGGGGCATCTGAAATGAACAGACAGTTCTCAAAGAAGGAGAAATAGCAAATAATCATATGAAAAAATGCTCACCATCACTGGTTAGTTGTGAGATGCAAATGAAAACAACGCTGAGATTCCACCTCACTCCAGAAAGAATGGCTGCTATCATGAAATCAACCAATAAGAAATGCTGGTGGGGCTGTGGGGAAAGAGGAACCCTGCTCCACTGCTGGTGGGAGTGTAGACTGGTGCAAGCATTGTGGAAATCAGTATGGAGATACCTCAAAGAACTAGGACTGGAAGTCCCGTTTGACCCAGCTATTCCACTGCTGGGTATCTTCCCCAAAGAATTAAAAGAGTCATACCACAGTGATATATGTGCCCCCATGTTTGTAGCAGCACAATTTGTAATAGCTAAAACTTGGAAGCAGCCCAGTTGCCCATCAACTGGAGACTGGATAAAGAAAATGTGGTTTTTTTTATAAGATGGAGTACTACTCAGCCATAAAAAATGAGAAATTAGAGACATTTATAGCTAAATGGATGCACATTGCGGCGATATTCTTAAGGGAACTAAATAGGACACACGTGTAAATAGTTTCTCTCCTGAGAGAAACTGAAAGTGTAAATAAGGACTAAAAGGTATAGTAGATAATGTGAAATAGGAAGAAAAAGTGCAAATGGGAAGTGGGAGGGGTAGGGGAAAGAAAGAAGGGAATGGGATTAATATGAGAAAATGAAAAAATGGAAAGAAAGTCTTTGTAAATAGGGATGAAGGGATTGAAGGGAGGGTAGGGTGATTGGGAAAATATGAGAACCAAGAGAGATTATGTAAAGGTGCAAATTTCCAAAGATGAATGTCATATTTCTTTTTTTTTTTTTTGGTACGCAGGATCGAACTTGGGACCTTGTGCTTGTGAGGCAGGTAGCACAACCACTGTGCTAAATCCCTGGCCCAGAATGTCATTATACCTAAAATATACCAATAAAATTAATTTTAAAAATAAAAAGAATTCAAAAATCTTTGTGTTACCTAACACATATACTATATTCTACAGTAATATCAGCTTAATAAGCTGTTAGGCCCATATGCCAAAAATGTTGGTTAATATTCTTCCCAAACTAAGTCCCTTAATCTCCACCATTATTCACGTTTTTTTCTGGTACTATTATAGCAATATTCCATTCAAGTTGACTGACAATTTGAGTAGACCTAGAAATAAGCATATTGGCTGTTATTCCTATTCTAATTAATAAACCCCTTTTCATCTGAAGCTGCTGCTAAAGATTTTTTAATACAAGTAACAGTATCTGTAATTCTAATAATAGTTGTTGTGACACATATACTATACCCAGGCCAGTGAACAACTCTAGCACTGCTTATAAAACTAGGATTAGCCCCATTCCAATTCTAAGAGCCAGAAGTTATCCCACTGGTATCAGTCATAATGTTACTGACATGATAAAAACTTTCATCAATTTTAATTCCATTGCAAATCTCAGCAGTTAACCTAAATATGATTTTAATGTTAGCAAATTATCAATCCTAGTTGGTGGTTGAGAAAGACTAAATGAAACACCAAAAAATTTAGATTATTCAGTTGCCCACAAAGGATGAATAATAACTATTTACATTTATAACCCATTTGTCATAACAGCCTATTTACATTAAAAAATTGTAAAGTTATACTTCACCTAAATATGAATACTACCATATTATCATTACCTCATAATGAAACAAAATACCATTAATAATTTCTATATTTATTACTCTTATTATCCTTAAGGGGCCTATGTCCACAAGATTTTCACTGAAATGAATTATCCAAAAAATAACAAAATAACATTATTATACCCACATTCATAGCCATCCTAGAATTATTAGTCTTATATTTTGGCATGCAGCTAATCCCACATCTTTTAACACTATTTTCATCTACCAACAACACAAATCAAAGTGACAATTTGAAAATGCAAAAGAGGTTTTTTTTTTTTGGTATCAGCGATCGAACTCGGGCCCTTGCACTTGCAAGACAGGCGGCAGAAAAAAGACACATTTTCAATACCATCACTTACACCAATTTTTTCACTCCCTCTAACACCCATATTAGCAATACTAGACAAGGAATTTACATTAGACCAAGAGCCTTCAAAGTTTCAAGTAAGTACTTTATATTTAATTCTTGGTTTAAGGATTGCAAGACTATCCTGCACATACTGAATGCAAATCAAATAATTTAAGTTAAATCTTTACTAGATTGTTGGGATCCAGCCCCACAACAATTCAGTTAATGGTCAAATACCCTAATCCATCGACTTCAATGTACTTCTTGCCATTGAGGGGCAAAGGGAGAAGAGGCTTCCTGACAGGACTGAAACTGCTCCTTTGAATTTGCAACTTGATAACGATAAATCACCTCAGTGAAGAGAAGATTCAACTTCTGTCTTGAAATTTGCAGTCTAATGCTTGCTAAGCTATCTTATCCCTTACCGTTTTTCATCAATCACCCATTATTTTGAACAAATAATAAAGACAACCATACATTATATGTGCTATTTGCCACCTTAGGAAGAGTAGTAGCCATTGCTTTAAGTCTTCTTTGAGCTGAATTGGTTAACCAGGAACTCTATCAGAAGATAATCAGATTTATAATGGTATTATCACTGTTTGTGCATTTGTAATCATCTTTATAGTAATACCAATTATAATTGGTGGATTTAACAGCTGATTAGTTCCACTAATAAATGAAGCCCATGATACAGCGTTTCTTCATCTGAATAATATAAGCTTCTGACTCCACCATCATTTCTTTTTGTTTTATGCGTAATAGAAGCTGGAGCTGGTACAGGATGAATAGTCTACCCAAGCTAGCCAGAAACTTAGCACATGCAGAAGATTCCATAGAACTATGTTTTTTCGCTCCATTCTGCAGGTGTTTCATCTATTTTAGGAGCTATTAACTTTATACAATAATTATTAATGTGAAATCACCTGCTGCATCAGTGTATCAGAAATTTTCTTCTTTGCAGGATTTTTCTGAGCCTTTTATCACTCAAGATTAGTCTCAAGCCTTGAATTGGGAAGAGGCTGGCCACCTACAGGTATCACCTTAATCCATTAGAAGTTCCACTGCCCCAAACCTCACCTGTATTAGCTTCAGAAGTCTCAATTGTTCGAGCCGTCATAATCTGATAGAAGATAATCACAAACACTGAATTCAAGCCTTCCTATCACAATCTTACAAGGAGCTGCTTTTTTCCTTCAAGCCTCAGAATATTTTAAAACATCATTCCCTATCTCCAATAGCATTTATGGCTGCACATTCATCACAGCAACAAGATTTCCTAGCAGGTGTTGCCATGCGGGAGTAAGTTGCACTATGTGGCAGGGTCTTACACGGGCAAATACCAAAGGCACAACATTTAATTCAAGGAGAGACACGGGATGAAGTAGCTAGGCAATTGAGGGAGAGTGTTAGCAGCCATAGACTGTTTTATTGTGATTGAGCATCTGGTTACTACAACCAGACTGCTTAGGCCAAAGCCCAGCTCTGTCATTTACTAACCATAAGATTGGGTGAGTTTTTAGCCTTTCTCTGTTTCATCTGTAAAGGAGGGTTAACATTGTTTTTACCACATAAGATTACTCTAAGAATTAAATGACTTCATACCTGGAATAATGTTTGGCACAGAGTAAACACTCAAATGACAGTTATTGTTACAGTTCTTTTATATACATTATGAAAGATGGTGATACTTGAATGTGCAGATACAGGAAATATAAAAATGACAATTTTATCAAATTCAATAACTTTTTGTGTGTGATACATCTTAAAACATTCAATATGCAACAAAATGTTGCAATCCAGACAGTAGTTGTTTTAGTTACTTTTCTCTCATTGCTGAGACAAAATACTGGATACCCAAAGTTAAAGGAGGAAAGGTTTATTTAGCTTACAGTTTGTAGAGGTTTCAGTCGACAATCGGGTGGCTCCAAGGCACTGTGGCATCAGAGAGGAGAAACAGTTTATGGCGGCAGAAGGTAGCAAGGCAATGGGACGAACACAACTCTTTCTATGTCTTCTACCTTATCCAGGCGTCTTAGGGCAGGCAGCACTCAGCCTTCATCCTAGTGCCCTTGAGCCTAGCACTGCACCATGAATCAATCCCAGCATCACACACTCTAGATCCAGCCACCTCTGAAAAAGCTCCACCTATGACCACATGAGGCTTTAGGGGGACATCTAAACATAAGCCATAGTGGTAGTATCTAGTCATTTTGAATTCTTTTTGCCTTATTGTCTTTCTTTGAATGATACACTTTACACTGTCATGCTGGCCTTTCCTCTTTTTCTGTGGGTGGGATAATTTCAATAAAATGTCTACCCACTAAACATAATGGTGAAGATGTTGACAATGGATATGCTACTTGGCATTTTATTATCTTATTTTTAATTATTTGGTCTATTAGACCTAATCTAAATTGTTAATGACTTTTTGAATCCCCTTGCTTTTAATAAATAACAAATTCCATATTGTTTGGGCCAGAAGGTGCATAAGTATTTTCTAATAATATTTTTCCTCACTTTTTGATTACAGAGAGAGCTTGTTAAATGTTGGTCGACTCTGTTAACACCAACCATAGAATTATTATAATCACTGCCCACTACTGGGACTTTTGTACCTTCATTTCTTCTTTCAGGTTCTATCATTTCTGTGTTAGGACTATCTGATGATAAGGAGACATATTTTTGTCTTTGCATTTCATAACAGACTTTTCCTCTCTTAGTGTCCCAAATGTGGCCATTTTATATTGTAAAAGGATATCACTGAGTTCTGGAAAAGTATAAAAATTATGTCTAGTGTATTTACCACAGGAGTTTTTATATATTGTAGCACAGTCATAGGTTTTTTCACAAATAAAATAAACATGAATTAGTAAAAGAAAATAACCAGAACTTATTATTAAGTTTCACTCAAAACAAATATCAAAGGCAAATACAACATTCTAAATAAAAAGTATGCAAAAAATAGTCAATATAAAGCACACAGATGTGCGAGTGTACCTTGTGTAAACACGAATTGACTCGCTGCAACGACACCTGCTGGAGGGGTGCTCGGGATAGTCAGTACATCAACAGATGTGCTTCCGGGGTGACACTCAGGGTAAACTGTTCAGTGTTTAAGGCTCTAGGGGATTCTGAACTGCTTCAGGGTAGAAAATAGTTTGTTCATCTTTGTACCTACAGGGATTGCCATAAAGTAGATGCTCAATACATGTCTGATGAATAGATAAATAATGAAGTAGTGTTCAACTCCAGGCTGAAGGAATATCATTGGGAAAATAATTCCAGAAGCAGGAAGTTAAAGCAGATGTGAAACTGCTATTACTATTTAGGCTACAGCAGGATTTCTTAGCCTCTGCAGATTGACATTTGCAGCTGGATAATTCCTGGCTGTGAGTTGTCCTGAGCATTGTTGGATCTTTAGTAGCATCCTGGCCTTTAGTCACTGGATATCAGTAGCACGTTCCTCCAACTATAATAACCAGACACCTTCACAAGTTGCCGAATTTCCCCCAGGAAGCAAAATCATTCATAGTTCAGAGCCACTGTGATGGTGTATTGGGCTTATGAGTGAGGAGTAAGTAAAAATGAAGTTGGAATATTAGGTCTCATCCTAATAGTCTTACCCAGACTAAGTAAGGCTTTAAATATCAGGTTAAAAATCTCAGAGTTTTGAAAATATAGACAACTGTAGGAAATTTGGGTAGGAAGTAGTGAGAATAAAGTGGTGTTTAAAAAGACCTATCTGGGGCTGAGAATGTAGCTTAATGTGGTACAGCACTTAACATGCTCATGAGGCTTTGAATTCAATCATCAAAACTGGAAGAAAAGGTAATTTTGTTAAAATACATGGACAACAAAAATTGGAAGCATAAAATCAGCATGAGAGTTAAAGACATCATATTACAGAGATCCATGCATACCTATGTTTGTGACTATGTAGTTCATAATAGCTAAATCTTGGAAGTTGCCTATATGTCCATCAACAAATGACTGGATAAAGAAAATATGGTATTTACACACAATAGAGTGCTATTCTGCCATAAAGAAAGGCAAACCTGAGTCACTTGTAGGAAAATAGGTGCATTTTGAGACCATAATGTGAAGTGAAATAAATCAAACATGCAAGCTTAAATCTTGTATGATTTCTCTTATATGAGAAACTCAAAATTAAAGGCCAGAATAAAAGATAATAGGAAGTAAGGAAATAGATCCATTTTAAATGGGAAAGGGATCAAGAGATGGAGGGAGCAAGGAGGGAGGGAAAGGATGGGGATGAGAAAAGAATTGAGATGTGTACATTTACCAACTCCTCATAAGGAGCACATTCGTTATGTACTGCACACTTGTACTAATAAAAAATAAATCTTAAAAACAAAGCAGCATGAGGGGCATAACAATAGTCCTTGCAAGAGCTCCTGAGAAACCAAGCTTGAATAATGATCATGACAGTCAAAAAGAGAGGAAAGATAGACAATAATAGAGAATGAGAACAAGGGAGAAAGAAAATATAGGACAAATTTCTTTTTAGTCTACCTTCAGGATGAGAAAAAATTGCAGAAGGAATACATTGACCTTGTGTGAGTTTTCCTGTGTTGAAAAAAATCCAGCCTTTTACTTTTCTCTGAAAAATCTCTTCAAATTAAGGACAGAGAGAATTTTCCTTTAAAAAAAATCCCTTGGGATCTTGAAATAGATAGACTAATAGCATCTAAACTGTACACATTGATCTAAATGATAGATTGAAATCTTTGTCTTTAAGTGCCTTAGAAGCCATGGGTATTTTAAAACTATATTTTTTTAGACATAATAACAACTACAACTAATATATGTATAGTCCCTACTATGTACCAGCCACTATTATAGGATTTTACATTTTAACTCTTTTGGTGTGTGTACCAACTCTATTATTTGATAGAAGCAGAAACTGGTTCATGGAGAAGTTAAGTATCCTCTCTGAGTCTCTGAGGTTGACGGTCTGTATAGCCAGTCAGTGGCAGAGCCTGAATTGGGAACCAAGGCAATCTGAACTTTGCTTGGCTCTTAGCCACTGTGTAGATCTGCTTTGCATACAGGTGATGTCATGTGTGCTAGGTCCAAGAGACAGATTCCAGATTCTTGTATATGCCAAGCAAAGAATGCACCCGATGGTAAAAGAAAAAACAGCTAGGGCCGGGGATTTAGCTCAGTGGTTTCACCGCCTGTTGTGGAAGCACAAGGACCCAAGTTCAATCCCCAGTACCAAAAAAGAAAAAAGAAAAAAGAAAAAACAGCTACATTTATTGAAGTTAATGGGGAAGGTGTGCTCAAGGAGTGTGGGTTTGTGCCAGCAGAAATAAAAAGGTGGCATCAGTAGGGAAAAGTGCTGCCAAGACAGTGGGGGAATAGGAAGAAAAAGGATGAATCAGGTTTTTGGCTGTAAAAGATGTGCACCTCTCATTGGATCTCTCTGGGTGTGATTGACAGAAATGACTGACAGGGTGCTGAGGCATTAAGTATGCACGGCTCTCGAAGAGCTCACTCTGTTTTAATCATATGCATGACATGTGATCCCCGTGTATGAACCATTAACGAAGCTCAAATGGGGAAAAGGTCAAGACACAGGGTCTAAATGTGAAATAGGAAGAAAAGGTCCAAAGGGGTAGGGGAAGTGGGAGGGGCAGGGGAAAGGAAAGAAGGGAAAGGAAAAATGCTGAGAAATGGAAAAAATGGAAACAAAGTCTTTGTAAATAGGGAAGGGTGGAGGGGGTGAAAGGAGGGCTAGGAATGGGGAAAAAATAAGAACCAAGATGCATCATGTAAAGGTACAATTCCCAATGAGAAATGTAATTGTGTTGTATACCTACAATGTACCAATAAAAGAATTTAAGAAAAAAAAAAAAGATACGGGACCTAACAGGCATGTGCTCTGGCCTGGAGCTTTAGAGATTTTTGTGTTTTCATTATTTTTTATTTCTGCTCATCTTAGGACAATTGTAGCAGGACTGTCCCCGAGATGTTGCCCAAATTCAGATGGATAGAGAGGAAATAGTCCCAAAGCCGCAGTTGTGCTCCTGTGCTACAGGCAGTAACTCCCCACCCCCATGCTGGGTATGGGGCATGCTAGGAACATCTGCACCACTGAGCTACCTTCCCTGACCATGTCTACATTTTAACAGTTATGGTCGTGGTACTGATGATTAAAGTCACGTGTATTCCAAGTCTCTAGAGTATTTGGCAGATAGAATTTGGGGAACAAATGTATGTCACGATTACTGCTTTTACTTTACCGCCTGGCCAACTTTTCCTACAGTTGTCCGTGTTCAACATCTTCAAAGAGAAAAGCTTTGGGAAAGTAGATAAATAACATTCAGATCAATGGGAGAAACTTTTAAATGATTTTAGAAACTCATGATCTTGCCCCATGCTTGGTGGGATAAGTCAAAATAATCACCATGATTTCCATAGCACTGTTTAAATTCCTTCCAGATGAATGCTTTTTTTTTTAAAAATCGGAGGAAGTGACTGACTCCAGTTGTGCATTAATTCCTAATTAGCCCCACAAAAGTTATTATAGCACGGTGCAATGAAAAAGAAAGCTGCCATTCAGCTATTCATAAGCAACCTTCCTTTGGGCAGTACTTCTTTCATAGATTTTTTGACTCTCTTCTCCAAATCTTGGCTTTTTCAAACTTGCCCTGATGTGTTTTTCTTAAGGCATTATTTCAACCTTTGTTAAAACTTGGCCTAAAAGCACTGTTTACCTACCCAAAGACCTTGTTTTACAAAGATAGCAGCCAGCTAAGCTCTCTGATCTACTCAGTGTATGAGTCATTACAAAGCAGGAAAGCCTGTTGACCTATTTGCCAAACCTGCCTACTGTGGAGACAGTTGCAGTGACAAATGTTTTTTTTAGATGAGCGAACTTCTCTGATACAGATTTAACCAACAGTTTCTACTGCATTCTTACTGGATTTTGAAATTGGATTGTGAATTGACTCTTGGAAGCATTAGATAAAGGAGTAATTCAAGCCACCTTTCCCTTAGCAAATGTGCTCACTTTGGTGTTAAAAGGTATTGATCTTAAGTTCCACAGAATTCTGAAAACAAGTAATGAAAACTTTTCAAACTGATGTGAAATTGTTATAGGGCCAGGAGAGTTGGAACTGTAGAGATGCGCCACACTCTGAATTAAATGTAATTCTTTATTATCATAGCCAACGGTCCAGAGGGGGCTCAGGCCTCCAAAAGCTCCAGACAAAGGAAAGGCAGTTTGCAGGGTCCTTTCAAAGGCTCTTCTATCTGGGGACGCCTCAGGGAGTGGAGAAGCACAAGCGGAGCTTCACAGGAGCAGAACTTTGCAAAGTAAGTCAGTGGGGGTCAGAGGCAGTTTCACACAGGTTAATTAAAGTATCACATAGGTGTGCTGTCTTCTGTTCAAAAGGAAGTAAAGATAACATAGTTGCAGACTCAGACAGGATGCAGTGGTCTATCATGCATTAGCTGAGGGGACTCCCATGGGGGAAGGGGAAGGCAACCACCCAGAATCACTCCACTTTACACAGAGTTAGGGTGGCTATCACAATATTTGAAACTCTAATCCATCCGTGATCATTGAGCACCAAATATATAGTGGATTGGGTCAGAAATGTTGCCTTTAATAAACAAGAAAATTCACCATTACCATATGCATTTAAGGGTTTTCAGAAGGAAGATATTTGCTTGAGTCAAGGTGATGGTCTGCCAAGGACCTATGCCTGAGCCAGGAGGACTTAGGAACTTACTGCCCTCTTCCAGTTCCTGGATTCTCCACAGCACAAGGCAACAGAGTTGTCACCCAACAAACTGACTTGACTGAGAAAGAGACCAATACCCAGGAGGAGAGTCTCACTTCAGGACTGAAGTGATACCTTTCCACAAAGACTGAGTGGCAGCCTTGGAAGATAAGCGTGGAGAGGGTGAGAGCTAAATAGGTCTCCTGGAATACCCCAGGAGGCCCAGGCTCAGACCAGGAAGATCACAGGGCCTGTATTCTTTTGTGGTGAGAGTAATCATCAGAAGGGGTGGTCCTGAAAATGAAGGCATTTAGGCTAGTGGTATGTTTGAGCTCTCGCGCTGTGCCAACATCCAGGAGAAATCAGTGCTCAGAATTACTATATGGGGGGGGGGGGGGTCACAGCAGCACATGCGCAGTAGGGCCACAAAGGAGGGCGCTCATGCCATCCGCCAGATAATAAATGAAGGAGATTCAAGCCTTGCCACTGAGTTACAGGAAGAGCTGGAGGAAAATCTTAGGCCAGCTGTGGATGAGAATAATACAGTGTCAGCTAAAAAACAGGGACCACATTTATATAACTGTAGTGGTGACTGAAGCTTTTGGCTCTCTGAAAAAAGAAATCAAAGAGGATATCAGAAAATGAAAGAACAAGTAAAGTGGAAATGGCCATACTTCCAAAACTGCTATATAGATTCAATGCAATCCTGATTGACATCCCAACAGTATATTTCACAGAACTGGAGAAAATAATCCAAAAATTCATTTGGAACCAGAAGAGACCTAGAATAACAAAAGCAATTCTAGGCAACAGAAACATGATAGGGGGTATCACAATCCCCAACTTGAAACTATACTACAAAGCTACTGTGATAAAAACAGCATGGTACTGTCAAAGAAACAAACCCAAGGATCAATGGAACACATTAGAAGATGCAGAAACAACTCCAGACATACTTAGCCACCTCATCTTTAACAAAGAAGCCCAATACCCTCACTGGAGGAAAGATAGCCTTTTTAATAAATGATGCTGGAAAAATTGTGTTTTAACTTGCTAAAGTTTAAAACTAGACCCAAATCTCTCACCATGCACTAAACTAAAATCAAAATGGATCAAAGAGCTAAATATTAAAACAGAAACACTAAACCTTCTAGAAGATAGAATAGGTAGAATACTTGAAGACATTGGTACAGGAAAAGACTTCATGAACAAAACTTCAGTTGCATGTCAAGTAACACAAAGAACCAACAACTGGGACGTCATCTTATTAAAAAGCTTCTGGACAGCAAGAGAAACCACCAACAGAGTGAAGAGACAACTCATAATGTGGGCAAAAAAAACTTTACCAGCTCTTTCTCAAACAAAGGTCTACTATTTAGAATATATAAAGAACTTTGAAAAATCAGACTTCCCAGATTTAAAGACCCAATCCAAAAATGGGCATCTGAGATGAACAGACAGTTCCCAGACAAAGAAGTAGAAACAGCAAATAATCATATGAAAAAAATGTTCAACATCACTGGTCATTCATGAGATGCAAAAGAAAACAATGCTGAGATTCCACCTCACCCCAGAAAGAATGGCTACTGTCATGAAATCAACCAACAACAAATGCTGGCAGGGCTGTGGGGAAAGAGGAACCCTGCTCCACTGCTGGTGGGAGTGTAGACTGGTGCAACCACTGTGGAAATCAGTATGGAGATACCTCAAAGAACTAGGATTGGAAGTTCCATTTGACCCAGTTATTCCCCTGCTGGGTATCTTCCCCAAAGAATTAAAAGAATCATACCACAGTGATATATGTGCACTCATGTTCATAGCGGCACAGTTTGTAATAGCTAAAACATGGAAACAGTCCAATTGCCCACCAACTGGAGACTGGATAAAGAAAATGTATTTTTTTCTAAAATGGAGTACTACCCAGCCATTAAAAAGTTAAACTAGAGCATTTATAGCTAAATGGATGCACACTGAGGCAATACTCTTAAGTCAAACAAATAGGAGACAAGTGTAAATACTGAATAGTTTCTCTGATGTGAGAAACTGAAAGTGTAAATGAGGGCCAAAATGTATAATAAATAACGTGAAACAAGAAGAAAAGATCCAAAGGGGAAGGGGAAGTAGGGAGGGGGATAGGGGAAAGGAAAGAAGGGAAAGAAAAAATGATGAGAAAAGAAGGAAAAATGGAAACAAAGTCACTTGTAAATAGGGAGGGGTTGAAGGTGGAAGAGAGGGAAGGGGAATGGGGAAAAACGAAGAACCAAGATATATCATGTAGAGGTACAAATTCCCAATGATGAATGTGTTCATAATGTATACCTAAAATGTACCAATAAACTTAATTTAAAAAATTACTATATGTAAATAAAGGGGACCTTATTGTCTTCTCTAAAATCAGAGTCCTCTTTGTTTGGTGAGTGATTCCTTGGGGTTGTCAATATCCAGCTGACATTTGATGCCATTGTTTTCAATGAATTTACTACCATAGACAAAGTAACATAGCACTGGCCAGCAACTGGTTTTCTCTATGCCGATCTCTGGATTCCTAGGGGGTCATAAGCAATACTGTGGCTCACTTCTGAAGAATGGGGTACTGGGCCAAAGAATTTGCAAGCCTCAGCACAACAAAAGAAAACAAACAAAAAATCAAACACTAATACATCAGACACAATAAAATGCCTCCCAAAACTCCATACTCCCCCAAAATTGGTACCTGGGGCAATGAGAGGGAAGAAATCATCAGCTACACAGAAGAAAGATCTGAAATGGTACCAGTGGAGATAAACAGTTCTATAAGGTGCTTGGCAAATTTAAAGAAGATATAACTAATTACATAATGACTATAATGAAACAAATGATGGGATAGTCTAGAGACGACAATAATAAACAGCTGGTGGAGCCAAAGAAAGGATTGCAAAACATGAATGCCCAACGTAGAAAACAATAGGAGACCATAGATAGTTCCAAACAGAAATCTACGAGATTAAAAACATGATTGGAAATATGGGTAGCAGAAGGGACCAGTGCAAAGACAGTGTCACCCTAGAGGACAGGGGTGTGATCAATGATCAATTAATGAGAGATGCCTTACAAACAACAAAAAACCAGTAAAAATGGATCCAACCAGCTCCCTGATGACTCAGAGAGGTCTAATATAAGAGTAACTAGAATTTGCACAAAATCAGATGACAGCACAGAGGGCATAAAACCCTTTACACAAGTAATAGGAGAAAAATTTCCAGACATGGAAAAAGAATTTAACATACAAATAAGTAAAGCATATAGAACCTCAAATAGTCACGATCAGAGAAAAACTACTCCTTGCCACATAATAATTACCAGAAGTACAACACAAGAATAGAATCTTGACTTCTTTTTTTTGGTACCTGGGATCGAACTCTGGTCCTTGCACTTGCGAGGCAGGCAGTGGAACCACTGAGCTAAATCCCCAGCCCTAAGAAGAGGATTTTAAAGGCTACTTGAGAAAAGGAACGAATCATCTACAAAGGAAAGCCTATCGGAATTATGACAGATTTCTCAACACAAACCTTGAAGGAAAGGAGAGCATGGATTAGATCTTTTGAAGCCCTTAAAGGAAACAATTTCCATCCCAGACTGTTATGTACTGCAAAATTATCTTTCAAAATTAATGGAGAAACAAAATATTTCTGTGATTAAAAAAAAACTAAAGAAATTTGTGACCAAATAAAGCCCAAAGGGGAATTTTGAGCCTGGTTTATCTCCACAAAACAAACAAGCAAACAATAAAAGCTCCAAAGCTGCCATAAATACATAGAGTAGAAGAAAAATTATAAACAAAGAATTTTTTAAATTCTCATTTAACTCCATGGAAAATAACTGAAACCATGGACTATTGAGGCTATATTAACCTATCTAGCTACAGAGATCAGAATATGTGGTAAACCCACACAAGTTAGTCATAGTTTAATAGCTTTCTACCCACTAATCCAATGAACTATCCAGGCAACTCACTGATCTTAAAGTACCTCTTATCTCTGTATGAGACAGCTCACCTTCTCTACTCCCCCTACATATTCCTTAAATTTGCTTTTTCTCTGACCTTCTACTTATCTTCAGGTTCTGTTCTTTGCTTGCAGCACCTTATCACATAGACTCATCTTTGCTAATGTGTTGCATCACCCAGGAAACAAGCTCATTATTGACTACCTAGGATAAATCTCCCTGTATCCAAACTGCTTCCCTGGGTTGAATTACTTTCCTTTAAAATACTGGTGTATTTTTCATTAAAATATTTGCAAATCCTTTGGGTTATTAGGTTTATGTCAGCCCCATTAAGCTGAAAAATAATGATTTATGTAAGAAGGTAAGCCAGAATCTTTGTTTAATAAAATGATCTGCAGCCAGGTTCTTAGGTCCCATCACCTTCCCTTGAGCCAGTGCTTTTCTGTGATTTAGATCATCTTGCTTTCTGTCCCAGAAGGCTGTTAGTTCTCCTTGAAATTGTTCCTCAGGATTTACAAAGTAGAAAGCCTAGCTATGACATCAAAACTTCTACTGAGAAAACAGCAAGGACTTTTGATCAAGTTAGACCGTGGTGAAATTTCCAGGACTGCCCTTTATGAGCAAGAAAGTGAACACCCATGAGCTTAAGTTTGCTTAGCCATAAAAGTGGGTAATTATACTTTGTTGAGTATTGCATAAACAAAATAAGATTCTGATGAATCGCTCTGCCAGACATAGTGACTCCAGCCTCAGATCCATTTGCTGCTTTGCCCCTGCCCTGCTCTGTGTCACAAGTGGGTGCATCCTGGTGTAAAAGGGTTCAGTTTCTAACAGCCCGAGTTCTTGTCTCAAAAACAACAAAGAATGAACTCAAGGACAAAAGAGGCAAAAAAGTAGGAAAGCTTTATTAAGAGAAAGCTCCTGAGAGACAGGAGAGGTCCCAAAAGTGGGTTGCCGCTGAGGCTCTTGGTCTCGAGGGTTTTTTTAAACTGTAAAATCACATTGCAGGTTACCTTGGGTCAAACTATAATCCACCTATAGTATTAAAAGCACAGTCACTTAACTAGTATTGATTTAACTGAAAAACAAGTCACATAGCTTTTGATGCAGAAAAGAACAAAGGCATTCCTGGAAGGGGTAGAAGTGAGAGTCAGAGTGCTCTGGTCATCTACGTGTTTGTTAAATTACTGGGGCTTCCTGGAGCAAATGATGCTAGTTACAGCTTTGAGCTGTTGTTTATCTCTGGTGAGGCTGGCAGGCATAGCCATTATGTGTCCATCTGGGGCTGGATTCTACCAACTCAGCCCTTGACCACAGGCCTGGTTTGCCTCATCTCTATTCTGAACCTATCTTGGGCCTTGGCCCTTTCTACTGCCCGTCAATCTCTACCTAACGTAGCTATCTGCAATCTTAGCAAGCTGCATCTCCCGGGCTCCCAGTTCCCAGCTGGAGTCAGTTGGTAGGTGACACTGGTAAGAGGTTAGAAACATGGAAGACGGAGAGGCTGAGGTACTTTCCCACTTTTTCTCCACCTTGAGTTGCATCTGGCAGCAGCCTGTCTCCTTTTTATAGCCTTTCTGCTCACCAGGTACCCTTGATGCCAGCTTCTGCTGGGACCTCAGCCCCTGGACAGTGATAATTCCACCTCCTCGCTATGTCCCTCTGGCCTAGCAGTAGGAATCCTAAATTTCTGCATAAATAATCTGTCTTGCTTCACTATTCCCCATTTGACCTCTCATCTCATGTTACCCATGTAGCCAACTCCATGCTTTAAATTAAATCTATTTTAAATGCTTAAGCAATTGTTTCCTGATTAGTCTGTGACTGACATAACCACTTAACATAGAAATGGTACCTAGAAAAAAATAAGAAAGAAAGAAATGGTACCTAGGAGGTATTTGTTTGGATTTTTCAGACTACTTAAACTCATACTTTAAGATGATGTTGTTAATAAAACCAAAGCCGAGTGGTAAAGCGATAGAAACAGATTATACTCAGAAACTTGCAATAGAGGAAAAGAAACCTTGGTTCAATTCTGAACATAGTATAGGCAAGTGAGGATTTATAGCCAGAACAGAGTTGGGGACCAGTGGGTGGAAAATTACTAAGAAGGAATATGGGGATGGCATATAATCTGACACCAAGAGTAAAGGATGAAAAATATGACCAGATATTAAGAGTGGGAAGTTTTCGCTAAACAGACACAGCAAAGTTCTTGCTATAATTGGGTAATTCAGGCCTGACAAGGATGAAGGCCAATGTCAAAGCTTAGAAGGCTTAGTGGAACTTGACCAGCATTTATTTAAGAAGAAAATCTTTGTCAATATCTACGTATATTTCACTAATTTATAGAAGGAAGCCATGGGTCTGAATATTATAAAGGATATACATAGTATGCTAGTAACATAGTTCCCAGTTCTTGCTCATTATGTCTTTACTCAAAGAGAGAACCAAGCAATAATAACCAGATGGACAGAAATAGCATAAACACTCTTAACTGTCCATATTTACTGTTGCTGCTATGAAAGTTATCCGAACCAAAACGGAGTCTCGTGTCAATCCTAACAATGACAAATCATGACTATCTGATAGTAACTGTCACAAAGACTCTGCCCCAAACCAGAGCCTTGCACAAAAGCCACAGTAACTTTACACAAAATACACTTTCGTAAGAACTCAGCCCAGCAACTACCTGTTCGACCCCAAACTGGTGCCACCTTGTTATTAATTATTGTATTAAAGCTTACTGTTTCAACATATTTCAAAATGTTTTATGTGATCCTTCTCATTTTTGCCTTTAAGAACTTTCCCTTGCCTTTATCTCCTTAAATATGCTCACAATTTACCGCAGTATGTATATTCCCATTGCAATGGTACTCTGTTCCCTGAACATATTATTACTCTTTGGAGAACTCTCATGGTTGTTGTTTTGGTTGACAGGATTACACATCATACTGTACCTCTGAATGGGGCATCTATTTAATTTTAGAGTTTCTTGTCTTCATATTGCTGAGCAGAATACGATGTTAGTAAATCACAATTACTTTTCCCTTTGACTGATTAGTATACATCTCTTTACTTTGCTGGTAGAAGCATTATAGCAATGGATCATGAATGCTATCAGAATGCTTCATTATCATCTGCACAAAATCCTGCTTTACTTGGTTTAAGCTGATGGCATCAATGATCAATAAGGAGAAATAAATAAATAAACAAACAAACAAATATATAGAGAGATATTCCTAGATACATAGGAAGGGGAGAAATTATCAAGAGTCCTAATGAAAATGAAGATCATGGTTTAAAGATTTCTGAAACCCTTACCTACCCATTCCTTGTGTTGGTGAGATATCACCAAATCCTTTTTATAAATTTACCTTTTTGCTTTTGCTAGGTTAAATTTGGTCACTGACATTTGCTAATAAGTCTCCTAGCTGAGGGACTGGTCAACCCACTCCATCACAGAAGAACATAAAGAGGCCATTTGTTACTGGTCTCAAAACAAACAAGATCAGGGTTCAAGATAGTGGCGAAGGTGCATTCTTTGTCTTACCAGGCCTATTCAAGCAAAGAGAGAATTTGGAATTTTACTTCAAAGACTGATTAAACCAGGGGTTTTTAAACAAATGTAATTTCCAAACATTTCCATTAATCAACATATTAAATTTCTGTTTTTAAATCAATCTTGAAGGATCCTGTAAAATTTTAAACATTTATCATCACTGGTTTCCAGCTTCAATCTATCTTTCCCTCAATCTCATCATTTCTCTAAATGAATCTAGCCAATTTTCTCCAAGTTGTAGGGAAGATATTTAAGAACTCACATTTTCTAATCTCTTCCTACCTTCACTAATAATTTCACAACTATAAATAATTCAATTACTTGTATATTTGGTAAGGATAAAAGTGAGTCACAATGTGTATATCTTTAGTTTAAATCCAAACTGAAGAATTAGGACACGTGCCCAAAACAATTAAAACTAGTAGAGAGGAAGATCATACACTGCACCTCTTGACACTGAGCAGTGGGTTGCCAAATGAAGCACAGGGTTAAAAAACAATTTTGCAGGCACTTACACCATCTACAATTAGCTCTTGATTGTTCTTTACTGCACAGATAACGAGGGCTTTATACTGTCTATTCTTTATTCCCAAAGCCTAGCAAAATGCTTACCTATTTGTAGATTCCAAAAAATGTCTGTTAAAGAAAAACAATCCCAGACCCTTGCTGAAACTGTCACAGGGCTGGGTATGAGGCTCTCCAAGGCTGAAATAAGAAATTTAACCCTCAGTTTAAAAATAAGTTGGCAGGTTCCCTGACTCCCATAGTGAGAAAAGAATTTTCATGATGTGTCAGTATAAGACAAGAGAAGGTTTCGTAGAGGTAGACACAGGACACACTCGAGAGAAGTGCGATGTTCAGAGAAATGAGGGACGTTACAAGCGGGAATAAGGGCACATTGAAAGGCTGTCTTTGAGACAGGTGATGTAGGATGTGTATTCTCACCGTCTTCCAGGTTACACTGCAAGCCATGGATCTGAAATGGAGATGATGTGTTTCAAGTTAAGATATACTGTCTCCAGTCCAGCTGCTTTTTGGCTGCTGGAAAGGACAATTGGGGTGCAGGCTGATGAAAAAGGCATAGTGCCTGGGAATTTACAGGTTATTGTAAAAGGGCCTTTAGGAATTTAACACTGTTTTCTGTAAGGATAGAAGGAAGGGAGTCACAGGCTAGGGCGGCCTCCAGATGCAGGAAAAGAGCTTGTCTTGAAGCGGTGGTTTTTTCTTAAAAGTTAAACGTTTTAAGTCTCAATTTCCTTGTCTCCTTTTTATCTAGTTTTATTTCTTCTGTCCCACCTCAGCTCTCTTACTGGGTATAGATCAAAGTTATTGCCAGTATCACACTGTTCCATGGAGAAAAGTTTGGTAAACTGAAACTGTATTAGGTATTTCAAGCAGAGGGGATTTAATTATATAAGAGGGGAAATAATTATCTAAGGAATGAAAGCTGAAAGAGCACCAAGAGGCTTCTGAAATAAACCAGAGTAATATCTCCAGGCAGGGACCGTTCCACATTGCCCCTTAGGGTTTGAGAAAAACTTGTTAAATTTGGGCTTACCTTGTAGCTCAGAGCAGAGGCTCTAAGAAGATGAGGATCAGAATTTTGAAGAGGAGCTTTTCCCGATTCTGGTCAATGCTGATATTTCTAAGAAAACATAATGAGATCACTTCTAGTACTTCCAAAGCAATCAGGAAATGAAAGCCCTACTCCCACTGAACCACTGCTGATAAAAACAGAAATGAAAGACAGTGGCCCTTCTCTATTTGTCCATTCTCCTGATAGTACAGTGTTTCTGAAGCATGGATGATTTTATTCTGAGGGGACATTGGCAATGTCTAGAGTCATTTGTGCCAGGAGGGAATTGCTATTGGCAACTAGCAATTGAGACCAAAGATCTGCTTACCATTCTGCTACACACAGGACAGTCCCCCACACAAAACAGTCAGCGTCCTAAAGGTCACGAGTGCTGAGGTTGAGAAACCTTGCTTTCATGGAACCTCAATGAAGGCAGATGACAAGGCGGTCTTGGGAGGGTAGTTTGCACAGGCCTAGCCCACAATATCAGAGTCGTTAACTAAAGGACTAGATCTGGAGCATAGCTACATTACGCATCTGTCTGAAGAGTTTGCTCCTGGATGTAAAGTGCGAATCTCTACAGACCAAATTAAATATGCCAAATATGGAAAGATAAGTAATACAACGAATGTAATACAGCAAATGTAAATGACTTGAGATGCTTGCCATGTTAGATTAAATGGAATAACAGATAAGTTGTGAACTGTAGGTTTGGAAACAGCATCCGTGGCACACAGAGCTCACTTTGGAGACTTATGGACACGTCAAAACTGTTTAGCGCAATCATCCTGAGTAGTGCTACACTGGAGGTACACAGACAGGCCATCCTTGTTAACCAGGAGAGGTGGACAGACATATGCGCACCTAAATTACAGTTCGAACCATCTATTAGATCCCATAGCTGAAAATTTTTGTGTCTGTTCTTCCTTCTCATCCTACCTCTCATTATTGCCATATAATAAACTCCTACAACATTTTGTGACTTAAAAATGACAATTTTATTATCTTCATGGATTCTGAGGATCAGAACTTTAGTCAGGACACAGTGGAGATGACTTGTTGCCCTTCCACAATGTCAAGGACCTCAGGTGGGAAGATACAAGGTGGGGGCGACTCAGAAGCTAGAGGAAAACATCACTGAAAGTTTCCTTGGCTCACAAATCAGGCTCCTGGCCTGGGCTGAGCGAACACTGGGATGCTGACTGGAGCTTCTACACATGGCTTCTTCATGTGGCCCTCAGTCCTGAATTATCAGGCGTGAACTGCTCACGTGGTGTACAGTTCTCCAAGCTCAAGGGTTTCTGTGAAACTTGCGGAAGTTGAGTCACTTGTTATGGCTCAGCCTGTAAAGTCCCACTGTCCCTTCCACTGTATTCTATTGGCTGAAGTAGGCACAAGCTTGACTTAATTCAAGAGGACGATTATCACTTTGTAGATAAAGAAACTGAGCTCTAAGCCAGTGAAGTGACTGTGGAAGGAAAACTTTTTTTTATATAGAAAGAATTTACAGTTAAAGATCTTGGATTATTTATATTTGTCTCCTGCCAATTTTTGTATTTAGTATTGGAAACAACTCTGAAGAAATTGCATATAATCTTTCCTTTGAATGAGCTACATGTATAGAAATGTATGTTTCATTTGTTTGGTCTTGGTCTTTTTTAGACTTCTTTGAGGTCTATAAAAGGAATCATTTAAAAATATAAGATTAAATTATTTGGTTAGAGCTGCTGTTCCTAAGGATTTAACAAATCTTCATAGAAAAGTGAAAAAATAATATCAAAAATGGAACAAATTAAATGAAACTTTCTTACTGAAAGGTATGATAAGCCAAACTTTAAGGCATCTACAGAGACTGTGACTTAAGTCACATTGACCCTTACTTTTGAAATTCCTTCTTGTCATGGTAAACCAGTAGCAATGAATAGGTATTTTTAAAAGACAGAAAATGATAAAGAAAATATATATTATCTTTACGTGATACATTACTTGTCAATGTTATTTTCATAGCCTCGGCATATTATTAAAACACTGTGGTAATGTGAAGCAATACAATAGGAATTATGCTTAAAGTCCATTAATTATAGGGAATGCACTATGCATTTAAAATTGATTTTAAGTAATGATGGCTAAGTGTTACAGTTTTCCAGGGAAAATATAATCCTTTTAAAATATCTAAATTACCTCAATTACAGTCATCATCCTTTTGAATTTCATTCGGTTAGAAATGATATGTAAAACAACTTAAAGCCAAGAAAATTAGTTTTTCAATGAATTTTTATACTTCCAGTTCTCTTCTGCTTGTGTAAAACTTCCAGAAGAAATAATGAAAAATTGTGATTACTACTTTTGTGCTTTTCATTTTCCTTTTCATACACTCTCTGCAGCCCACTGAAAAGCACCTTACTAAGATGGGAAATTACATCCCAACAGTTTGGTTTTAGTTCCCTTCTCACGTGACCTGTGACTGCTGGGGTCTCACTCGAAACCCTTCTCTCTCTTGTTTTCTGTGACACTATCATTTCCTGCTTTCCTCTCACCTCTCTGGCTGTTTCTTTCTTTTTTTTTTTTTAAGTTTTTTTATTAGTACATTTTAGGTATACAATTCGTTTACATTTATCATCGGGTGTTTGTACCTGTATATGATGTATCTTGATTCTTATTTTTTTCCCCATTACCTATGCACCCTTCACCCCCTCCACCCTTCCCTATTTACAAAGACTTTGTTTCCATTTTTTCCTTTTCTCATAATTTTTCCTTTCCCTTCTTTCCGTTCCCCTTCCCCTCCCACTTCCCCTACCTCTTTGGACCTTTTTTCCTATTTCAAATTATCAATTATTCATTTTAATCATTTTAACCCTTGTTTACACTATCAGTTTCTCACACTAGAGAAACTATTCGGTAGTTACACATGTGTGTCCTATTTATTTCACTTAAGAGTATGGCCTCGATATGCATCCATTTAGCTATAAATGACTCTAGTTTCTCGTTCTTTATGGCTGAGTAGTACACCATCTTATAAAGAAAACCACATCTTTATCCAGTTTCCAGTCTATGGGCACTGGGGCTGCTTCCAAGCTTTAGCTATTACAAACTGTGCCACTAAATGGCTGTTCCTTCTTGGTCTCTTTTGTGAGAATCTTTTCCTCTTTTCACTCCTTCCCTTTTCTAAAGTAGAGATCTAATTTGCATAGCATAAAGTTTACTATTTTAAAGGGTATGATTCAGTGGTTTGGGTTATATTTATGGGGTTGTTGTGTCTCAGTCCATTTTCTGTTTACATGACTTGTGAAGACCATAGGTGATTTATAAAAAATAAATGTTTCTGGTGAAACATCCTACAGTTCTGGAGACCGGGAAGACCCAAGAGCATGGTGCCAGTAGCTGGCAAGGGCCTTTTTGAGAGTTGGTGACATGGCAGAGTTCATCAAATGGCCAGAATGTCAGAAAGAGTTCATTTTATAGCATAGCCACTCCCTCAATTGCTTATGAATACATTAATCCGTGAATGGAATTATCCATTCATGAGGTCAGAACTCCCAGAACCTCATCACCTCTTAAAGGGTCCAGCTCCAGATTCCATTAACGTACAAATTTAGGAATTAAATATCCCATATGAAAACTCTGGGAAACAGAAATTCAAACCATAGTTTTGTATAACTATCACCACTATCTACTTATAGAACATTTTCATCATCCCAAGAAGAAACTTTATATGTATTATCAGTCATATCCCATTTCTTTCTTTCTCTATCCTCTGGCTACTGCCACTCTACTTTCTGTCTCTATAAATTTGTCTGAAAAAGTATTGCTAAAAATTGTGGGTTCAAATACAAAAGAAATCTAGAAACAGGAGTTACCTAACAGCTACAATAGCTGGAATGGCTTTTTTCTTTTAAACAATCATGCATAAGAACCCTCTTTTATAAATTATGTAGCTCTACTTATTTTTAGTAGGATTGACACACAAGTGGTTCTTTGATGCTCCCAGAGATTCCCCCTTTACTGTAATGTATTTTCAGTTTTTCTGAAGACATTGCCCATTGACCATCGGCCGCCCTGTCCCTCAGTGCTGAGGTAGCTTTCCCCAGCATTGGCCCGTCAGAATGTCTCAACGTTGGAAAGAATGTGACAGACAATTGAAGGCAGGGGCGTAAAACTCTTTTTGCCATATTTGAGCAGTATCCGAGATTTAGAAGTAGCTCTTAAAGTAAGTTTAAGTTTAGACTTAAGAGTAGCTCTTAAGCTAAGTTTATCTAGAGTCCATTGCCAACTCTAATCCCATCTATTCTGTAGTCAACAGCCTAAAACTTTTTCAACCAATTCTTCCAAAGCTTACAAGCAGATGTGAAACACACCAAGAAGAGTAAAGCAAATCCAGTCTGTACAGTGCATTTGAACTGAGAAATATAGTAAGTGAATTAAAGAAAGCCGGTATTTCTGTGGAGTGGGCTGGTTCTGTCTGAAAGTTACATCAAGGAAATACATAAAGTCCTCTTTTCTTGTAAACCAATATGGATTTCCACTTGGGAGAAAGCACATCATTCACTAATACCAAGACCCAGAATTACAGTTTAGTAACACCATTAGAATTTCTTATGTGCACACCTATTTTTACTTATAAATTGCACTTCATCCCACAGAGCTCCATTCACAAGGAAGCAGCACTATAGTGGGCAGCAGATCTCGACTTCAGATACCTGTAAATGATTTGCTTTATAACATGGCCCTGCAGATGGGTAACCTTCAGACAGTGGGAATCCACACCCTAACTCTCCTTGTTGAAGATTCCATAAAAATACCCATCTCCAGATCATAAGGCGTTGCTCTTTCAAGGGCCTACATATTTCTTTGAGTATGTATTTTTAAATTTCTACCGAATAGTAGATCCCTTTATGCCTCCTACTGATACTTTCTAAAAATTATTTTTCTTGCAAAAGGAGTCAGTGAAGCTGCAACATAATTCTGTGACTAGAGTGAGTCTGTAACTGGTACTGCAAAATGGAACTTTAAGAGTTAGATTTTTTTTTTTTGACATAAGCAACTTCTCCAAACTTCCTTCTGCTGAGCCAACACTCTCTCCTCGACCTAAAAGAAGTGACAGAGTATGCAGGTGCCACCAGTCACAGGAGGCTGGACCCCAGTTTCCTTTCCACTAGAAAAGGAGTATGAGCTGCAGATGACTGGAAGTGATAAAGCAAGTGTGTAATCTGCATTATCTCTCTGTGCTCTGCCTCCCATCTGTTCCTTACTGTAAAAGACTAATACCCACTTGCAAACAGTGACAGGATTTGAGACAAATAGGCCCCTCTATTTCCTTGGAGCTAGCTTTGAATAAATCATTTTCCTTTTTTGTCAAAATATATGGTCTGCTTTGGCTTGGTCAGTGGCAAGCAAACAAAGCTAAGCAGATAAACCTAAGTGGCCAGGAACAAGTCTATGTTTCTTATCTAGATGGGAACTTTTTTGGACCTTCTCCAGTGACAATATTGGATGCCCATGATACAACTCAACTTCTGCTTAGTATAATAACCAAGTAGAAACTGCCAGTCTTTGTAAACCACCCTTGCTCAGGAAAGCAGTTATAAAAGCATTCTGGAACACACCGATTCTGAAAAGCGGGGGAGAGGGGAAGAGAGAGAGAGAAGCTTTTACGCTAGACTCTCCAGATAGTCACAGACTTTGCAAGGGAGGTTGTATTTAATTAAGCTGCTTCTGTCATTGCTCTAAAGTCTTAACTGTACCTCCGGGATATATTTGTGTTCAATATTGGGATAATAGCATGCTTAATTAAGGTATTCCAAAATGCTTCTGTTGCACTATCTTGGTAACAAACAAGTTAATGAGACAGTGACAGAATTGGAGATAATAAAAAATCTGAATATAGCTACCATGTTAGGATGAAAATTTCCACAGACTGTCTTTCCAGCTGAAATGAATAGGGTCTATTTATTGTTAACAACTCTACAAAAAGGCCATGTGTCTACTGGATTTCACATGGCATGTAAGAATTACATATGGCATGTAAGAATTTAACCAATGTCTGACAAAATATAGCCCCTTAGGACTCCTTCTGCCAATAGTAGAAACAGCCTTTATTTACATTGACTATTGTTACATAATGTTATGAGAAGCTAAACCATTTAAATTTTTAAATACAATACCCAGCCAGTGGTATACTAATATGTAAGGCACAGTTTCTCAGTTTTCAACTGATGCTGATTCCCAGGAGTCTCTAGGACCATAAAAAATCCAAAAATTCTTAATAAAATTTCTTGTGGGGCTGGGGATTTAGCTCAGTGGTTTCGCTGGCTGCCTCACAAGCACAAGGACCTAAGTTCGATCCCTGGTACCAAAAAAAAAAAAAAAAGGAATAAAATTTTTTGTATGCTCCTCAATCTTTCTTGTAGGCTTTGTGAAATTAAAAATACTCTTTTGAAAGTTAAACAGTTAAAATATTATTCTGATTGGCTAACACAGGCAAGATGCATGTTAACAGTTTTGAAAATACCTTTATCTTTTAAAGATTTGCTTAAGTCATATGGACTTAGAAGGCATTTGGGTTTATGCTTTCTTAATTACTGAACGCTTTTATTTTCAAATTAATCTGGTGCCACTTAACTTACAAACACAAGTACATACATAGATATGATATATATGTACTTATGCAAATATACATGAAACATAGGCTTGGATTTATCATTTACCACCTTTTAAAAAGTTATACTATGGGCAAGATTTTCCTTTTTATAGTCATAAGCAATAATTTAACCCTAAGTTTGCATATGTGAAGGTAAGATTCCAAATTGTAGTAAAATTAGAAATTTACATCTTACAAGAGAGTGCTTGCTCATTTAATCTGAGTTTGAATTTCCTGATTTTTTTCCCTCTTTATACCCTAACACAGCCTAGGCCTTAGTCAATTTTTTAAAAACTCTCGCCCTAGTTTTTAAGACATTTCCCATTGTATGAAAACTTAGATATAGCTGGACAAAAGTTTACACATCTTGTCCTTGCTCTTTTGTTCAAGGGCATACAATTCTTGCCATCAAGAAGAACACAAAGTCAAGCCATGTGTAGTCAAATTTTCTCATTTCTCTCATTGAGGATTGGAGGTTGCAGGAGAGGAGAAAAAAATCAATTGTTAGCAAATAGAAGTTTTGGAAAATATTTTGAAACACAACCAGTTTAGAATGAACTCAGGACTGTTAGTAGAAGTCAAAAAAGCAGAGTGTACTTTCAGTTAAATAGGCCATAGTGTATCACAGTAAAATCATCTTATTCTAAATCACGGGTAACTAAAACTTTTCTAAGGAGTCACAAAGTAGTATAAGCATGTTACATTCCTGAATAAATAACAGTGGAGCTCTCTGAACACATCCCAGTGTCTCCACCCTCTCAGAAGTCTCTCAATACACTTTCCTGTCAGACAAACAGTTCAAGAACCTTGAACTACAGATTGGCCCATGAAGAAGTCTTAGAATAGCTCAAAGACTAAAATGGTTGACATAAATCTGAAGATAGTTTTACACAAACTCTCAAATACAAGGAAAAGGAAGAATGATGCCTAATGTCTCTGTAGGATGGATTTAAACACCCAACTAAATACTGCCTTAGTGAGTATTGTTCTGTCTTCAAATAGGAAGCTCCCTATTACTCCCTATGTACTCAGCAAAGCTGAGTGCTCTTTGAGGGGAGAACTTTCCTCCTTTACATTCATATGGTGGTGAAGATGTAGTTCTTATGGTTTTCTCATCATAGAACTCTGGCTGAAACTTGCCCAGTTAGTATGCAGCTTCTAGACAATTCTGAAATCCTGCTGTCTTAGAATAAAGGTAGTTATAAAAAGAGAAAGATAAGAATCCAAACCAAAGGAAACCAAATGAATATTACAAACCAACAAAACAAATGCCTGGATTATTTTTCTACCTCTGAATCTCTTCTCACATCTAGTAAGTCCCCCAACGTAACTGGTAGTAGATCCAAATGGCCCTAAATACTAAAAGTGTTTGCCTAACCCCAAATGGCACTGCAGAGCAATGTAAGAGGAGGTTCAAAGGATGGAGGTAGTAGATCTCTTGTGTGCACTTTTTGGAAACAGCTGGAGCCTGTCAGGTCTCCAAACTTTTTTCCAACAAAAGTGTTTATAGAGGGCCAGGGATGTAGCTCAGCAGCACAACGCCTGCCTGGCAAGGGCCAGGCCCTGAGTTTGATTCCCAGTACGGCCCCCACCCCCAAGTGTTTATAAACAGCTGATGCCATGAACAGAAAAGGAGGAAAAAATCCTGAGTGCAAAATTTTCCCTGGAAGCTGCTGGAATATACCTGGGGTATGGTTAGCCACAAACAGTCCCTTTTCTCCAGTGCATGCCACCTCATCAGTAGGAAAACAGAAGACCCATGCCTCCCAGGAGTGGGGTCTTAACTCCTGGCTGGCTCACCAAAACTCTTACTGGCTACTTAGGTCAATACACAGGTTCGTTTGTTCATCACTATCCCAATCAAAGGAGGCCATTTCTTTTGATAAAAAGAAAAAAGGATTATCTAAAGATGGCTCAAAGGAGACAGAGGGGCCTCATTCCCCAAATCATTACCTCACTGTGTCCAGGTGTACTGGGGTCTTTTATAGCAAGAAACAGTGGGAGAAGGGAGGACAATGGGATAATCAACATGTCCGTGCTTGGTTCATCCCTTCCTGGACTTGGGCCTCTCCCTCCCTTGCCTGTGAAAATGAAACAAGTTTGACTGCCTGGTGCCAGCATCTACATATAGTATTTGGTCCACTTATTTGGGTTGCGAAGTGTTGTGAGTGGTCATCTATGCTGTAGACCTAAGGAAGTTTGGAGAAACCACTTGTCTCTAACGGAAAAAAAATCTAACTTTTAAAGGCCCATTTTGCCATGCTGGTTACAGATGGAGAGAAGGTGGAGTTAGTGAGGAATGAGATAGTAGGAAGCATCGAATTTTCATGATCTCTGTCGTGTATTTTTGAATGAATTTTGGTAGTACTTTTTGAAATTGGATGTAAAAGGGAAGGAGGTATGATGAGGAATTTTTTTCGTATGTGGATTTTGAGATTCCCCAGAGATAACACCCCAAATGCATGGAACAAGCAGGTAAGGATTCAAGTCTGAGCTCACAGAAGGAGTCAGAGCTAAAAATATAACTTATAAATATTTTTGAATAAGTGGTGTTGAAGCAATTTTTAAAACTGGTTTAGGAGTGTTGATTTAAATATTTAGAATGAGCACAGAAGTATCTAAGAAATAGAAATAAGGGAATAAGACAGAACAGTTAAAGAGGGAAGAGAAAATCTAGAATGTGAGATAGAAGTCTAGGTAGTATGGAGCATCAAAGAAGAAAGTTTCAACAAATTAAATTTAAAAATAAAATGATACTAACAATCCTGGCCTTTAAAATGTTCGCTTTGATTACAGGGCACCTGGTAAAAGTGACTCCATTCTGGTTTGGTCTGGTTTGTTGGGCCCTATAGTGTGAAGAACTCAGACCACAATAATGATCTCCCATAGGTTCTAATTAACAAAAGAGGAAAAATTTCTATGACCAGATTCAGAAGAGCAGCCTGGTAAGATAATAACTGGAAACGACATTGGTTAATGGTGACACTGGTCGTTTTCAGTGTAGTTGTGAAAGTGGAACAAAAAATTAATGATTATGAAATGAGAAAATGGGGTTAAAAGTGGAAACCATAGTTTCTTGAACTTGCCTGAGAAATGAAGACATGAATGAGACACATGGTAAAGAAGCATATGGAACAAAAGTGTGTAATTCCTAGTCTTTGTCAAAATACTTTTCTAAGTAATCATTTATATTTGTTTCACTTTATACAACTGAGTCTCTATCTTAGAAAATGAGAATGGACTGCAAGTGTTTTAGCATCTGAAGTTCAAGTAATGTAAAGCTACAAATAGATCTTTAAGAATTCCTGATCTCCAGAGCTACTGCTTGAAACAAAAATCTTCCATTAATTTCGACCTGCTGTTGCATAGAGGCAAAGGCAGCTGAGGCTTTGTAAATTAAATGTTACTTCTAAAATCTCTTCTTCTACAAGCTGCAGGACATAGGTACAAACTCTTCCCTGCTTGAGCTTGTTAATCAAAAGTGGACTGCTGTCCTCACCTCCTGCTGTATCCCTGCTGGTTATCACATGCTTAAAATACACCTACTAGTAAGGACAGGCTTTGTTTTTCCCACCATCTGTTAATAAGAGCAGTTACACATCGTGCTTGTTTTTCTGGTTTCTTTTTACTGCTCTCCACCGTCTTCAGTTAGTTTCTTTGACTATTCTGTGGAGAAGTTGATTTACCAAGGACTGTCTGATCACCACAAATAGAACTGCAGCAGCACAGCTCCAGATCTGCAAGAGACCATTTTCCAACTCAGGATTTTTTTGTGGCATGATTTGCATGGTTTTAGAAGCAATTTTTGTTATGGTTTGTATCTAGATGTCCTCTAAGAGCCTCATGCACTCATTGGTGGGGATTTTGGAAGGTGATTGGATTATTGGGTTTATAGCTGACTTGGTACTGTATTAGGAAGTGGGGTCTGATTGAAAGATGTGGATAACTGGAGGCATGGCCTGGAAGGGTTTATCTCCCTCCCTAGTTCCTCCCTTTTGCTCTCTTTGCTTCCTGTCTGCTATGCCATAGAAGCTCTTTTCTGCCATACCCTTCTGCCATGCTGTCCTGCCTTGGAGCCAGCTGACTATGGACTGAAACATGAGCCAAAATAAAATTCTCCTTTGATTTGTGGGTGTCAGCAACGAAGAAAGTAACCAAGGCGACTTTTCTTCACTTTGCAGATTGATAAATTCAATCTTCAAAAGTTAAAAAAGAAAATGTTTATTTTCCACCTGTCTCATTCTTTTGTTGTTTTAGCAAAAAGACTTTTTTTACTTCTCAATTCAGAACAATAATGGGTGAGATAATGATTCCAACCTAAATCCAACACTTGTTTCTGAAACAACCAAGAAAGGAAGGAATTGGACCTCAATTGTTAGTTTTACCTGATAGCAAATATGGAAGATATCGTAATTAGATGGGGAAAGTAGGGCATGATGATACTGATGTCGACCCTGCACTTGTCAATAACTTCCAAAGAAACTGGGTAATAATTCAAAAATTAAAAACCAAGAAGGTGAGAAAATAAATGACTTAGATTATGTGGTCTGCATAATAAAATATAATGGAAACAAAGCAACTTGGAGGATGATGACCACTGCTCCTCAAAGTACAGTAAAACTCACATTATGCGTAAGCTGAATGGTGAGGGCCCAAAGAAAATCAGTAATCACTTAACACACATAATGTATTTAACATATAGATAAATTCCTATGTGTTCCTAAAACTTATCCTGCACGGAGAAACAAATATATTGGATTAACTGGACCACTCAGGGGACCTATACACTTCAAGACTTCATGATGTAGGGAAGCGGAAGCGGAAGCGGAAGCGGCGAGTCTCCATGGCGACGGCGGCCGGACCGGTGTTTTGCAGGCGGCTGCTGGGCCTCCTGCCTGGCCACCTGGGCCTCCTGCCTGGCCACCCGGGACTGGCTGCGCTCCTGGGGCGCCTGTCCGACCGCCTGGGTAGGAACCGAGACCGCCGGCGCAGGAGGTCACCGTGGCTGTTGTTGGCTCCCTTGCTGTCCCCAGCGGCCCCCAGGTCACTTCCTCACCTCGCTGCCTCTGTCCAGAGGGCGTACACAGGTTCCAGTGGATCCGGAACCTGGTTCCAGAGTTTGGCGTCTCCAGCTCTCACGTCCGAGTGCTCTCCTCCCCGGGAGAGTTCTTCGAACTCATGAAGGGGCAGATAAAAGTAGGAAAGAAGCGGGTCGTGATGGCGTCTCTCTACCTGGGCGTAGGAGCTTTGGAACAGGAACTGCTGGATTGCCTGGAAAGTACTCTAGAAAAGTCATTGCAAGCACAATTTCCTCCTGACCTCAAGGTCTCCATTCTCCCGGACTTTACCAGGGGCTCCAGAGGCAGGAAGAACTCGCCCCCAATGCTGCTACCACTCCTGCAGAGGTTTCCAGAGCAGGTCCGAGGCTCCCTCTTCCACACTCCAAATCTCCGTGGACTTCTCCGACTCCTTATCCCTGAGCGCTTCAACGAGACCATTGGCCTCCAGCACATCAAAGTGTACCTCTTTGACAACAATGTTATCTTGAGTGGTGCAAACCTGAGCGACTCCTACTTCACCAGTCGCCAGGACCGCCACGTGTCCTTGCAGGACTGTGCAGAGATCGCCGACTTCTTTACAGAGCTGGTGGACGCGGTGGGGGACGTGTCCCTGCAGCTGCAAGGGGACGACATTGTGCAGAGGGTGGATGGGATGGTGCATCCTTACAAAGGTGACCGGGCTGCTTACTGCAAGGCGGCCAATAAGCGGGTCATGGATGTGATCCACTCAGCCAGGACACGGCAGCAGATGCTGCATGCCCAGACCTTCCACAGTGACTTCTTGTTGACCCAGGAAGAGGCAGCAGCCGCTGGTGATCGGAGACCAGCGCCCGACACCTGGATTTATCCGCTGATCCAAATGAAGCCCTTCGAGATCCAGATTGATGAGACTGTCACTGAGACCCTGCTGCCTGAGGCCGAGCGAGGTGCCAGGGTCTACCTCACCACTGGCTACTTCAACCTGACCCAGGCCTACATGGACCTGGTCTTGGGCACGCGGGCCGAGTAGGAGATCCTGCTGGCCTCCCCAGAGGTGAATGCCTTCTTTGGGGCCAAGGGTGTGGCTGGTGCCATCCCAGCAGCCTATGTACACATTGAGCGACAGTTCTACAGCGAGGTGTGCAGCCTGGGGCAGCAGGAGCGGGTCCAGCTACAGGAGTACTGGCGGAAGGGCTGGACGCTTCATGCCAAAGGTATGCAGGGGTCAGCAAGGTTCCTTCCTTCCCCGCCTGGGCAGCTCTGGTTCCCTGGCAGGGGCCAGGCTGGCTGGTCCGACAGCACCAGTGAAGGACCTATCTGTGCCTAGGGGAGTCCTTGCTGCCCTCCCTCCCATTTTTCCTCAGCAGACCTCTCAGAATGTCACGGTGGTCATGGATCCTGGAGAGGCAAGAGCTGACCTATTCAAGTAAATTTTAGTTGTATAAATCACCCCCTTTTTTGTTTTGCTCTGTTTTGGTTTTGGTACCAGGGATTGAACTCGGGACCTTGTGCTTGTGAGGCAGGTGGCGGAACCACTGAGCGACCCACCCCCCTTTTGAAACAGGGTCTCACTTTGCAGTTCAGGCTGGGGTTGAAGTCACTATGTAGCCCAGGCTGGCCTCACTCTCACTGATCTTTCTGCCTCAGCCTCCCGAGTGCTGGGATTACAGGCATGTGCCACCATAACTGGCTAAAATCTCCCTTTTATACACCAAAAACTTACAGAAATCATTTTGGTGATGGTTTTCAAAAAATGTGGTAGGCCGATGTGGTGGTCCAAACCTGTAATCTCAGCTTTCTGGGAGCCCAAAGAGGGAGGATTATAAGTTTGAGTCTACCCTGTACTTCTTAGCAACCTAGTGAGACCTGGCTCAAAATAGAAAAGGGCCGGGGCTGTAGCTCAGTGTGAAGGCCCTGAGTTCAGCCCCCAGTATCTCAGAACAAAAACAAAACAAATGTGGTACATGTAATGTCTCCTAAAATGCAGGGCAAGGACAGGTCTTAGTCTTATCTCCATCATGAAGCTCCTGCTTGTTGGCATTGCAGAGTTCCTTGGGGATCATTGGTTCAGCATTAAACAGCCCGGTTGTCTTAAAAACAAAAAAAAAAAAAGAAAAAAGACTTCACAATGTAGATTTTTGTGAACTTTGAGTTCATAGATGTAGCACTTCAAAAGTAGACCACATTTTCTACACATCATAAAACATTAGGGTGAATACATTTTAGGAAAAGAAAAGACTCAGGGCCAACTTTCTTGAACAATTTAAAGGAGATATGTTGTAAGATAATACAATTAAATAATTGGCCAAATTATTTTTCAGTTATTTGTAACAAATGAGTATTGGTTTCATGGGGTAAGTACAATATAAATACCTTCAGAAAGTGGTTCAAAAATTCTTTCTGAATAAGCATGTTTTAAGAACCCCCAGCTAAACTGAAGTTCCAATAAGAACACAGGTAGTAACACTACTCTATCAAGAAACGAAGAGAATCTGGATATAGATGTTTGTAGTATACTTTCATGGGAATATTTTACCTGGATCTTCTACCTGGAAGATGGCCTAATGTCTACTTGTATGACTCATAATATAGGTGGCCTCACACAGGAAACTTGTTCGCACCGTCAGATGCCCTTGCAGCTCCTGTCTGATCTCTTATCTGTCCAGCTCATGTCTGCCTGCCAATCAGTGCTGGAAGCCCAACCTTGTGTTTTCTCTGTTATCCAGAGAAAACTTATCCAGGGATAGCCCTTAGTTCTTTAAGAGAAAGATGAAAATTCACAACAACACCACAGTAGGAAATTATTAAAGATTTTTCTTTTAGATCCTGGGCAGTACTCTGTGCTTGGCAGTCAGTCCTCTGACCTTGAGTCACGTGAGGCAGGAATGACCAGTCAGGAAGAAATGAGGAGACAGTGCTGTGCTGACTAGAAGTATGCGTAAAAGAGTCGGGGCTACTGTAAGTTCCTGTGGATGCCTGAGTGGCCCATTTAAAGTCAGTGTTCTGGGAAAGCAGGAGCCCAGGCTGTCACGTGGTAGAGATGTCCCTTAGTTTTGCTTTTTTTAAGCATATGTTTTGCAAATTCATTAATTTTTTTTAATTGACAGATAAAATTTATTTATCATGCACAACATAATATCTTGAAGCACATACACACTGTGGAATGGTTAAGTCTAGTTAAGTTCATTCTTGCCCATAAGCTTTAGACATTTGGGTGTGGCAGAGAACTGGAGACTGTGTTGAGAATGGCTGAGCCCTACTCTTGTATGAAGTTAAACTTATATTTAAAATGTGTGCTGACAGTGAGAGAAACCACTAACAGCATGAATAGACAACCCACAATGTGGGAAAAGATTTTTACCAGCTGTTCCTCAGATAAAGGTCTACTATCTAGAATATATAAAGAACTGAAAAAAATCAGACCTCCCAGTTTTTTTTTTTGTACTGGGGATTGAACTTGGGACCTTGCTCTTTTGAGGCAGTGGCACCACTGAGCTAAATCCCTGGCCTCCAAGATCTCCCAAATTTAAAGACCCAATCCGAAAATGGGCATCTGAAATGAACAGACATTTCTCAGACAAAGAGTAAAAATAGCAAATAAACATATGAAAAATATTCAATATCACTGGTCATTAGAGAGATGCAAATGAAAATAATGCTGAGATTCCCCCTCACCCCAGAAAGAATGGCTGCTATCAAGAAATCAACCAATAACAAATCCTGGTGGGGTTGTGGGGAAAAAGGATCCCTTCTCCACTGCTGGTGGGAGTGCAGACTGGTGCAGCCACTGTGGAAGTCAGTATGGAGATACCTCAAAGAACTAGGACTGGAAGTCCCATTTGACCCAGCTATTCCCCTGCTGGGGATCTTCCTCAAAGTATTAAAACAATCATACCACAGTGATATATGTACCCATGTTTGTAGTGGCACAGTTTGTAATAGCTAAAGCTTGGAAACAGCCCAGTTGCCCATCAAATGGAGACTCGACAAAGAAAATGTGTGTTTTTTTTAAAAGAATAAAATGGAGTAGTACTCAGCCACAAAGAATGAGAAATTAGAGACATTTATAGCTAAATGAATGCACATTGAGGTGATACTCTTAAGTGAAATAAATAGGACACAGATGTGTAAATACCGAATAGTTTCTCTGGTGTGAGAAACTGAAAGTGTAGATAAGGATCAAAATGTGTAATAGATAATGTGAAATAGGAAGAAAAGGGGCAAAGGGGAAGGAGAAGTGGGAGGGGTAGGGGAAAGGAATGAAGGGAATGGAATTAACATGAGAAAATAAAAAAATGGAAACAAAGTCTTTGTAAATAGAGAGTGGTGGAGGGGTTGAAGGGAGGGCAGGGGAAGGGGAAAAATAAGAACCAAGAGAGATTATGTAAAGGTGCAAATCTCCAATGATGAATGTCATTACATTGTATACCTAAAATGTACCAATATAATTAATTTTAAAAAATAAAGAAAAAAAATGTGTGCTGAGACAACATAGGATTGTAAAAATTCATTACAGCATGTTAAGTTCATTAGAAATGCTTAAAATAGAAACCCTTTGATTTCCCTGAGCTATCTAAAAATATTCTTGAGTGTGTTGTCTTTTGAAGGATACAGAATGGAAAAAATATTGGGGCTTCTCTTTGCTCTAAATTAAAGGAGATTAGTTTTTCGATATTTTAAATATGCAACCTGATAGACCTCAAGTAAGACAGTACTCATTCTATGTTGATATTCTTTTAATGCCCAAGTGATTGTGTAGAAGTAGCCAGAATTATAATGGAATGGATATTTTCATTTCTTAGAGATAGTATTTTGAAAGGAAGGCTTTTCCAGGTATGCTCCTAAGTAAAGCTCATGTCCTAGGAAGACTTTAGTAAATTAAAAATGACCAACAGGAAAAAGCAAGGTGTGTCTGGGAGGATGAGCCACATAATCAAGGATACTGGGTAACTTCCTTTCATAAGTCACTAACAAACTAGAATTATAAACACAAGAAGACAATCTTAGCTAGAGCGAGCTGCAGCCTTTCTTTCTTCTTTCTATCTTTCTTTCTTTCATTTTTTCTCTCTCTTTCTTTCTCTGTCTGTCTTATTGTTTCTGTTCTTGAGCTACTGGGGACTGAACCCAGGGGTGTTCTACTCTGAGCTACACTACTGGCCCCTTTTATTTAGTGATGACAAACTGAATGTCTACGGGCCAAACCTGGTATAAAAATATGCTTTTCAGTATCTTTAAGATTAAATTAGTTGCCAACATTTAAAATTGGGAAAATTTACACAAAACAAATCCAGAAATCTGACAACACTGAGTCCACATTTTTGCCTGGCAGCATTCAGCCACTGTTGAGGAGCAGGTTTTCATGTGGCTTACCCCCCTCGTGAATGTGGGCTCAGTAGATATTTGAGGTGGAGCTTATGGTTGTCTCCTTTCCCTTCTCTTCCTCCTCCTCCCACCATTCTTAGTGGTTTCAATAACCTCTAAAAGACCTATCCAGTACCTTGGGTCCAAGGGTCTTGATATTCTTACAAAGTGACTCATACAAGTTCTTGATATTCCAAAGAAAGCCAGGGCTTCAAAGTAACTGAAAACCAGAAAATGGTGTATGAGACAAGTCCAATGGGCACTTGAGAATTCAAAAACAAAGCACCTCTCTAAATTGGCACCTGACTGAGTACTGATGGACTGCAGCATAGGGGCTATGCACGTGTTGGTGAGCAGTCTCTGGGAGTGGTGTAACCCTGGGGAAAGGAGAGGATGGACTGACTCAGAAATATTTAGTTGCTCATACACCAGGTATGCTGTGCATGCCGTCTGGCACATGCCCACAGAGGAGACCCTAACAACCCCTGCCAAGGATTGCTAAAGGTAGAGACCCCTGAGAGGGTAACAAGTCTGTGGGTTAGAAAGGGTCAACTGGAGTGAGAGGTCCCTGGTGGAAATCAATGGACAACCTGGTGCTGGGCCAATTACTCCTTATCCTCCCCTCCTTTAATTAACTGAGATAGGGCCAGGGATTTAGCTCAGTGGTTTCTCCACCTGCTGTGCAAGTGCAAGGACCCAAGTTTGATCCCCAGTACCAAAAAAAAAAAAAAAAAAAAAAAATTAACCGAGGTAGTCAGATCCTGAAAGAGAGCCAAAGGATTGCAGTTAGCCATTCCAACCATGGTTAAAACCAGGTGGCTGGCCCAGAGAGTCAACTGGATTGGTGAGCTTCCTTGCACACAGGCAGACAACAAAGAAAACCATGGGGTTGGAGACCAGCAAATGAAGTCAGACTGCAGTGAAATGGAACAATGAGGAAACTCAGTTTTGTGCTCTTATAACTGCAAGATGATTTTGCTTTGTTTTGTTTTGGGTTGTTGCTTTTTAATTTTTTATTATATATTTTTATTTTATTTTTTCTCTGCCTATTTTTTACATGTTCTTATTCCTTTTCTGCCCCCTTGCTTCTTTTTTTTTTCTTCTTTCTTCCTTTCTTATTCCCTTTACTTTCCTCTTCACCTTTACACCTTCCATCTGGCGTGTATGTATGAGATGACTGTGTACATGCAAAAGAGACTAAGAATCAACTAGTGCCTTACTTAAATAGTGCCTTTCGAGGACATGTCAGGAAACCCTTGACAAAATTGTGCATAGAGGACCCAAATGTAACTACCAACATATTAATAGGTCCCAGGAATCTCACAGTTTCACTTATAGTATGTCTTAGTTACTTTTTTTGTTGCTACGACAAAGTACCTGACACCCATATGTTAAGGAAGGAAAGGTTTATTTAGCTCACAGTTTGTAGAGGTTTCAGTTCATAGTCAGCTGGCTCCAGGCAGAGGGGGATGGCAGAGGGGCATTGCAGAGGAGAAATAGCTCATGGTGTGGTAGGCAGAAGGCAGGAAGTAGCAAGCAGCAGCAGCAAAGCCCGCCTTCTTTCTGTCTCATTATATTCCATGCAGGCTACAAGACTATTGACTGGTGTCACCCACACTCAAGGCACAGCTTCCATTATCCACACCCTTAATCCACATTCACACACAGTAATCCAGCCACCTTCAAAACACCCCACCTATGACCATATGAGGCTTTGGGGGACATCTAGATACAAGCCTTAACATTCTCTAATTACACTTCCCTCCCTCTGCATTAGTCTTCCCACAAATTTTCTCTGAAACCACTTCAACACCAGCCCTTTACTCCGGCTATAAAAATAATACCAATAGAGTCTGACCTGGTATTTGTTTTTTGCTTATTGATATTTCTCTTCTCACTCTTCCTTCCTTTCTTCTTCCTTTTTCCTTCCCCCTCCCTCCATATAGCAGTCTAACTGTTGAGAGTAATATAGTTCAGTCTGCAAGGGACATTGCTAAAGGGTGAAATTGTTAAAACAAGTTTCAATATACATGATTTATATCTGTTTAAATCTGTGACATTTTTATAACTTGTGGGAATTTTCCTTTGTAATATAATGATTGAGACCAATCCTATTTAACTAAGTATTTCAAGGAGGCAAATAATACCAGAAGTAAAGAAAGCCAAGATCACATCACTGGAAAACACACACTAGCTGAAGGGATCGCCATGCTAGCCACAGAATCTTTCCAATCTAGTTGATCTGTTGATCTTCAATACTCAGTGTGCATGTGTGTATATTTGTGAAAGTGGGGTATTGAAGTGCACCACTATTATTGTGTTGAAGTTTATGTGACCTTTTATGTACAGTAGTACTGTTGTATAAAGTTGAGTGTGCCAGTATTTGGTGCATATATATTTACAACTGTTATCTCTTCCTGTTTAATCATTTTCTTAACTAATATGTAGTGACATTCTTTGCATCTTTTGATTAGTTTTGGCTTGAAGTCCACTTTGAAAACAGAATAGCTGCTCTTGCTTGATTTTGGACTTCTGTTGCATAGTATATTGTTTTCCATCCTTAATTTTTTGTTTTGCTTTGATTGTTCTTTTGAGACAGGGTCTTGCTCTGTAATTCAGGATGGACTTGAACTCACTACGTAGCCAGGCTGGGCTTGAACTCATGGCAATCCTTCTGCCTGAGACTCCCAAGTGCTGGCATTACAAGTATGTGCACCACACCTGGCTTCTATCCTTTAATTTTTAATCTATGAATTTCTTATTAGAAATAAATTTAGTGCATCACAGAAATAGAAGCAAGGGAAAAATCATGTAATTCTCTCAACAGATATGAGAAAAGCCTTGGGAAAAAACAACATATTTTTATAATTAAAAACCCTGAAAAAAATAGGTTTAGAAGGACCTTATATCAACCTGATAAAAGCCATTTATGAGTAATCTACTGCCAACCTCATATTAAATGGGGAAAAGCTAAAAGCTTTTCCTCTAAAATCATGAACAAGACAAGGATGTCAGCTATCACTGCTCCTATTCAATATAATACTCAAAACATTAGCTAGAGCAATCAGGCAAGAGAAAGAAATAAAAGGGATATGTAAGCTGGGTGCAGTGGCACAAACCTATAATTTCAGCACTTGGGAGGCTGAGGCAAGAGGCTTGCTATGAGTTTGAGACAAGCTTGGGCTACATAGTAAGCTCAAGGCCAGCTTGAACTACTAGTGAGATCCTGTCTCAAAAAATAAAACAAAAAGGGTATGTATAGAAAAAAATAAAATCAACCTATCATTATTTGCAGACAACATGATCCTTTACATAGAGGACCCCAAAAATTCCACCAGAAGACTCCTAGAACTAATAATTTAATTCAGCAATGTAGCAGGATACAAAACCAGCACACAAAAATGAATAGCATCCCTGTACTCTAATAATGAACTCAATGAGAAAGAAATAGGGAAAACAATACCATTAACAACAGCATCAAGAAAAATTAAATACTTAGAAATTAACCCAACCAAGAAAGTGAAAGATCATTTTACAATTTGCAATTGTAATGAAAAGTACTGTACTTTGAAAAAGAAAATTGAAGAGGACACCAGAAAATGTGAAGACATCCCCTGTTCCTGGATAGACAGAATCAATATTAACAAAATGTCCATATTTGCCATCATTTTATATATACATAATTCAATCCCAATAAAAATATCAACACCATACCTCAGATGACCTCAAACATACAAGAACTGACACAGAGTGACAAAAGCAATCCCAGGCAAGAAGAGCAAAGCAGGAGACACCACGATCCTTGATTTCAAGTTGTGTTACAAAAATCTAGTAATAAAAGCAGCATGGTATTGGCACAAAAACAGGTATGTGAACCAATATAACAAAAACAGCACAAGGCACATTTAGCTCTCTGATCTTTCACAAAGGAACAAATAACACCCTGGAAGCCCCTTTAATAAATGGTAGTGGAAAATTGGTTATACATATGTAGAAGGCTGAATCTAGATCCAAATATCCCACTGTATACTAAAATAAAATAAAATAAAAAATGAATCAAAGACCTAGGTTTTAAAACAGAAACACTTAATATCCTCAAAAATAAAACAGGCAAATCCGATGTCTGGAAGACATAGGCATATGTAGAGACTTTTGAAACAGAACCTCAATTATATAAGAAATAAAATCAAGAATCAACAAAATGACAATATCAAATTAAAAATCTTCACAGCAAAAGAAACCACCAGTAGAATGAAGAGACACTACAGAATAGGAAAAAAAATTTTTCCAGCTAGTCCTCAGATGACTAATATCTAAAAATTATAAAGAACTCAAAAAAATTAGACCAGCCCAAAATAAAAGATCCAGTAAAAAAAAAGGGCACTTGAAAGGAATAGATACTTCTCAGAAGAAATACAATGGCCAATAAATACCTGAAAAAATGCCTGACATCTGGCCAATAGAGAAATGCAAATTAAAACAATGGTTAGATTCTACCATAATGCAGGGAGAAAGACTATCATTAAGAAATTAAATAATGAAAAATGTTGGCAAGGCTGCAGGAAAAAACAGCATTTCCACATTGTTAGTGGGAGTGTATGCTAGCCACTATGGAAATCATTATGCAGATTCCTCAAAAAGCTGAAAATAGAAATTCCATTTGACCCAGATATTCCCCTTATAGGTATCTTCCCAAAAGAGTTGAAAACATCATATTATAGCGATAGATACCTACCCATATTTATAGCACCACAACTCATAATAGCTAAATCTTGGAAGAGGCCTGGATGTCCATCAACAGAAGATTAGACAAAGAAAATGTATTTATGCACAATGGAGTACTACTCTGCCATAAAGAAGGAGAAATTTGAATGATTGTGGGAAAATAGATACATCTTGAGACTGTAATATTAAGTAAAATAAATTAGACATGAGCTTCAATATTGCATGGTTTCTCTTACATGAGAAACCCAAGTATAAATAAGGAGAAAAATAAAAGATGGATAAGACGAATGAGCCAGGTGGATCGTTTGCAAATAAGAAAGGTATCTAGAGTTGGAGGGAATGGGACGGAGGGAAGGGAAAAGAAATAAAAAGAATTAAGATGTGTTATGTACGTGTACCAACTCACCTCAGTGAATGTAATCACTATGTACTGCAAATATATGCTAATAAAATATTTTAAAATAAGAGCATTTGTAAAGTACAGACTACCTTAGCATGAGACATGACTCTGCACACTCCATTCAAGCTATAAAGCAGGCCCTAGTTCAGTTTTGGTTGCTGGAAAGACACGTTCTACTTTTTGCCCTATCTGTATAGTGGCCCACTAGCTCACAGTTGAAGAGAGTGGCTTTGAAATCCCTAAAAGGCATTTGTGAAATGCGTGCTGTCTCAGCCTAGCAAATGCCTCTGCCCCCTCCCTTCAGTGGCTAAATCATCCAGAAGTCAACGGTTTTGTTCCTGGATTCACACTTTGCTTTTCAGCCTGTGTAACGGCCCATTTCCTTCCAATATAGCAGAGTGGACTTGGAATGGGTAAAGAACATTTGTGAAGTGCAGACCACCATAGTCTGGGACATATAATTCCACGCTCCACTCAAAATATGAAGCTTGTCCCAGGTTAAATTAAGATTATAATTAATTATAATTAATTTGGGTTTATTTCAGGTGTTCAAAATATTCTGTAGTTTATGTGTCCCCAGGTATGCTATTTTGTCCTCCCTAGTTGTTAGGACTGGAGGCACTTTGTGGTTTTCAGAGTGCTCTCTTGCGCCCCTAGCCCCAGGATCCCATTGTCCAACCATCCCCTTGTTTTTACTAGGTGTGGTCTAGTTCTTAGGACTGTACGTTCTCTGCAGTTTTGGAGAGGTTGCTTCCTGTTTTCTTCTCTGCCCCTTATTCTCCCTTCCACCTCACTTTTACCATATGATACAACAACAGTACTACTTGGGATAAACTCAAAAAAGCAGAAAACGTATCTGCACAAAAACCTGCATAAAATTTTTTATAACAGCTTCATTCATAATTGTCCAGACATGGGTGTAAGCGAATGTTTCTCAGTAGATGAAGGGATAAACTGTTGTTCATCTAAACAGTGGACTATTATTCAGTGATAAAAGGGAATAAGCTATCAAGCTGTGAAAAAATATAGAGAAAGCTAAAATGGAAATCACTAGCTGAAAGAAATCAATCTGAAAAATTATATACTGTTTAACTCTGACTGTGTGACATTCTGGTAAAGACACAGCTGTGATAACAGTAAAATAACCAGTGCTTACCTAAGATTGAGTTGTGGGAGAAGGCTACATAGGCAAAGCACAGTGGGATTTCAAAGTCGTAAAAATACTACACATGAAACTGTACGGTGGATACATGTCATTTTTCATTTGTCCAGATCCATAGAATGTGTCCCGCCAAGAGTGAATCCTAATGTAAGCTGTTGACTTTGGGTTATTATGATGTGTCAATGTAGGTTCATAAGTAATAGTAAATGTACCACTCTGGTGTTGGATTTTGACAATGGGGCTATGTGTGAGGGTTGGGGAAAACGGGAACTTTCTGTACCTTCCTCTCCATTTTGATGTGAATTTAAAATTATTCTAAAAACCAAGTCTTTAAAACATAAAGCTATTTTTGTTGGTACCAGAGATTGAACTCGGGTCTTTGCACTTCATAAAACTATTTTGAAAAATTTTAAACAAATAAAAAATAAATTGAAGTTTTGGACTGTAGAAATGTAGAGCTTCTCTAAGTACCTAGCTTGATGAGAAAGAGCTCATTCTGGGCTTAAAAATAGAACCAATATGAAAGTATAATTACACACAGTGCGGTTCAAATTTAAACCTTCTGAATGGAAGGAAGTGAAAAGAGTAAACAAGTTTGTATTCAAACTTAGTTATAGAAAGTCATTAGCAAACCTCGACTCCATGTCATCCAAGTGTCAGGGAATACTGTTCTTCCCCTTACAACTAGGAAGATTACTTCAACACCTACCGTAAGACATGTGAAAAGTTTCACCACTCCCCATGAATCTCTGCAGTTTCTCAGGGCACTTATATCCTCTTTGACTCTAGTCTCTGCTGTTTCTAAAGAAGTAATTCCAAAAAGTGGTTGCAAATGAGTATGGATTCTAGAGGCCAGTGGCATAGGATCAAATCTTCTTACCAACTGATTGGCTGTGTGCCCTTGGGTGAATTATTTTACCTCTGCTTGGATTTATTTGACTGAAAAATGAGATCCCCACAGGATTGTAATGACGTCTAAAACGATATATGTAAAAGTCTTAAAGCTGTGCCTTCGACACGTTATTACCCGGTTTGTGACGTTCTTCTCATTTTACTTGTGATACCCTTTATTTAATGCTTTTTATTTCTCACTGAAACCTACTTACACGAAGTGTTTGAGTATGTAGCAGGCTTTACTCAAGTAGCATGTTTGTAATAGAAATATGAGCTACCTATGCAAGTTTTAGTTATAATAATCACATTTGAAAAAGATAAAATTAATTGTAACAGTGTATTTTTCCTTAAACTAAAATACCCCAAATATCATCATGATCAATTGTGATCAATCTGAAGCATAATTATTAATGATGTATTTCCATTGTTCTTATTTATATTAAATCTTTGAAGTCCAGTGCATATTTTACACTTAAGTGCATCTTAACTCTTTACAGTCACATATCAGTGATTTATTGGTCACCTGTAGCTGGTGGCTGCCATATTGCTCAATGCAAGTCTAAAGTGGCCAACAACTTAAATTGAATTATTAAATATTGTTGTTTGCAAAAGTCTTTTTCCTAAGGAATGTTTAAAGCCCCTATTGAATTTAGTACCTGGTTAGCTTCTCTCTTCTTTTCATTCCCTGAACTTTCAGGAGCCAGAGTAAAAAAATCAATGGAAATCAATTCATCTAATTTAATTGTGTAAAGCATGTCGACCTTTTCCAGCCTTCAGCTGAAACCTCAGCCTCTCTGTGAAATACACATTCTTGACTGCACAGAATGATTTTCCCTTGTACATCTGGGAACAGCGAACAAAAGCTACAAATGGAATGACTTGACCTGTGGCTTTTCCACTTTACCATGGTGTGAAAACATCATGTTTCGGTTGTCATTCAGATTTTGAATTCTGATCTCTTCTTAGACAGTGAAATGCTGTAGAATGCTCTCTGGTGGTGCTGGATAGCCACAGCTCCCAGTCAGCCACACAATCAACTAACCACCCACACCTAGAGTGTAGTGGGATGCTTAGCCATGATTGTGCTAGGGTAGGTGTATGAGGTGCATTTTTGATTTGTGGTATTTTCATCTTGTGACAGGCCTATTGGGAAGTAACACATCACAAGTAAATTGAGGACCATCTGTATTCACCTTCTACACTGTTTTGATAGCCAACAAGGGCTGCTTATAATTTTTAAGGTTTTATTTCTTAGGTAAAGACTTTCTTTCTATTCCCTATATTGTGCATAAATAGGGCCATTTCTTTCGTTTGTTTATTTATTGTTTTGTTTATTTATTACTAAGGTTTCTGTGCATAAATATAAATTTTATTTTTAGATATATTGATTTAGTGTAGCTTTTACAGCTGGGAAAGCACTGGAAAAAAGATACTGTATCAGAAGAACAATAATGATATTCTCCAAGTATCAAAGAAATGCTGTTTTTCCCCCTAGCATGAAGGTGGTAGAAAGTTTTCCAGAGCGTAGTGTGGAGTCCTCTTTAGGCTTCCTCGGGTAGATTCATTGTTACTTTTTCTTATCAGAGGGAATTTAAGATTGTAGAACTGAGTTAAAGATCTCTATTTTTACATCTGAGATCGTTTAAAGTGTCAGATATTTTAAACAGTCATACACAAGAAATGTATAAAAAGATGATATACGATCCATCAAATTAACACTAGACTTTTACCAAGAGCTTTTGTGTTTAATGGGGCACTAGAAGGTGAAATCTTAAAGTGATAGCTTTTTAATTACCATACAAAATAGATCCCTGATGTAGCAAATGCAACTTTATCATCAATGTATTTCATTTCAGAGGCTTTATAATTTTATCTATCTATTTAACCCTATCTATTTATTTATCTATCCAGATATCTATCTGTGTCAGATTGATTTGTCTCCCTTGCTCAGGTAGAGAATAGAGGACAGGCTGAAATTATTTTTTAATCAGAAAATTTAATCGATCTCATGTTTGAACATTCTTTGTGCAGTAAAAACATAACCTATGCTTCAGTGATGATTATGAAGAGTTCATAATCCCAATGAGCCTCTCAAATTATCAAAGTGAAATTAAATGGTATGCTTTATACTTTCTTATAAGTAATATTTGAGATTTTTTATAGTTCAAAATTATTAATCCACATATGGAGTGTATATTATATCTTTTGGGAATGAATGGTTAAATAACTCAGTTATTCCATTCTGTTACCATAAGATGGAAGTAGGTTTATTGTAAAATAATAAGATTAAAAATAAGTTTCTTTTCACTGCAATTATTATAACAGAAAGTGGAAATATGCTTCACTAAGATTTACAATTGAGGTTTCTATGGAAAAAAATTCGAGGGGGCATTATTCTTTTTCTTATATTAATTAATCCTTCCAACTTAATTTGTTTTTTTCATACATTCATCTGAACCTTAAAAGTAAAAGAAACTGTTTGAGGTACAGACTGACAAAGCCCACACTGTGCCCTGACATTTTAGTCACAAATAGAAATACAAAGGGAATCTACATACTGAGATTCTTTTTCCTTGAAGAACTCCTCTATTTTCCCTTGTTACTCTGAGCTTCACCATGCGAACAACACCTAATCAATACTTCCAGGTCTGACACCTTCTCTGGGCTCAGGTCTTTCACTTCCAATGTCTAATGGATATTTACGTTTGGAAGTTCAACAGGCACGTGAAAAATCATGACATCTCCAGGTCAATTCCTACCCTTTCAACTTAACATTTCATTGTACTATTCTCCCGCTTAAGTTGAAATTACAAGTTCACTTCCAAACTCTTCATTTTTTTCCTCACCTCTATCCACTAGTGACTTCACCCTGTTGTTTCTGTGAAAAGCCTTCAGTAGCTTCCTGTTTAAGATGTGTTCATTCTAGTTGTGGCTCTTATCTCACATGTAGACAGTGACAGTCCTCATCATCTGGCCTTTGTGTATCATGCATTTTCCTCCTCTGGCCTATTCTACTGCTACCATCTAAGGGATGCAGCCTGGATAGAATATAAGGGACAGAAAGAGGGCTGCTGCTGCTGTCACTTGCTGCTTGCTGCCTTCTGTTTTTCTGCCCTTTTCTCCTCTCTGCCCACCATGAATATTTCTCCTCTATGATGCCCCTCTGCCATGCCTGCCTGCCTTGGAGCCAGCCAATTATGGACTGAAACCTCTACAGACTGTGAGCTACAGTAAACCTTTCCTCCTTGAACTTTGGGTGTTGGGTGTTTTGTCTCAGCAATGAGCAAATAACTAAGACACTTCTCAAAACACAATGTTGAGGGCTTGTGAAAGTGTTATAGGAGCCAAGTGAAAGAACTCTCAATGCTCAGAGCTGGGACGATTGGAGGAACAAAATAAGAAAGTAACATTGTGTTAAAATCACATGTAAAAATATCCACAATTCCATATGAATATAAATAATTGAGTAATGCACCAATGCATGAGAAGTGACAAATCCTCCATGCCTCAGATTTTCATATTTTATAAAGGTATCCTGCACTCAAGGAAGTACGTAGAACATAATTCCCACTTCTTCAATGTGGGCAGTGCATGAAGACTTCCTGTGAAAGAACAGGATAGAAAAGAGAATACAGAGTAACTTCATCATGACGAATCTAGGCACTGTCAGAGAGCCGGATGATTAAGTTTAACCACAATAGTGACGAGTCATCTTGATATCATATATCCTCTCTGTGATTTGACCAAAAGAACTGAAAACTTCACTTCTGCAGTTTTCCTCTCCAAAGCACACAGTTCTTGTCCAAAATAGGGAAGATATTAGAATATTCCAGTTAAAGGACATTCTAAAATATTACCTGACTAGCTGCCAGATTCATTAAAATTATGAAAAATCTGAATTTTGTTCACAAACAAGAGGAGTGGAAGGAGACATGATGAATAAATGTAACAGAATATTCAGAATAGGATCTTGAAATGGAAAAAGGAGATTAGGGAAAAAAACAAGAAAACTTCCATAAAGTATGGACTTTAGTCCAACAACAATTAATATTAGTTCATCAGTTATAACGAAAGTATTACACTTGTGTGAAATATTAGAAGCTGGGTATTGAATAATGGGAGCTCTATTAGCTTCACAATTTTTCTGTAAATCTGAAACTATTCTAAAATAAAAATGTTATTAAACCAATTCAGTAACAAAAATTAGAAAATTATAACCAGAATAAAGGATGGCTCCAAAACTTCTATCTCAGTGTGACTTAGAAGATGGAAAAGTGAGGGTTGGGGATTTAGCTCAATGGTTCCGCTGCCTGCCTCGCAAGAGCAAGGTCCCAAGTTCGATCCCCGGTACCAAAAAAAAGGAGAAGGAGATCGAAAAACAGGTCTAAGAGAGTTGGTTTCAAGTTCCCATTAGCTTTGTGGCAAGCACAGTGTTTACACTTGGATTCTATGTGACATATATACTATCAAATACAGGGTCTTCCTAAGTCGTAAGTTGCCCAGGCAGGGCTCAAATTTGCAGCCTTCATGCCTCATCTCCCAAAGTGCTGGGAATATAGGCATGTACCACCAAACCTGGATTCAAAGTGCTTTTATTTAGCTTTATGTAAGTATGGAAAAAGTTGAACTGCTCTTGTCAAAGAGCGTTGTTATTTCTATGAGGGTGGCTTGAAGGGACACTTCTGAAAAGATCACCTATGAAGAAAGATTAGCAGGGACCTGATCACCTATAATATGGGCAAGTCAAGGAAGTCTTTCTGAAAACTCAGCACCTGAGCTGAAGACTCAGCGCAAAGTAGTTAACCAGTGATAAAGGAGGAGAGAAAAATGCACTTCCAGTATAGGAAACATGCATAAAATTCCCCTGGAAGGTACTAGACTGATGAGATGGAGGATGGGAAAGCAGGCCAGTATAGTCTGAGAGAAAAAAATGAGGATCTGTGGTGGACCAGGCTGAGGAGGCACATTCAAGGCAGACCAGATAGGACCTCATCTGCATGTCAAAGAACTTTAGTGTTTATCACTAGGGCACCAAAAAATCATTAAAGGGTTTTAACCAAGGCATTGATGTTGTATTTGGGAAGATATCTGGCTGAAGTATGGAGTGTAGATTAAAAGAAGGCAAGATGTGGATATGTGGGCGAGTGGAGTTATGAGGTAGTGCCATGGTCCCGGTCAGAGACGACGGTGGAACAGGTGAGAGAGCAGATGGAGACAGAATCCCAGCTTCTTTTGAAAAGAGTAAGATACTGACCTTTTCTGTCTTGTAATTTCCTCTTTTGTTAAAGATGTGACATTCCAGGCAGAATCCAATTTATAGTTAGCTCTTAAAACATTAACTTTTTTTTTTTTTTTTACAAATTAGCAATGCTTGAGTACTGTTTCAAAAAATAACATCATTTATGTCATAAAATTGAGAAGTAATTGCATTACTCAATGAAGCATTGTGTATTGTTCCGATCTTCACATTTTTAGAGTGTTGAGAATCAAAATCAATGAGATCTTAGAACAAGAAAGAAAGATTAAATGAGTTTAATTTATTTACCTTACAGGAAAAGAAAATGAAGTGATGAAGTTTGATGTATAACATTTTTTTCAATAAAATAAAATTTATAGAAAATATAGCCAAAGGATATATAGAATATATGTATCCTTTCTTTTTATGAGAGTTTTAACGAGAAATAATGGCTTAAATTCCTAGCGAAGAGTTGGAATATATATATATATATATCATATTAGCATAGATTATAGAACTTGTAGGCCTGAAATCTATAAAATCTATAGAGCAGACAATAATTTTCCTTATTCATTTTAGTTTTCCTTTATAAATAAATGGGATTGTAGCAGAAGGCTCCTGGAGGTCTCTTTCAACCCTTTTATTCTTTTAGAGAAGAGATTAGTATCTACTGATTCTTTTTTTTTTGTACCAGGGATCGAACTTGGGACCTTGCATTTGAGAGGCAGGCACCGGAACCACTGAGCTAAATCCCCAGCCCTACTGATTCTTAACTTGGTGACACCTGTTTTCATTATGTCCCTTAATCCTTGTCATAATGCTGTGAGGCTGGATAATCGTGCCTCATGTATAGATATCAAACAGTTCTTTTCTTCCACTTCTTTCTCCAAACCTTAGAAAGAATCTATTTGGATAGGAAAGAAATAACAGCTAGGCTCTTACAACATCTCATAAATCTTTTTATGTATAGTAGTTAAACTGTTTATAGGCACAGACTCATGGATGCAAAAATAAAATTTTATTCTTCATCTTGCCAAGCTAAGAAACTCAGTCATTGTCAGTTAGAGCTCAGATTCTGAAATCTCCCTCCACCCATTTCTTCTCCTTTCTTTCCCCCTTTTTTGAATCACATTCTGAGACTGAGGGGAATTTTGGGTTATGTGACATCATCAAACATGTGGGGATTCCAAGATTGTCTTAGGACATTTTTGCCTGTGCCTGTAGGTGTCTGGCCAATGGAGTCAGCACCAGGGACAGCAGCATTCCCCAACACTGTTATCTATCAAGGCCTTTGATTATTTGTACATCATGGTCTGTCAGACTTACTTCAGCCCCAAGCTTTGTTCTGTCTACTGTTAATTTCTATGCCTTTCTTGGAGACCTGAGTATTGTTAGATGATATGTTTCTAGAACTGGAGGAGATTGGGGGAAAATATATCAGGCCCTTTTTTTTTTCTTTTCACATTGCTTCTTCACTTTCTGCTGTGGTGTGAATACCAAGCTTCTCCCAGAGGTTTGCAGTCTTTTTGGACTAAACTTTGAGAAAGCAGCCAAGTATATTCTTCTCTATTCCCTCTCTAAACTGCCCGGCCACCTGGGATTAGCATTGAGTGGGGGAATATGGCAGAGGCTTGCATACCACCCATTTATATCCTATTCTTCTACTTTCCTTTTTTGAGTTATTTCCAAGTTCCTTCTTTGCCTATAACCCATGAAATGCTTTGAGTATCATTCTTGGTTTTGGGAAAGCTATTCTTGTGACAGAACATGGGTTTCTCTGCTGTTTTGAATTTTCCTGGCTTTGCTTTTAATAAGTATATTCAAGTTTTCAAAAGTTTCCCATTCCACTAGAAAATTCCCAGAGAAAAACCAAACCATGTACAAACTATTATCTCCTTCAAATAACTGGTCTTTGCAATAGAAATCCACTGCTTTTAAGATTAATTTGGAACAAAATCTCAAAATTTGACACTCTCTTCTTATTGAGTTGCTTTTAGGGTAAGAAATTTTAGCTTCAAGGTCTTTCTTATTTTAGGTAACTCTGACATTGAAAATTAAAATAGACACAAGAGTACACACAAAAAGAAGCATATGGCTTTACTGACATATTATAAAGTGCACACTAGTGATCTCATTACTGACATCAAGAAATAGAACATTACCCATATCCTAGAAACTCCTTATCACTTTTCTTCCCCAGATTCTACTTCATCTTCAAAGGAACCACTGGTCCAGCATTTAATTCTATAGGCTAAATTTTTTTCTATTTTGAATTATATGTAAATGACAGGATACAGGAGGTAATGCTTGTGTCTGACATGTTTAGTTCAGCATTACATCTGTGATAATCATTCTTATTGTGAATAGCAGCAGATTCACTTTCATTACTACACACAACATTCCATTGTACAAATATTCCCCTGTGTATTTATCCATTTTGTTGCTGATAGATATTTAGGTTGTGAATTAGTCAGTTTTCCCTTTTTTTGAGACACAATACCTGAAAGCCCACAGTTTATGAAAGGAAAGGTTTCATTTAGCTCATAGTTTTGGGAGAGTCAACACATGGTTGTCAGATCCCAAAGCAGAGATATCATAGTGGAAGAGCGTGGAGGAGTAAAGCTGCTTATTTCATGTTTTCCAGGAAGCAGAGTGTGGGAAGAGTGCCAGAATGGAAGGGCAAGAGACCAGACATAGACCCCAAGGCTACATTTCCATGTCCCATCCAGTTATACCTAGAAGTGCACTCTACTGATCCCTGAGGATGATCCTGAAGTCAATAAAATTGAAACTTCACCCTGATGGCTACATCATACCCCCTTCTAACTTGTTACCCAAACCGATCTCCTTAAACTATACTTATCTCCAAATAAAGACCATAGCAAGTGCGTAATAATACCTAACACAGGGCCGGGGATTTAGCTCAGTGGTTCTGCCCACTGCCTCACAAGCACAAGGTCCCGAGTTTAATACCCAGTACAAAAAAGAAAACACAAACAAACCCTAACACAGTACAAGTATCTTGGGTACAACCTAAAACACAATAATCCCTTCCCCAAAGTCTCAACTGTCGTAGCATTTTTCAGAAATCCAAGTCAGGTCTCTTTGAGACTCAAGACAGACTCTTAGCTGTGAACCTCTGAAAAAAAAAATAACAAAACCCCAAGAAACAAAGGCACAAGGTAAACATTTCTCAAAAAGAGGAACTGGGGGGATAAAAAAAAAAATGGATCAAAGTAAAACCAAATCCCAGAAGGGCAAACATTGGGTCCAGTAGCTCTGCCTGGCATCCTGTGCATATAGTGTGAGGTCCTGAGGGTTTGGGCAGCCCCAGTCCTACAGCCTTGGTGATTGCAGCCCATACAGACTCTCTCTGGGGCTGGCTTCACTCTTGGGTTGCAGCTTTCTTTGGCAGACATCCCATGTTCCAGGCATCTTCGATTTCCCAGGGTTACCACTGCTCCTTTGGCTTCATAACCTACACCTTTATACACTGTCCCCTTTTGACACTACAACTGTTACATTCTGTGTACCAGTAAATCAGTATAATGTGGATGATATCAAGGTCTGCTGTCAGTGGAAGCAGCAGCCATGTACCTCCGCCCTACACACACACACACACACACACACACACACACACACACACACAGAGTGTCTGGATGGCTGAGAACAGTGAAATGAATCCTGGGGAACTGTTTCCCTAGAGGCCTTTCTTGAGCAGGGATCCTAGAGATTCTCTTCTCAAAAGAAAGGTTGACATTCCTATATCCGTGAGTTGGCAATGCATGGGTTCTTGCTAATTCCTGAAATGTCCCCAAGCTATCTTTCTTCTTGTCCCTGTGTGAAGCACTTGCTTTCTTTTTAGTACCACTAATCTCTTTCACAGGTATACCTCTTTTGGCCCCAACTTTAAACATGATTTCTTCTGGAAAAAAATAATGAGTTTCTCAAATTTCTCCTCTGTCTCGCTCCCCGATCCACAATATAAATATGGATAAAAACAGCCAGCAATGCCCATGCCGCAGCCTGAATGTTAGGCTTCTTGAAATTTTCTCTGACAGAGGAGATTAACCCATGATCCTTAGTCTCATTTACCTGCAAACTCCCAGGACAAGGGCAAAATACAGAGAATTTTTTTCCAGAACATAACACACATGGTCTCTAGTCAAACTGCCAATGACCTATTTGTTCACATTTCTAACAGCATTCTGGTCTTCTGAGATCTGACCAGAATAACTCATCAGGTGCTGTTTATAGGATTGTAGGGCTTTCCTATCTCACGTCTCCAAACCTTTGCAAACCCCTCCCACAAATCACTTCTATAAGCTTCTGAGCCATATGGTCAGGTGTAGCCACAGCCATGGTACTACTTCTCTGGTACCAGTTTTCTGTATTAGTCAGCATTCCTGTCATTAAGACCCAATATCCAACACACACAATTTAAAGGAGGGAAGGGTTAGTTTAGCTCATCGTTTCGGGAGATTCCCTGCATGATCAGCAGATTCTAAGGACGGCAGATAGGTGTGGCAGACTAAAGCTGCTGAATTTGTGGTGGACAGGATGCAGAACAAGGAAAGAGTGCCAGAGTGGAAGGGGCAGGGGACCAGACACAGAACCCCAAGACCACGAATTTCATTTGCCATACACTTTATGCACTTCTGTTGAATAATTTATTTGGTGAGAAATGTTTATCTTTCAACGACAGTGTTTAGTCTGGATGCATTATTATTTGAATATCTTCTTATCTTGATTTCTTTTTTCTCTAATGCCTTCTGTCCACTATTGATAGGATACTTTCTAAAAATCAGATCCAATTCTGTGATTCAGAATCCTCAATCACATCAGTTGTGTCCCATTGCTCTGGAAACTAATTATAAACCCCTTTCATAGCCTATAGAACCTTCTATAATTTGGCATCTGCTTACTTCATTCTTCACTCTTTTCACCAAACTTTGCTCTTTCCTACATGCTCTCCTTTTACAAATGGTTTGTTTCCTTTGTTGTAAGCTCAGTTCTTTGTCATTCTTTGACCATCTCCCTGCCCATTCCCTATTATGATTTTATCTGCTAGCTCCTAATTACTCAGGCCACACCTTGTCATTTCTGTGACAAAATAAAAAGTCAAACTGTCAAATTCTGTGCATTTTGGAAATTGCATCATTTGAGTGAAACATGGAAAAAAGTCCAAGCATCTTGACAAAGCTTCCCAGGTGCATTCTTCTCATTCTAGGGTATATAAATGATGCTTAGCAATATCATTTGCACAAAGAGAGCCATTTCAGTTATGGAACATCTTATTTATATTCCTCCTTCATTAAATAGTTTTCATGACATTTTCCCCTGAGCTGTGTACCATAAATTCACAAATGTCCACTTTATTTACAATGTACCATCTAGATAGACCACAGTTAGAACATATCATAGAAAAAAATCTTCCCATAAAAAATATTAGGTCTTTCATTAGCAGGTTTACAAAGAGATCAACTATGGCATCTCTTGTACAGATTGATTTTTGGCAATTTTTCTTTCCCAAAGAGCGGGGAAAGTAGACTGTAGACTTGGTGCTAATCTTTTCCTTCTCAATTTCCTAAGGGAAGCACTTTCCCCTTCTTAGTCTAGATTGATCTCCTACTATTTTATTTGTGTCTAGATTCTCCACCAAAGCCTCATGTGGTCATAGCTGGGGCTTTTTTCAGAGGTGGCTGGATGTAGAATGTTTGATGCTAGGATTAAGAGTGTGTGCTTACTAAATTAATCCACTGATTGGTTTAGCACACGCCTTAATCCAGGTACCCCACATAGAATATAAAAGGGCCAGAAAGAAGCTGCTATTGTCACTTGTCACTTATTGCTTCAGTGCTTGTCTACTGCAATGCCTCTCTGCCATGCCACCTTACCTTTGAGCCAGATGATTTGGGTTGAAACCTCTGCAAACCGTGAGCCAAAATAAATATTTCCTCCCTTAACTTTGGATATTGGGTATTTTGCATCAACAATGAGAAAAGTAATTAAAACAGAATTTGGTATCAGAAAAATAGGGTCGTTGCTGTGACCATGTGGTTCAGGAACTTCTGGAACTGGCTTGAGGGAAGAGTTTGGAAAGGTTCAGAGATTCCAGCCAAAAAAGCAGCCCTGGAATGCCTGAGGCTGTATTTGATGAAAGAGTCTGGTTAAAGCTCAGAAGACCAGAATGCTGATAGAAATTCTGCTGGTAAAGACTAGGCTTGGGAGGTTTCTTCTGGGAATGGCTGCATTGGCTATTGAACTCCAGACAATGTGTGTTATGGCTTGGCAAGAAATTTATCTTCATTTTGCTTGTGTCCAGGGACTTTGCCTGACACTGAGATTAAGGGTGGCAGACTAATTAATCTGGTAGAAGAAATTTCAAGGTAGTCTAATGTTGAGGCTGGTGGCCTGGCTACATTAGGAGCTTTTAGTCAGACTTCTGTTGAGAATCAAGAGCAAAGAGCTCAGCACAATGATTTAAAACATTTTGAATTTGGCCAGAATGGAAGCTTAGTTAAATTTGAGGCCTTCAAAGATGGAACAGAAGAGAAATTGGTTGCTGAAAGGATTAGCAAGAAAAAGCCAAGTATTTCAGAAGATGAAAGAAAAGATGGCCTGAGAGCATCAGAAGAAGCAGTAAGACTCCAGCCCTTGAAACCTCCAAATTGCAAAAGTGAAAGGCTTTACTTTGAGAAGAGAGCCCCAGCATACCATGTTTCAGAATGGGATTGGCCTAGGGAAGTTGTTCCTTAGGATTTGGTTCCTAGGCACTGGACCCCTACACCCAAAAGAGAAGGAAACCTGGCTACTGCTCCAGCTGGTGGCAGACCTTGACATCATCCACGTGGTGCTGGGTTTAGGTGCATGCAGAATACAAGAGCTGTGAGCTCAGGAAGGCTTCCACCTAGATTTCAGAAGAAGGCCTGGGAGGCCCAGGCAGGTGCCCCTGAGAGGGCGGTGTGTGAAGCTGTATGAAGCTGAAGGTGCTGTGGAGACCCCAGAAGCCAGGAATGTGGATCATCTGAGGAAAACTGCAAGGAGTGAGCAAAGTCAGGCCCAGAGAGAAGCCATGGGAGCTACAACCACCAGTAGTGCTATAGGGGCAGAGCCACCCAAGCCCTTTGGAGTTCACAACTTGCCGTAGATTGCCAGGAATGCTGGAAGTGGATCTGTGGGATTTAATGTTTGCCCTGCTGGAGTTTGGTCTTGCTTTGTTCCCATTCCTTGCTATCGCCCTGTTTGTAACTTTTGGAATGGAAATGTCTATCTTGTGTCACTGAATGTTAGAAGTGTTTCACTTTCTTTTCACTTGCACAGGTGTTTGCCACTAAGACTTTGCCTTAAATCTCAGTGGAGACGTTAGACTTGGGCTTTTCAGCAATACTGAAACTGTTGGGACTTTGCTAACTCTTAGGGATGGACTGAATGCCTTTTGCATAAAGTAGTGTGCATGAGTTGCTGGAGGTGTGGCAGGGGTGATGAAGCATTATGGCTGTGTCTAGATGGCCTCACAAAGCCTCATGCAGTCATAGGTGGGATTTTCCCCGAGGTGGCTGGATCTAGAGTGTGTGTTGGTGGAATTGATAAGGTCCAATGCTAGGATCAAGGGCCCTAGGATTAAGGGTGTGGGTGCTACCTGCCCTAAATAGCCCTGGTAAGATATAAGGGATAGAAAAAGCTGTGGTCGCTCCCTTGCCTGCTTTTGCTGTTTTCTGCCTGCCACAAACTGTTTCTCCTCTGTGATGACCCTCTGCCAAGCCACCCTGCCTTGGAGCCAGTCAATTATGGACTGAAACCTTACAGACTGTGAGCTAAATAAACTTTTTCTCCCTTAACTTGTGAGTGTTGGGTATTTTGTCTCAGCGATGAGAAAAGTAACTAAGACACCCCTTGTTTGTACCTTCTGGAATAGCAATGTTTATCTTGTGTCACTGTATGTTGGAAGTGTCTGACTTTCTTTTCATTTGTACAGGGGCTTGCAGCTAAGAATTTGGCTTCAATCTCAGAAGAGACTTTAGACTTGGACTTTTCAACAATGCTGAAATTGTTCGGACTTTGGTAGTGGAGATAGACTAAGTGCCTTTGCATAAAGGGATGTGCATGAGTCTTTGGAGGGCCAGGAGTGGAATGTTATGCTTTGTATCTAGACGTCCCCCCAAAGCCTCATGTGGTCATAGCTGGGGCTTTCTGGAGGCGGCTGGATCTAGAGTGTGTGCTGATAGGGTAAGGGTGTGTGCTTACTAAATTTGTCCACTGATTGGTTCAGCACCTGCCCTAAGCTGGGTAGCCTAGAGAGAGTATAAACGGGGCTTGTTGCTTATTGCTGTGGGTGCTTGTGTTCTGCACTGCCCCTTGGCCATGCACCCTGCCTTGGAGCCAGCTGATTACAAGTTGAAACCTCTTCAAACTGTGAGCCAAAATGCACCTTTCCTCCTTTAACTTTGGGTGTTGGGTATTTTGTCTCAGCAACAAGAAAAGTAACTGAAACACCTACCAATGTTTTTGAGGCTTCCTGTGTTCTCTACTCAAGTGTTCCTGAGTTTTCATAACTTCTCGTTTTCTTGTTGGCTGTAGCTCCCTTCGTAGTGTAAATTCCATTGGAGTGATTACATATATTTCATTTATTCTTGTGTGCCCGAAGCCTGGTATCAGTGTAGAATGGGATCCATCTTTTCTTCCATTATTAGGATTCAACAACATTTGTGAATTGTGGAGTTGTTTAAATATATCTGCTCCTTTAAACTAAAGTCATTTGTTTGCCCAGTCTCCAAGCTGATGTGTTGCTTTCTAGAGCTTGTTGAATGAAGTTTATATATAGTTAAAATTGATTGATGATTTTAGCATGGCAGGGAGAAAAAGATTCATGAGTTTCTTGTACAGACCTTGTCATCATAATCCAATTTTACATTCTCATCAAATATAAGCCATAATATATGTCTTTGACCTTTCCAGAGATGTTTTATTTATTCCCAGGCACATTTCCGCTGATTTAATTTCTCTGTTTCATTATCCTCTTTTTAAAAAAATCTTCTCCTTTTCTATCCATATCTCTTTGTGATTTATATTTCCTTTTTGACTTTTAAAAAGATCCATTCTATTTCCTTAGTTTTTGTCACCTCATTAAGAGAATTTTAAAAAATCAAATTTTCCTTGTGTTTGAATTTGAGATTAAAATAGTGAGCTTCTGGTTACTGTAATAATTAGTGGTTTAGTACCAGCTTCATTCTGCAAAGGCTGACTTCCAGTTTATACAGGAGGTTGAGTGATAAGATTATAAGACTATTAGCACTGATAAGATTATAGGCCCTTGGGCTGGGGATGTAGCTCAGTGGCTCTGCGCCTGCCTGGTGAGCATAAGGTCCTGAGTTCCATCCCTGATACTGGAAAGAAGAAGCTTATAGGCCCTGGAAATTTCTACACTATTCCAAAGCACTTCAATGAAAAGTGATACATTTACTTATTAAACTGGATTTAAATAATACCTCATTCCAACAGAATTCATAATAATGATAATTCTGAGTTTATGTGATAGATGACAATTTTTTAAAAAACTAAATCATCCTTTACACAGAGAGTATGGCACCAACTGAGGCTATATGTGTTCTTTTGAATCTGATATGCCTGTGTTTCCTTGCTCTATGGGATGATTGAGTTGTACAATCTTTTTATTCTAACATGTTTCTCTAATCTAATTGCTCCTAAAACAACATGTGTAATCTCACTTGGTCTTCACTGGGTGTGAATTCACGACTTATGTAATTAGCTCACCTCTGTTACCTCATTATCTAGTCTTATTAGCAACAGTTAAAGAAGTACTACTTGATGTTAGTGTAATCTTAATTATAAATCCAAATATGGGCACCAAAAGTATGTAGACATCGTGAGCAACAAAGTCATCATCTAGATGTTTTAAAATAAGTTCATATTAATTTTTAAGATAATTATTAAAATAGATACATACAAATTAAAAATTTTATAGGAAACTCCTAGGTCCTTGGGATTATATTTTTGACTCCCTGGAGTGATATATACTAGTTTGAGAAACAGCACCCTCTTAATTCTTAGACCAGTGTCTCTCCAAGTTTGGTCCTAGGCCAACAGTAACTGCATCTCTTGAGAAGTTGTTAAAATGTCATTTTGAGGCCCCACCCAAAACCTACTGAAAAAACAACTTTGAAGGTGGGGACCACAACTCTGTGTTTTAGCTTTCCAGGCAACCTGATGCACAGTAAGTTTTGAGAACCGCTGTCCTAGACTTATGAGGGAAAGCTATCTGCCCCTGGATAAAAAAGATGGTAGAATAATATAGTTGCATTTATTCTAGGATACACATGTGACTTGGTGTATACAGATATTCTTCGTTTAATGACTTATCTGTTTAAAGGCAGTTCAGACATATAACTGAGGTAGTCTTTCCGATTTACGACCCGCTGCTTGGACTTATGACCCATCTTTTCTTTCTTTTTCCTTTGTTCTTCTCTTCTTTTCTTTTCTTTTTTTGTACAGTTCTATTTGTAGAGCCTCAATGCTCTTGTTTATAGAGCCTCAATGTCTTTTTTGTACATACTAATTCAATTAATGACTGAGTCACAGGACCAGAACTCGGTCTTTCAACCACAATGTTTGTATATCACAAATCTTAAAAGATTAGTATTCAATCTTAACCAAGGGTAAAGTTCTTGTAAATTTTGCTGTAAAGCACGAAGAGGACAGTAGTAAGACCAAAATAAGGCTGTCCTCGTGCTACAAGGTACGGCATCATGGGCTGGATGCTAGAACTTACCCTATGAAGATCAGAGGCAAGAGAGACCAAAGCTCAGAGTGTATGAGGAGTGTCAGAGAGAAACAATGTGAAATCTGAGTATTAGGGGTTAATAATCAGTGTTCATGAACAAAGCAAGTCTAAATTCTAAACCAGCTGGAGACAGTAATTTGTAGACTTCCTGTTGCCATGGAGTTATTTGGACTAGACAAGACCTGCTACTGTGAGAGGGCATATTGTTATTATTCTTGAAACTTCAGTGTCCTGACAATTATAGTTTAGTGAGATATGGTGAGGGCTGTTACATGAAATTGTATTTGAGAATATATCAGCATCTGAAGATTGTCTGTGTTCACCTAGTTGGCACCTAATCATGCAGGGGTCAGTGTGAGCTTCACTTCTCCAGGAATATTTTCCTGGCCTTATGAGAAGAATAAAGGATTTCTCTGAAATTCTCTCATCATGGGAATTTTCTGCTGTAATGTCAGGGCCCTTTTCCTCCAGTATGTTAGAAAACTTCATAAAGGACTGTGTCAGGAATCCTCAAGACTCCCCGATCTTTGAAGTTTTCTTGGAAAGGTCCATGGGACTCTTTATATAGATGTGATCATGGCTAACATTTATCACAACTGTGTAATAATGTTACACAGCCATATCAGAAGAGAAAAAAGAAGATTCTGGAAGAATTCATGGGCAATCTGTCTCGTGCTCTCTCTATCCCATAAAAGAACACAGAATGTACTTCCCCAGCAATGAAAATGCAACAAACTGTGTTATGTTTCTACCTAGGCAAACCCAACAGAGTCAGAATGCTCAGTGCTACCAATGGGAGTTGTTCAAGTAGGCATCCTCTGCAAAGCATATAAGAAAATTCAAGACTCCCAAAAGGAAAGCATATACACAGCATAAGCTATCTAGCCACAGTTTAGTCCTGTCAGTTAACTGTTTAAACTGGGGTCGATCTGCATACCAAATTCCCAGATGCCAGGCGAGGCCAACCTTGGAAACAGACCCTTCTAAAGGTAACCTTCTTCTTCACTGGGACCAGGTCTGCCATATTCTCTGCTATTTCTCTAGCAACTAGCACATTGCTTGAGACGCAGAAAATCTTCAAGATATATTTTATAAATAGATTTCCTGTAGCAAAGCTGATAGACTCTTAAGACAAACAGCATGGTTCTAGAGAAGCTTTGGCTTGAGCATGTTTGTCTACACATATGTGTGTGCACACACATACACACGCACAGAGCAAGCACTAAAAAATGTTCCATGTTGTAAGGCTCTCTTATGAGTTACATGAGAGTTACAAGGCTCTGGATATTTGCCGTCTGTTTGAGGGCAAGGTCACAGACTTGCTGAAGCTTTTTTATATGCCTGTCAGCAGACCTGGAAATTGATTCCAGACTCAGAGTCCCCTTTAATCTGGTGCAAAGGGGGTGATGTAAAAAGTGCTCTCTCTCACGTCTTTCCCTTCCTTTCCCTCTCTTCCTCCCTCCCTCCCTGAAAGATACCCTGTACTGCCCCACCCCGTGCATTCTGAAGCATGGTCCAGACTCTGAACCCCATAATTACCTCTTCTGCCAAAGATACCTTCATCCTGCAGAGAATCATAACTGCAATGGTTTTCTGTTGGCACTTTTGCATTATTATTTTATGTCAGTGCTCACTAGCAAAACAGGTTTATATAAGATATGTAAGGATTTACAAGAGTTAGGTGTGGACGAGTGCAGAAGGGATGCCTGATCTCTGGAGACCCGAAGGATCCAGTCAAAGGTCAAAGGCCTGAAGCTCACTGTAGTGTCCCATGTAAGACTGTATCAGGAGGCTGAGGAGTCTGTGCTGGAAGCCAGGAGATGAAGTCCAAGGTGAAGGTGAAGACGGCAGCGCCTCCAATGAAACAGAAGCGAGCCTTCCTTCTTCATTCCCCTTTTTATTCCATTCAGGGTACAAGCCTATTTGCTGGTGCTACTCACACCCAGGGTGGGTCTTCTGTCTTACGTAAATCCACTGTGCTACCCCCAGAACTGTGCTTATCCAATTAGCTAGATGTTTCTTACTCAAATTGACACAACAGGTAACTATTACAATTGTAATCTGAAAACAAAAAAGTGTTGCAAATAATATCAGCTGCAAATAATTTTCCTTCAGTTACTTGTAACATCAACTTCAAAAGATGCTGTGTTGTGGTTATGTGCGTGCGTGCGTGTGTGTGTGTGTGTAAAGTAGAGAATTCACCACTATTGTTTGGCTGTACTAGTTGCTCTGGACCCAGCTATTATATCACGGGAACTGCAGTGGAGTTAATCAGATATTTAAAGAGATTCTCTGTCCTTCCTTGAACAATAACTCCAGCAAATATCTTTCCACTGTCTTGCTAGTAGGAGTTTATCTGGTCAGCAATGAAAGGACATTAAGAAAGCAACGAGACTTAAATCCTCTCTATAATAATTTTCATTCTTCATTGGTTATTATTGCACTAGGAACCTGTCATTAAAGATGAGTATTAGCTGGCTTCTGTTCTCAAGGAACATTCTCAAGATACACAGATTACAATATGCTATGCTAAGTACCAAAACGGAATGTCACCCAATTATAAAAACAGCATATGGGGATAAATTATTCTCTACCTAGGAAAATTTCAATATGGGTTGATTTCTAAACTCTTTTGAAAGATGAATGAGAGTTGTCCAAACTCAGAAAAATAATACATGGGATAGCAGGAAAGGGTTAAAACCAGCATCCTGGTAATAAGTGAAGCCACAGAATGGGGACTTTTTCTATTTCGAGCAGTGCTGTGGACTGAGGTACTAAGGCACAGCTATCTCTACCACAGCAAAATATTTTCAGAATGTTGGGTTAAGTTCACAAGAAAATACTGTGTGGGAACTCTTGAAGGACCAGAAAATAAGAAGAGAATGCTGAAATCACAGAGGTGGATAAACGTAGACATGGAAGCTAGTGCTGCCGTGGATAAAAAGGTTATTTGTTACAGAGAATTTACGTAACAAAGACCACTTGAGCAGTATTTGCCTTTTATAGATAATACAGATTGAAAAATGCTGAAAAAGCCCAGAAAACTACTAGAGATTTTTAAATTTGGAAATCTCTTCACAAAAAGAATATAGCTGGCTAAGTAGATGTATTTGTGCTAGCTCTCTATTTCTGTATTAGGCCACTTTCCATTACTATGACAAAATACCCGAGATAATAAACTTAAAAGAAAGAAGGTTTATGTTGGCTCACAGTTTCCGTGCATGGCTGCTTCACCCTGTTGCCTCTGGGTTTGTGGCCAGAATATACCACAGAGAAAGCCTGTTGACTTTGTGGTGGTCAGAAAGCAAAGAGAGAAAGGACAAGGAAAGAATGGGGTCCTAACATCCCTTTCAAGAACACATCCCCTCGTGACCTAAATTCCTCCAGTAGTCACCTGCACCAGCTCCACAAAGGTTCCACCCCCACCCCCAAAGTGCCAGGGGGAGCTGAGGACCAAACCCAGTGGGGCATATTTGAAATCCAAAGAGTAGCACCAGGTGTTTAATGGAGATGTATTCATATTTCTGCCTGATGTGACAGTTAATGCTTTTGGAATTATAATGGCAAGCATAAGAAGCAGAAAGCATGAGAGACATAGCTAGGGGAGAATGGACGTTGGAAAGGTAAGATAAAGCCAGCCTCATCGTTCTCATCCCTAGTCACTGTCAAGAGCTTGGCTAATAATGAATTTGTACTTTCTGATGCCACAGGCTCTTGCCAGGTAGGAATTAAAATCCTTTCAAAAGCAAAGAAGAAAATAGTAATTCCCAAGGCAACTTTCTGAAGCTGTACAAGCAAACCCATTGAAAAATTTCCAACTACAAATAATGACTGCGAGAATAAGAAGCTACTTAGGATTCACAGAGGAACGTAAGCATAAGAGAAATGCTGTCAAAAGTTATGTAGAAGATAGCAACAGAAATAAGTCATTGAGGAGGGAAAAATAAAGTCTTTGAAGCATTTTTGTATTTCAGCCAAATGCACGTGTTTCATAATTAACTCTGAAAGATACTCATTCATTTGTGCTTGTGTTATTCGCTTAATAAAGAGCGAGAGCCAAGTATGTGCCATATAACGTGTCCTTCCACTTTTGGGATGGGATGCAAAGGCAATGAGTAAAGATATGAAAGATTGTGAGTTGGGATGAATAAACTGTCTTCTTCCTTCGATAGAGTGATCCTTGTCATTCCCCATAATCCAGAGAGGGTTTTGAAGTGGGAGAAACTGGAGAAGATTTAAGTTGGGGGTTTATGAAGCCCTTTCTGAGCTTTTCAAATGAGATTTCACAGATTATGTTCCTGAATGTGCGTATACATATCTATATATATTACAACCAGTGTGTATGCACTACAACAGCAGAATAAAAATATCAGGAAGAAGGGCCAGGGATTCAGCTCAGTGGTTCTACAGCCTGCCTCGTAAGCGCAAGGTCCCAAGTTCGATCCCCAGTACCCACCCCCCCAAAATCAGGAAGCAAAAAACAAGTAAATAGGTAAATTCAGGTATAACAAAGGAATAGGCTAAATGATATAAATCTTTGGATATGAATCTGTTTCTATTCTTGATTTCTTTTGATTTGGGACTGGGAGTCATGCAGAGGATTATAAAAAGTAATAATTGCTTACTTGAAACATAGCTTGTAGGGTAAATTAAGTGTGGAATCCAGAATCTGTGTAGCCTGGGCTCAATCCAAGCAGAGCTGCAGACTCCTCGGGGACTCCAGGCACAATATTGAAAAGCACAGCCTTAGTCTTCTCATTTAGAAAATGGGGATGTAGTTAAAATCTTTCTTTATAGAATGTTAGGATGAGGCTAACACAGTGCTTATAAACAGCTTAATACCTTTGATGATAATGAAAAGCCACCCATGCTTCAGAGGAGCAGACAGCCTGGTCACCTTTGGCCTAATGGTTCTCACAGTTTCAGCCTATTAGCATCACATGGGGTAGGGCTGGCTTCGTGGGTGTGTGCCTTGTGCAGTCCTACAGAGCCTCCAAAAATAGGGCCCTGTACTTAGTTTAATGCTCTGCAGACACCATTTTAACCTTCTTAGTAATTTTTGAGAAGAGCTCTATAATTTAATATTTGCAATGGACACTGTAAATTATGTAGCTGGTCCTTTGTGAGGAATGCTTAACAGTTCCAACTCCTGAAGCCTATCAATATGAATTAAGTCAGAATTGTCGAGGCTAGGACTAGAGATCTTTCTACATATTTAAAGCTCCATAGAGAACTCTCATACTTAGCAAAGTTGAAAACCAGTGCCTTTGTTTCCGGTTGACTGACAGTAGTCCAGGGTTGTTTTATTTTGTTTGTTTGCTTGTTTGTATTTTCTCTCTTTCTTTTTTGCTTCAATGGCCCATATAATCTTGGTAAGGGACATTTCAGTGGGGGCATAAGTTTGTAGATGTAAGAGAATTAGCATAAATTCCCCAGCTTTGAACATGTCTAGCAGCAGGCTGCACACGTTGCAGTGCCTATGGAATAACACTGACGGAAATGAACTTTCCTTAATCTACAAAATGGGCCTTTTAACATAACACACAGAGAACTAAGGAGATCATGCATATTAAATGCTTAACAGAGCTGACATGTAGTAAGTGTTCAATAAATGAGAGATGTTATGAATATTATGATGTTTACATGTTATTTTTTGTTTGATTAATAACAGAATCCTTTGATGACCCAAAGACTCCTATCAAGGGAACATCAGTATTTGTTCCAAAGGATGTATCTAACAGCTCTTCACGCAAAGAAGTGTAGAAAACACTTGGTCAAAGATGTAGGTGGCTAGTGGCCAGCCACACCACAGCATACAGGAAGTTTCAATAGGTTACTCTTCCTGCCAAACTGTCAAATTATTGAAACGTTTTCCAAAACATCATTTGACCTGTTTTTTCAGACCCTCCTCCTGTAAGAAAGACATGGCTTACTGGAAGGAAAAAAAAAGTGTTCTCAGTTCTCATGCTCTGTGCACATCAAAACATAGCATCTGATACTCCTCTCAGTCTCTACCCAGGCCAACAGCATCTCTCCACTGTCAATGAACATGCTTAACGAGTGTTCCTTGATCTTAATTTTCCTCTTTATTGTGATCATAAAATAACAGAGTGGATCCTATAATTCACTTTGCTTAGAGCTTCAAACATTACTACAATGATGATAGATAGGTTTTAAGCCTTAGAGGAAGATAAAGACCAAAGAAAATGTAATGTTGTTGTTTTAAGCCATAAACAAGCCATAAACCTATGGTTTTAATATAACAGCTTGAAATTTAAATTTTCTATTCTCCTCCATTTGAGAGATTACTGGTATTTTGCTAGTACCACAGGGAGAAAAAATTATGAATGACTTTTAGTGGAAAATTACGAAGTATGTAAACACTGGTTTAATTAGAATTCAACAAGGAAGCCAAAGGCAGACATTATGTTCCTGACACCTGGTCAACATGTTTCTTTGGCACAATGTTTGTTAGTGTGGCAGCACTTGGGGTTGACTTGGTGAACTCAAAATCGTACTGAGGCTCAGCCCTCATCCACGACCAGTTAAATTAGAATCTTTGAAAATGCAAGTATGGAACATCAATACTTGAAAATTCTTCCCCAACTGATTCTAATATATAGAGAGCTTGAAAACATGGATACTCTGATAGAAACGTGAAGGATCTTTGTAGAAGTCTCAAGGGTCACATGCCTTAAGGGTTTAAGAAAGCATAAAGGGAGTACAACAACAAAACAAAAAACCCAATCAACCACACAAGGTAATAAAAACAAACAGTCCATTTGGTAATCTGAGTGAACTGCATCTACAAACAAATCATACAATGTAATAGTGCTTATGTTTAGCTTTAAAAAAAAAAGCTATACATAAAGATACCTCCAACCATATTGGTTGGAGTAAATCCTCTCAGAGAACTTTCTTATGATGGAAGCAACCTGAAGGCTCCAACTCCTGACCCTAAGGGCATATTGGTTGCAGAACAAATTCCACACAAACACAATTAAGCTTCTTTCTTCAGTGGTCTTTTGGTTTATGGCTTTTGCCATAGCTCAGCCGTTTAGCATTCCCCTTGCATACACACTCCAGTTACACTTGAGCTCCCTGTAAAGCAAGTGTCTTAATCCTCCCACGCTCAGGGTGGGGAGCTTTTCTACATTGATGTCTCTGCAGCACAAGTTGCCTGCACCCTTATTCTCTGATGTGTTCAGGTTCCTAAGGGACTCAACTTCTCCCACAGAAACAAGTGCCTAGCTTCTACTTCTGAAAGGGACTGTTGCACTGAATCTCTACCTGTAGAGAACTACCTGAACAAAGTAGAGGGGATTGGAAAGGATTCCTTTAAGCCAACTCCTGAAAGCCTACATCAGTTGTGAACCTGCTTGCTTCCTCTGGGGCACCCATCCAAGCCCCTGTGAAACTTTGAAACACAGAAACGCTCTACGCCAAGGCAGTTCTGCTAGAATAACTGTACATGGGGAAATGACACCAGAGAGGGGTGGGGGAATGGGGGAAAGGCTGAAATAAAATAGTATTTACTCATTCAGTAACCATTGAGCATGCACAGTCTAGATTAATCCTGTGCAAAGTCTCTTCTCTACCCAGGAACCAGTGATTCTTAACTACATTAAGTCACTAGTGTCACTCCACTCAATGGCTCCTTACACTCATGAGAAAGTCAAAAGGCTTTATTATGGCCCAGAAGACTGTGGTATCTATCTGCTACTCTGGAGCTTCAACTGCTTTGGCCTCTCTGCTATGCCTGGAGCTCATGGGGCACCTCAGGGCCCTTGTATTTTTCATTCCCCAGCTCAAGGCTTATCCCCCAGAATTCCACATGGCCCTCCCTCCCTTCCTTTAGGAAGAGACAAGCTGAGCTTCCTTTATATTTTGATTTAATTTTTGCTTTCATTTTGGAATATCTAAAGCTTTGCCAGAAATCACAATGATAGTAAGAGGTAGTCCCTGTACCCATCCTGCAGTCTCCCAGAGGATAGTCCCTGATAAAAACAACACCACCAATTCCCACCTCTCCCTCTTTACTCTGCTTTATGGTCCTCTGTGGCGCTTCCATCCAGCTGTCACACATTGCTGTTGTCTCCCGCCACTAACATGAAAATGTCGCTTCAGTAGAGGCCTTGCTTGGTGCATGGCTGCATTTTCAGCACATAGACGGGGAAATTATTAAATCTAAACAGTCTCAAGTAAAGTTTCAAGGCATATGTTGGAAGATCATTGAAATGGCATCACTTGGCAGAGGTGTTTCTTTAGGGAATCGGGCATAGTTGTCCTGCATTTCTACCCAAACATCTCAGCATGTCAGCAGATAAATTACAGCATGGCAGGGACTCTTGTTTTCCCATAGATTTCTCTCCAGCATCCAAAGCAGCAAAAGGCTCTCATCTGTGCCCAACATATATTTTTTGGAATGAATATAAAAAACTGAACTATCCCATCCTTCAACCAAGCCATAAACCTGAGATCCAATCTTGACTTTTTTCTTTTCTTCATACTTTACAGCAAATCATATATCAATTTGTGTGGCTTATATAGCTTCTAACCAGTTCAATAGCCATTGTTTTTGTTTAGGCTTTGAATATCTCTCACCTGATTACTACAACAGTCTCCCACCTGATCTTCCTACTTTACTTTAGCTTCCTTTTAATTCATTGTTTTAGTCTGTAGCTAGTGTATAGTTTGTTTTTTAAAGAAAATCTGACTAGGCGGGTCTCTTGAAACTTGTTAAAGACTTCCTACTGTGTTCAAGGTTAAATCCAAACTTATTAATAATGCTATATGGAAGAAGTGATTGGACTCTGCTTTACTCTTTCATATTAAACTCTAGACTCCAGACATTGGTATTGGACTCTGCCTTAGCTCTAGAATTCTGCATAAGGTGGACGAGGTGTTCCTGAGAACAGAGAATAGCTGAGAAGAGCTCCATTCCCTCCTCCTCACTCATGTGACTACCTCCTGCCACTTTTCCTTATCTACCTCCAGGTTTGGGTTATGCACCTGTTGAAGCACCTTCCCCAAACATATCTATCATTTTCTATCTCTGTGAAGGTAGAGTTGTCATCTAACTTGCTCACCATTGCATCACCAGCAATACTTGGATACTATGCTCCAGGAAGATGAAAATCAGACCTACCGTTCAGTGCTCAGGATTTACTACTAAAGATTTTTGACCTTAATGTCCTGGATTTCATCTCCTTTCACGAGTGAGGATTTATTCCCTGAACTGCAAAATCTAACATTCTGTGAGTGGTTCACTTACCAAAAGCATTCTAAGATTTAATAACACCTTAGTACAAAGACATTTTAAATGTGAAGGTAGTTAAAGGGTCTCTCCAATGCCCTGTAAACAGCACAATGTTTATTCCAATAAACCGTGCTTTGAGCTCAACAGTTCATCTTTTATTCAAGCTTTACAAACTTGCTATTGCTTGGAAAGTATCTTCCTATGGCATAGTATACTTCAACACATGTCTGCATGCAGATCCAGAGTTCTTCAGTACATTTCATGTTTATAATGCATGTAAATATGTAGTATTTAATGGACTGGAATAAGCAAAAGAGTAGAGGAGAAGGAAGGGAGGAAGACAGAAAGGAAAGGAAGGAAGAATAAAATTTAATGAACTTGGATTAATTAGACATCAAACTGGAATCATTTTTTAAAAAATTATTCATTTATTAGATTTATTTTAAGCCACTTTATTGCGATATGATCAATAAGGAAAACACTATAGCTATTTAATGTATATTTTTAAAGCTACAAAAGGCATTGTGCAGCTGTTAAAAGTGAAGTAGAAAGGAGCAAAGGAAAATAAATTCTTAAAACTGTAATAGGAATATACTGATTAGAAAGTGCCAAGTAGTGCTGCAGGCTTAAACACTGATGCATAGTTTTAAAAAACGTCTGATTTAGGGAGGCAGAGTGGCAGAGTAAGAAGTACCCAGTTTTAGAACGGCAGTCTAAGTTTAAACCCTGACTCTGCCACTTACAATCACTAAGTCCAATTCTGTATCTCAGGGTTTTCTTCTATAAATTAGGAGTGAAAAAAAAATACTAAGTCTAGTTGTTTTGAAATTTAAATAAAATATTATATAAAAAGTACCTGGATCATAGAAGTTAGTCAACAAATAACTGGCATATTAATGTTTAAATATTTGGTTGCTTTTAACAATGAAATGTGACCAAAAGGTTAATGGAATTTTTGTTCCAGGCTGATCATCAAGTACACTAGGCTCCTTCTGAAATCTCACTCATCAGAAAACAGAATTTGATGCTGGCTTCCCACTGGGTCAAAGGACCCCCGCCCCAAGGTGCATTTCTACCAGTAACGCTTTCTGTCTCTGTCCTGACTTCCGGGATTTACCAGGAGGCTTCATTAGACTTGGCACGTTGTTTTGTAAAAACAGAAGGGAAATCATTTAGAATACTCTGTAACAAGCACATCAGATGCTAATTTATTCTTTACAACGCAATTATGAGGTAGACAGATATTTTAGGGTCCCCAAATGATGAATGATGCAACTCCATTCTACTGAATGAAGGAAATTCACCCAAATTATCTAAATTCCCACAGCTTGTTAATGGCAGAGACAGGATTCAAATTAGGCCTGACTACATGCCTGCTACCTTTCTGTCACACAGAATAATATCACTGAGAGTCAATCTCAGGCAGGTGGTCTTCCAGTTTTCTTCTGAACTATAGTTCAGAAAGGGAAATATATGTGCATGCTGAGTTTACAAAACAGAGTTTTGAGAATCATGTAATCAAATGAGAACAACATTCAAAATTCCATTCAAACTGATTCTCTCAGGAGAATTTTAAAGATCAAAGCTCATTATAGAACAAAATCTATGAGCCTGACAAGATGCCATGAATATTGGTTTGGTAGCCATGAAAACAGAATCTAATTTCTTTTTTATGTTAGTTTTAGAAACCATTTAAGAAAATATCTGTGACATAAGTTCAGATTCTCTCTTTTCCAGAGAATGTTTTTCTCCATTAATTTCTAGATGCAAGAGATGTTCCTTCTAAATGATTCATTATTGAAACTTAGAGAAAACCTGTGGAAAGTCAATTTCTTTGCTCCCTCTTGTTGAGGTTCAGAAAATCCAACACATTTTAAAAACTTTGGTAAAAATTCTTTTAAAAAATATCCTTATTGAAATATAATTACTATCATCTCTATTTAATGTACATAATTTAATATATTGGGACATATGCATACATTGAACAAAAACTTCTGGTGATTTTTTTCCTTTCTTAATGCACTGACACTTCAGAATGGTCATTCTATCATCGTTCATGTGCAATATATCCACCAGTCCTTCCTAAACATCCATCTTTTGAAATAGTATGCATAAAATTTCTACTGGATCACACTATCACAAAACAAATTTTAATTGGTAGCTCATATTAAAACAGCAAAAATCTACACCAACTCAGAGACATCTCCATAGAGTTCTGCTAGTTCTTTTTCCAGAATGCATAACCTTTGTTATCTTTGTATCAGAAGTGGTATTTGTATCAGAAGTACAATAAGAATATTGTAGGTCAGTTTTCTTCATTTGCTTCCTTAAAATCTTACAGATGTTGCAAGGTGGTATTAAGGAAAGTCAAAGTTAATGGATAAATAACTATTTGGCTTCAAGGAGATATCGACACAAAGAGAGAACTATTATTTAATAGGAATTCAACAACAATAAAGGTAAACAGACTATCTTAAAATAATAATGATAATAATATCAGGAACTATTTCTAAAATACTGTGTATTTGGTACCACAAGTGTTACATACAGAATAACACTTAGCTCACTTACATGTGTTTAAAATTTAGGTATTACTAGTACTATTTTACAAATTAATAAACCAAGATTTCAGAGGGTATCATTTTGATATAGGGGGAAGAGATGTAACTCCCTAACCTACTAGATATCTGAAATGCAAGTTCATGTTCTCTAAAATCAAAGAATGAATTCTAGGAATAACAGAGGTCAAGAGTAGGAAAAATTTATTGGGAGAAAGATAGCTTCTGCCTAAGAGAGACAGAAGGGGGACCGGAAAGTGGGTCACCCACTCACCCTACTTTTCAAAGATGTTTTATACACAAAGCCATTTGGTGAGGTGGGTACAAAGTAGGACAAAACTATAAGACCCAATGGAAATTTACAAGGTGGGCATGAGGTGGGACAAAACCAACCAATAAGATTACAAGTACAGTCACCCAGGTAATATTGATTAAATGGGGGTCAAATGGGGGAGCAAGTCATGTAGCAAGTACACAAGGATTTTCAGTAAGAATGGGGGTCAGGGATATTTCCTGGAGAGGCTAGGTTAAGACCTTGACTCCCCACCCAGGTGATTGATACCTATTTAGAATATCAGTCACTTATTTATTCTACGTGAGTGTGGTAGTTTCTCTTCTTTTACAATTTTGGCCTTCAGTGAATGTGTCTTTACTCTCCTCCATGTTGGCTCCTTGTGGGCTGGCCCTGTCTAACTGCCTACAAAATATCTAATTAACTTACCTATCTGCAATAATTTCACCAAGTTTACACATCAATTGTGTGTCAAAACCAACAAAAAATTTCAAATCTGTCTGATTCCTTATTTTTACCCACTCTACCATGTAACCTTCTTGAGGTTCTAGAATTCTATGTGTGTATGTTACCCTGAGAATATCAAATTCACATTCATACTATGTGTTCCTTTAAAAAACACCCTCAAATATCTTGAAAAGAAAATTTGGTGAAATCAGAGACTATTGTGATTTTTACTACAATCAGTTGTCCATGTTAGTGCAAATAAAGTAAGTTGAATTTTTCCATTTCTTTTTACCAGAAATTAGCAGGAGTGTATTTAAAAATACTGCTTAATAATATATATGATACAAATTTTACATTTTCTAAGTATTTACAATATTGAAAGCACAGTATTAGGTCCTAGAAATACATATGCCCATGTAAAAGACTAATTGTTGAGAAAATTTGGGTTTTATTCTAAACGTTAGATGTTTAAACTTAACACAACACACTCTCCTTGACACTTCACATGTTAGTCATTGTTCCTGAGCAAGATACAATCAATCAAGAAACTTTTGTTAAACCCCTATTATATACCAGGTAGTATATTTGGTAAGTATGTTTCATTATCCAGAAACAAGTATTTTTAATTATACAGAGGGAAGAACAGGAGTAAAATTTGAGAGCTATCCTGGGTGGATGTCAGTGGAGGGGTCCTTCCCAATGCCTGGACAAAATGAAAGAACAACTGGAGAAGACTTTTGGGAGAAGATAGCAGAATGATCCCCAAGACAAATATGGTCTCCTTCTTGGTTTTACCTATTACCTGGTTGAGCAAATTTCGTAGTGCAACACAAGGGCATGACATTCTTGAACCAAGGACACTAGAGCAATTTTTCTTCTCTGTCTCCTCTGTGGTCAGGGTATGTGTGGGCCAGGCCAAAGGTCAAAAGCCCTTTTAAAAACAAAAATAATGTAATGTTTGAATCATCCATTTAAAAACACCTTAAAAATTGATAACATTTATTGTGGGTGAAAGTATAGAGGAATGATTACTCTGCTGTATTGCTGGTTGAAATGTAAATAGATACCAAATTCTTGGATACATATTTAGCAGTATCTAACAGAATATAAAATGCACATGCGCTCTGACTCAGCAATCTTACTTTTGAGGGTGAGATTGCCATAAGATTGACATGAAACACCTTCATAATGATGCTCTTTGAAGTATTTTTTGTGATACTAAAATGTTAGTGATATAACACCGCCTCCAGTGTAGAGGAGCAGAGCAACCACCAGAGCAAAGGTGAACCTTCCAAGCCACCGAACCACTGCTCCCAGCACAGAGGAGCAGAGGTAACCCCAGCAGGGAGGAGATGAACCTTCTGGGCTGCTGTACCACCACCCCCAGTGCAGAGGAGGTGAGCCACCTGGGGATCAGCAGCACATATCCACTCCCACCCCCTGCTGAAATGAGAAAACATGTAAACAAGTCTCAAAACCAGACTTACAGATCACCTACAGCAATCTGAAAGGGAAACAAGATGGAACAATCTGATACTCAACCACCTGTACTTTGTGAACTGGCACAGAAAGAGGATCTGGTAAAAATGAAATCAGAAATAATTTCTCACATAGCAGCAAAGATTGTGTCCATAGTGCAAGACATGATTAATAAATCTAGAGAGGACACAGATTAAAAAATAGAGGAGCTGAGGAACATGATAGAATCCCAACACAGGAAAAAAAATGGAATCCATAAAACAGGTGCAAACAGATTTCCAGGAGATTAAAAGCTTCATTGAAAGTTTATGCACCAGAATGAGCCAATGTGAGGACAGAATTTCAGATATAGAAGGTAAGATTGCAATTAGTGACCAGGAAAAGAAAAATTGCTTTGAAATAGGAAGGGACCAAGAGAAATCAATCCAGCAACTGCTAGATGATGCAAAGAAGAATAACATCAGACTGATCAGAGTCAATGAAGAAACAGAAGAGGGCAGATGACACAAAAAACAGTTCACAGAAGTGATGGCAGAAAACTTCCCAAACAGGGGAAAAGAACTTGACATACAGATAAGTGAGGCATAAAGGACTCCAACTAGCCTTGATTAAAAAAAAATTTACTCATAGGTATGTAATAGTTAAAATTCCAGAAACTCAACAGAAGAACAAAGTTCTACAAGCAGAGAAAAGAAACAAGTCACATTAAAAGGAAAGCCCATCAGAATCACAACAGACTTCTCAAGACACACCCTCAAGGCAAGAAGAGTTTGGAGTGACAAATTTCAAGCCCTGAAGGAAAACAGCTTCAAACCCAAATTGATGTACCCTGCAAAGTTTCCTTTCAAAACTGATGGAGAAATAAGATACTTTCATGACAAAGAGCACCTTAGGAACTTCATGAATACCAAATTAGCACTCCAAAAATCTCTAGACAATATCCTAGAAAAAGATAATGAGGATCACAACCACAGAAAGCCCAGCAGAAGGAGTCCATCAGGTATGACAAGAAATTAAATGCAAAGGGGGAGAATCCAACAAAAAGAAAAAGTCATGACAATGATAAGTCAATATGTATCAGTTATAAACATCAATATTAATGGTCTCAATTCACCAATCCAAAGAAATAGACTGGCAAAAAGATCCAACAATATGCTGCATACAAGAAACACACTTAATTCAAAGAGAAATTCATAGACTGAAAGTTAAAGGGTGGAAAACAATGCTCCATGGGACAAGAACCTGAAAAAAAATAAGGAATAGCTATCCTCTTTGCAGATCAAGTGAATTTCAAACCAACACTGATTAAGAGAGACAAAGAAGGACACTACATCCTTGTAAAGAGAACAATCCAAGAGGAAGAGATGACAATAATAAACATATATGCAGCAAACACCAGTGTGGCCAACTATATAAAACAAATACTAACAGACATGAGAAATCAAATAAGCACTAATCAACACTAAAGAAGACCTAAAAATTCTAAACAACCCAATATCAATCAATGAAATTGAAAGCATAATTAAAAGCTTACCAACTAAGAAAAGCCAGGGTCCTGATGGCTTCACTGGTGAATTCTACAAGACATTTAGAGAGGAACTACTGCCACTACTGTTTAAACTCTTCAATGAAACTGAAAGGGAAGCAATACTCCCAGATTCATCCCTGGAAGCAAGCATCACCTTGATCTCCAAAGCAGAGAAAGACCGAACTGAAAAAGACAACTATAGGCCAATCTCACTAATGAACATAGATGCAAAAATCCTTAATAAGATACTGGCAAATAGAGTGCAGAAGATCATCAAGAAGATCATACACCCTGACCAAGTGGGATTCATCCCAGGGATGCAGGGATGGTGCAGCATACACAAATCAATCAATGTAATACACTATATCAACAGAGCCAAGGACAAAAAGCATATGATCATCTCAATAGATGCAGAAAAAGCATTTGACAAAACCCAACACGCATTTATAAAAAAAACCCTACAAAAACTTGGAATAGACAGTCTCTACCTCAATTTGATCAAAGCCATCCATGAAAAACCAACAGTCAATATCATACTAAATGGTCAAAACCTGAAATCTTTCACACTAAAATCAAGAACAAGACAAGGATATCCACTTTCACCACTCCTGTTCAATATAGTTTTGGAAACATTAGCCACAGCAATTAGACAAGAGAAAGAAATAAAAGGAATAAAGACAGGAAATGAAGAAGTCAAATTGTCAGTATTTGCAGATGACTTGATACTGTATATAGATGACCCCAAGAACTCCACCAAAAATCTTCTAGACTTAATAACCAAATTCAGTACAGTAGCTGGATACAAGGTCAACACACAAAAATCAATAGCTTTCCTCTACATGAACAGTAGACTCACTGAGAGAGAAATAGGCCAAACAATTCCTTTCACAATAGCATCCAAAACACTGAAATTCCTAAGAATCCACCTAACAAAAGAAATCAAAATCCTCTTCTCTGGAAACTATAGCACTCTGAAAAGAGAGATTGAAGATGGTATCAGAAAATGGAAAGACATCCCTTGTTCCTGGGTAGGAAGAATCACCATAGTGAAAATGGCCATACTTCCAAAACTGCTAGATAGATTCAATGTAATCCCAATCAAAATCCCAGCAGCATACTTCACAGACCTTGAGAAAACAATTGAAAAGTTTATTTGGAAGAAGAGACCCAGAATAGCAAAAGCAATTTTAGTCAATAAAGTCAAGTTAGGGAGTATCACAACCTCTAACTTGAAACTATACTACAAAGCTATGGTGATAAAAACAGCATGGTACTGGCAAAGAAACAGACCTGAGAATCAGGGGAACAGATTAAAAGATGCAGAAACAACTCCAGCCACACTCAGCCACCTCGTCTTCAACAAAGGCGCCAAACACCCTCACTGGAGGAAAGATAGCCTCTTCAATAAATGGTGCTGGAAAAATTGGGTTTCAAGTTGCCAAAGATTAAAACTAGACCTATATCTCTCACCATGCAGTAAACTAAAATCAAAATGAATTAAAGATGTAAATATTAAAATAGAAATGCTGGCAGGCCAGGAAATTAGCTCAGTGGTTCCGGCGCCTGCCTCTAAAATAGAAACACTGAACTGGCTGGAACATAAGTTAGGTAGAACTCTTGAAGACATTGGTGTAGGAAAAGATTTTATGAACAAAACCTCAGTTGCGCGTGAACTAGCACAAACAAATCAACAAATGGGATCTCTTCTTATTAAAAAGCTTCTGCACAGCAAGAGAAGCCACCAACAGTGTGAAGAGACCACCCATAATGTGGGAAAAAAATCTTCACTTGTTGTTCCTCAGAGGTCTACTATCTCGAATCTATAAAGAACTTAAAAAAATCAGACCTCCCAAATTTAAAGAGCCAATCTGAAAATGGGCGTCTGAAATGAACAGATATTTCTCAGACAAAGAAGTAGAAATAGCAAATAAACATATGAAAAAATGTTCAACATCACTGGTCATTCATGAGATGCAAATGAAAACAATGCTGAGATTTCACCTCACCCCAGAAAGAATGGCTGCTATCATGAAATCAACCAATAACAAATGCTGGTGGGACTGTGGGGAAAGAGGAACCCTGCTCCATTGCTGGTGGGAGTGTAGACTGGTGCAACCACTGTGGAAATCAGTATGGAGATACCTCAAAGAACTAGGACTGGAAGGCCCATTTGACCCAGCTATTCCCCTGCTGGGCATCTTCCCCAAAGAATTAAAAGAATCATACCACAGTGATATATGTGCACCCATGTTCATAGCAGCACAATTTGTAATAGCTAAAACTGGGAAGCAGCCCAATTGTCCATCAACTGGAGACTGGGTAAAGAAAATGTGTTTTTTAAAAATAAAATGGAGTGCTACTCAGCCATAAAAAATGAGAAATTAGAGACATTTATAGCTAAATGGATGCACATTGAGGCGATACTCTTAAGTGAAAGAAACAGGACACACATGTGTAAATACTGAATAGTTTCTCTTGTGTGAGAAACTGAAAGTGTAAATAAGGACTAAAAGGTATAATAGATAATGTGAAATAGGAAGAAAAGGGGCAAAGGGTAAGCGGAAGTGGGAGGGGTAGGGGAAAGGAAAGGAGGGAATGGAATTAATATGAGAAAACAAAAAAATGGAAACAAAGTCTTTGTAAATAGGGAGGGATGGAGGGGTTGAAGGGAGAGCAGGGGAAGGGGGAAAAATAATAACCAAGAGAGATTATGTAAAGTTGCAAATTTCCAATGACAAATGTCATTATATTGTATACCTAAAATGTACCAATAAAATTAATTTTTAAAATCATTAAGAGGAACATGGTACTGAGGAAGATTATAAGACATTTTTAAGCCTTTTTGAGACCATTGATGCAAGTAGGTTCATAGATCCTGGGATATTTTGAGGTAGCATCTTGTAGAAATTTTAGAACAGGAACACTTCTACTCAATCTTAGGAGGAAATACTATTAGATGATGAGTAGGTTTTATTACCCAGCAGTGTTTGAAACAAACATCCTCATATTTATGTTTGTGTTTCATGTCTTTGTGTTATGTATTGGGCATGGGTAGGGAATTAGGGTAGTTTGGAAGAGGAGAATGAAACTCAAGACTGAAGAGAACAAGAAGGTGGCCATTAGCTATAACTGTAAACAAACCACATAAAACCAAGAGACAGATACTTACTAATATGTAAATCTACGAATACACAGTCATTCTAAGAAAAATTGCTGTTCAAGCTCAGAAACAGCTCAGGAATTGTAAATGTCTCCATTTACTTCCCATGTTGCCTTTAGTTATTATGAGGAAGCCATTTTGCCTGTTGGAAAAGATATTTTCTCTACCACTACAGATACATAAATCCTCGCCTCAGCTTCTTTCTCACTATTTACTTCATGAAAGTGACAATGTTTTTTCCTCAGGAAGCAGTTTTGATGCAGGCTCCCAATCCTTCTAAGTCCTTTATATGTCACTCTATTTGACTTTATCATGCTAATCATAAAACATGATAATATTTGCTTTTATAAATTTTCCAAACACATATTATATATATATATATGAAATTAAAGGACAGTGATTCATGTCCTATTCATTGCCATCTCTGACCAGGGAGCAGAAGGAAAGAATGAGATATAGTCTAGCTTGATGACTCACAGGTGGTGGCAAATCCAAGTCTCTAATTTGTAGCTCTCCATCTGGCTGGAGAAATCAGTGTTTCCATATCCTTCAGATACAGGATTAAGAAGAATGTGTTCAGTATTCCAGACAAAGGCATGTATTCTTTCAATTGCCTCAAATCCTTTTGGGGACCAATGGAATTCCTCCCAGGGAAAATAACCGATTGAGAATAAACTAATGGTACTCATAAGATATATTTTAATAAGGTTAAAGGAATTTTCTCCAATAAATCCAACACAGAATATGCTGCTTGAAAGTCTTTTCAGTGATCCCTTTCAAAAAAGTTCTTGTTTGTCTTCCCTTCATATAGCTATTGGGGGAATAGCTGATGTGTGTGTGTAACAAATAGGACTTAGAAGGCAAACAAATATTTTAATTGTTGTTTTTATCACCCAGTTGTTTTCAGGTTTTCTTCAAAGAGCCCAAGAATTATCCTTCCGTAAAATTTGGAAGTTGCTACCACGATGACATCTACCATATTTAGGATGCAAGACATATGATACTTAAGGTATGAGAGTGGGATAAAAGTTGAAACACCATTTTAATTATCAATGATAGAGCTTTTCTGAGGCTAACATGGCTAACATAGAGTCATTTAAAACTCCTTGAAGTGGATGAGCTTTTGATTAATGCATAAGAATGACCAAGGTCATGTAGAGGATACATAATATACTTTAGTTGATCAGTAAATGTGTGTGAATTGCAGAAATAAAGATATTATGTTTACTTTTTTTTCATTATTTTATATTTCTGAAAATTAGTATAATCTGGGGTTCAAGGAAGAGAAGAATAAAGAGAAAGGAAGGAGGGAGAGAGAAATTTTGGGATTAAATTAGCTTTTCAAACTTATGCTGCTATATAACACAGTATTAAAGTAACTGACCCAAATGAGAGCCATTCAGAAAGATCCTTGCAAACAAAGAAAAGCCTTGCTGCACTTACATTATAGTGTGACAGTTATGAACATTATTAATCATTTTTAAAAAGTTTGCATGATCTCATCATTTGACTAATGATTTTTAAAAAGCTACCTGAGTGCCAAAATAATTTTGGCTTCTGGAATTCCTTCACCAATTTTTATCATTTTTATTAGTAAACATTTTGGGGGAATAATTTTAGATTTACAGAAAAGTCACAAAGGTACTACAACCACTATTCTAAACCAGAAAAAAAGTTAAATAGTGTTGCTCTTATTATTATCATGCTTTATATTTTCAAGAAAAATTTTTTTGTTGTTTCAAAGTAAAACGTATTCCAAATAAATACCTATTTTGAATGAGCACTATTGGGGTTTAGAGTGCTGCTCTATTTTTGTCATTCCATAGTGAACAAGTATATACAATGGCCATGAAACTTATAATTACTTTTAAATGTAATTTAATTTAATCCTCTACTTTACTCATGAATTAGACGTTTCTATCTCCATTCTATCTGCAATGACTATATTTCTAAGAGTCAAATTGTATTAGTCAGCTTCTCTGTGCTATCACAGAATACCTAACATACACAACTTAAGGTAGGAGAGATTTATTTTGACTCACAGTTTCAGTCAGTTCAGTCCATGGTGGGCTGGATCCATAGCAGAAATGGCATGGTAGAAGAGCCCAGCAGAGGCTCATGTCATGGTGACCAGAAGTAGAGCAAGAAGGGAGGAGCTGGAAACAAGAATACGCCCTACCAGGTCATGCCCCCAGTGACTCACCTCTTCGGACCAAACCCCACCTACAAGCAGTACAGTTAGCTATGAATTCATCAATGGACTACTAATCCACTGCTGAGAATAGTGACTCCATGATCCAACCGCCTTTAAATACATGATACATTGAGGGTACATTTTATTTTTTTTATTTTTTATTTTTATTTTTTTTTGGTACCTGGGATCAAACTCGGGTCCTTGTGCTTGTGCAGCAGGCAGTGAAACCACTGAGCTAAATCCCCAGCCCCTGAGGGTACATTTTAGATCTAAATCATAATACAAATACTTACAAATTACATTAGAAAGAATGAGGAAAAGGAAGTTAAATTGAAATGATAGGTTCCTTTATGATTCAGGAGTATAAAGATACAATTTTTTCTGTAATTAATAAATTGTGCTGTATTAAAAGTGTAGTGACTAACCTCTATATGCAATGCTACTTCTTCAAGATTTAAAAGGGCAATCTGTGATTGGAATTACAAAGATATATCCTCAGAGTCACAGTCTAATTTTTTATTTTCAAGATGAAAAGGTATTTCTGTCCTATGACTCATAAATCATTTACTTTAAGCAAAACATGAGTCAAGGATTTGAGTACAGATGCTTCATTTTGGGGATTACTTCAGGAAGCAGAAGTGAAGGAGTTCAGACAGTGGGACAAGGAAAGACAAAGAGTCAGTGAGGATGCGTTTTTGAGCTGGTTTCCAGTATGGAGAATGAAGTTCACTCATGTGGGACCCTCGGATGAATCATTTTGAAGATACTTCAGAAATATTTCATCAGAAAATGAAAGGCTGTAGTATTTGTCCATTGGGTTTCATACCCCATCACTTGAATTTGTTGGTTCTCAGGGTCTTCACTCCCTTGAAATCTTTGGCTATTTGTATTCACAATGAATGGCTTTCCAAAGCTGTAGTGACTGTGGTGGGTAGAAGATCAGTCACTTTAGTTTGATGAGCATGGGAGATGGCAATATATGTTGAACTCTGGATCATGGGTGTGAGGAAGTTATGGAACCAGAAAGGAAGTGGGATCCAAGACACCACAAATAACTGTTGCCTGTGGTTTGCATAGATTCATCTGCGTTGTATCACCTTTTAGAACAAATGTAACAGAATGGACAGTTTTGTGGAGTGGGTGAAATGGACATGTTTAACAGATTTTCATGTCGGAGGAAACATAACTGAATCATAAAGCCAAACAAATTTTAATGTTACTATGAATGAGTAGATGGTGTTTGAGATCCAGAAGACTGAGACCTTTCAGTATCTACATCCAGTCTATACCCTTTTAGTTATTAGGTGTGGTTTACAATGCCTTCTCTTCATTAAATTCCTTAATAAATACACTTGCTTGCATCTATTAACAATAATCGTGGAAGGTCCATTATGTTCCAGGTACTTTGCTAATCACTGCACTTTGTTGGCCATAGTGAACAAAATATGCTCTCATCTTACAGTATTTTCAGAAAGTCTAGAAAAAAGTATATGCTACTTGGTACAAACTAATTATCTAAGAGAATTAAGAAAAATTTCAATAGCTTGTGGTGCTATACATTGCAATATAAGAAAAAAATGAAACTTAGGTAATGTTAGTGGTAATGTTCTGAAATATTTAAAAGAATCTTATCTTTGTTATTTCCCCATAGCCCTGCCAGTATTTATTGCAGGGCTGTAGGGAGAAAGGAACCCTGCTCCACTGTTGGTGGGAGTGTAGACTGGTACATCCACTGTGGAAATCAGTATGGAGATACCTCAGAGAACTAGGACTGGAAGTCCCATTTGACCCAGCTATTCCCCTGCTGGGGATCTTCCCCAAAGAATTAAAAAAATCATACCACAGTGATATATGTGCACCCATGTTTATAGTGGCACAGTTTGTAATAGCTATATCTTGGAAACAACCCAAATGCCCATTAACCTATGAATGGATAAAAAAGATGTAGATTTTAAAAAAATATAATGGAGTATTATTCAGTTGTAAAGAAGAATAAACTTGAGACATTTCTAGGTAAATAGATGCGTCTTGAAACCATACTCTTAAGTGAAATAAATAGAATACACGTGTAAATATTGCATTGTCTCTCTGGTGTGAGAAACTGGAAGTGTAAATAAGGACTAAAAGGTATAATAATGTGAAATAGGAAGAAAAGGGGCAAAGGGGAAGGGGAAGTGGGAGGGGTAGGGGAAAGGAAAGAAGGGAATGGAATTAATATGAGAAAATGGAAAAATGGAAACAAAGTCTTTGTAAATAGGGAGGGATGGAGGGGTTGAAGGGAGGGCAGGGGAAGGGGGAAAAATAAGAACCAAGAGAGATTATGCAAAGGTGCAAATTTCCGATGATGAATGTCATTATGTTGTGTACCGAAAATAAAATTTAAAAAATATATATATATACTCTTTTAAGATCATCATACACAGTGTATTTATCATTGTTATTCTCTAATTATTTTTGTTATGAAAAATTATTTTTCATAGAATGGCTTTTATATTTTTTGTATTAATATCTACTTGTATTACATTAAAATAAAATAAAAAAGAGCCTTATCTTGTTCACTGAATGTTTCAATGTCTAAAATGCAATATTTTATTTTCCCAAAGTTCTTCAAGTGTTAAAAAATGAAATCATTTGAACAAAGTTTGAAATTTGCTTAAGTGAGAATTCCTGCACATGGCAAAACAACTTTATCAAATGGAATTGTTTACTAGAGCCCCAGGGACTACAGAAACCTGCCTCTGTACAGAGCTGAATTTTATAACTTGGGTATTTTTGTCTCACTGAGTCCAGGTGAGCTGGAGATTATTTAGAATTATAGAGGTAATGGAGCAGTCTGCTTCACAGTAACATACAGTATTTGAGTTTACTTTGTTATTGTTCAAAAAGTGATAGAGACATTTGAAATAATTACTTCAAACAGTGTTGCCCAAATTTCAGTTACTTGTATTAAACTTATGATGTTTGCCTCATATGGTATCAAAATGAGGTTCTATTATTAATGTTAATGTAATCTGGATTTTATAAGCTAGTCATTTTTTCCAATACACATCAAATTTATTATTAAAATTGAAGATGTCTATTTGTATATTACTTATACTTATCTCAAAACCTACCAGTAGTACATCTTAGGTGGCCCTGAATTAAAATGAAATCTTTGGGACAAATGGTCAAGTTATTCCCCAAATAAAATAATTTGGAAGAAAATGAAAGAGAAAGAGCCAGGTATTTTAGTTTGATGCTTTATTGCTCACCACACATGTTGGGACAGACACACATTTCCCACTGTAGAACACATAATACTGCACTTTCTTAAAGAAGGATTTTTGTCTCAAAAAGGACACAATGGTAAATTCCCAAGTGATGAAGTGACTCAGCACATAGCCTTCTAGAACTAGGAGAAGGAAGCCAAGACATTCAGAGGTACATCATAAGCAACATGCAAGTCAACAATGTTGTCATAGTAACCTGAAGCTAATAAGTATGTGTTTTTCAATTTAATATTTGATGTTTAATCTTTAATGTTGAAGCTTAAATTCTTGAAGGATCTAGCTTGCTGAACTAGCAGATTTCTATGGTTATCATAATTGATAACTTCAGCATTGGTAAGGACCTCTGAATTATATATATATAAATATTCTTCAATACATGATGACAATATAATATAGAAAAAAGATATATATTCACTTGGAAAATTCAGACTCTAAGAATACATCTAAAATTGTAACACTTGTATGACAAATACTATACTATGTTTTCTCTAGATAATAAATGAAGCTCACAAAGTTTAGAAAATAAACATAGCTTGCTTATATACATTTCTACTTTACACCAGGATGGCTATTTTCTCACCAAATGTAAATAAAGTTAGCTCCCTTTCTTATTTTATTTTATGTTTTTTTTTTGGACTGACTGCCTGTGTTAATCAATCATCAATGAACTGGGTGTGCATTGGATGCACATTCTAATATTCAGAGTCTTGCTCTAGTTTTATTTTGTCTATCTGTGATTATTCATCTTTTTTCTCTTATATGGACTGTCTTGCCTTTTACTATCTGAATCAAATCTATCCTTGAAGGAAGTCCTATCTTCTCTACAAAGTCTTCCTCAATGGCTCAGAAACCCTTAGGTTCTCTTCCTTCTAAATAATTTGGTTATGTGTGGTATGAAATCACACAGTTTGGCTTCCAATTATGTATTCGGCTTTTATGTTTCTGTGTCACTATATCATCACTAAATTGTGATCTCCTGGAAAGCAGAGACAACGCTTTGATCTTCATTTATTATTAAATTAGGTGATTAGTGCTCATGAAATTGTCACACATGCTATATCTAAGGATTGTTCTGACCATAAACTGGTACATGAAGCAATGCCTTTCACTGAGCCAAGAAAACTGTTTAAAAAATAAAAATAAACTAAAACAATTATTGTATCTTGGTAGATTTATGGGCAAATGGAGGATCACTGAAGTTTTCTAGTATACTCCTTACTTTGGAATTCATTGATGTATTTCTTCACTTGGCAGATACTTAGGGACAATATCCAAGTTTAGATACTGTGGAATACAGTGAGAAACAGATTTGCCCAAGGAGTTTTCTCTTTAGTTGCTTATAAAAAAAATTTGATAACTAAGAGCCTTGAAGGCCCAGAACCCCGTGGTTTTCAAGGTGAGCTCAGAGGACTGCAGGCATCAAAATCACCTAACAAAGGAACACTTCTCGGGGCAGGGACAAATAAAGCACATTTTGAGATGAGCTCCCACCTAATTCTTGTGTACACCAAAGCAGGAGTGGCTCACTAGTCCCACTGAGGGTGTAAGCATTTGGCCTCATGACTGGGGCACCTTGTGCTGTTTCAGGCATAATGGAGTGCTCTTACTGACTTTTGAATTCAGACCTCATCAGAGACCTTACCCTACTGCCATACTGCATTTATTTTTCTTTCCTGAAAAGGCTCAGTCTTTGTCAGTATCAGTCCCATATATTTTTAAGGAAGTTCATGTTCTTTTTTGGCAAAGAATGGCCATATGCACAAGAAATACGGCCATTGCTTTGCAGAAAAGAAAATAATAGTTCATAGGATCTCAGGAGCTCTAGCTAACTCCATTGTTTAACCCATTTTTTACCTTTGATAATTTTTAAAGTGCTTTCATTTCCATTGTTCCAGTTTCATTTCTGTTGTAGCATGAGCTTGACCCACATTCTCCTGCATGAGAACTCGAAGTAGATTTACTTTTTGTAGTGGCCATTAGAACTATTTTTTGTGTTCTTGCCACCTTCAGATTTGAAGGCGCTGTTTCAACTGTACTATTTCATCCAGCTTTTTAAATTTTTCATATATAATTTCTAAAATATGAATTAAATTGTATTAGATGTGCCATGAATGTGCTTGGGATAGACGAATGTAGACAGGCCTGACGACATTGTGTACAAACACTGATGATCACTCTTGTCAAAGAGAATATCAGAATACTAAAATCAGAACCATATCCATTGGGCACAAACCATCTCAGTAACAAATTGTTCCTCAATGTGAAATTCTCCTAAATGAAGTTGGCTGTTGAGTGATTAGAGATTATTTTTACAGACCAAACATACAATAACAATATTATAGGGTATTACCTGACTTTGCTTTGTTTTTTCTGTGTTTAATGAAGTGAAATATTAAAAGAGTTGATATTTCTAATTATACTCCATAAAATAAAATTGGGATATGTAAATGATCTTTACATTAAGTCATTGTAAGATGTTTCCAAATGAACTATTAATAGTTGCTTTTTAAAGGTATTTATGACATCTGAAATTCATATTCTTAATATTACCAAAGAGTTAAATCTTGAAGTGATAGCATAATGGCCTTGTTTTTTATCACAGATTTTGAGATTTATAAAAATTAGAGTCTAGTGCTTCCTCAAAAATTTCTGCAGTAGCTTTTCACATATTTTTTTTTTTTACTGAAACCTCTGAAATGCCAAAACTCTACCTTATTATAATTTAAAAGTGGTTTTATGACAAGGAACATTTTCAGAACATTTTCTTATACATAAATGTATTTGAAAGAACATTTATACTTTTCTTTAAGACATTTCATGTCCAGATTTATTCTTGAATGAAGTTAGATGCACCTTTCCACTCTGTGGAAAACGATTCTTGAGGAAAGAAGAGAGTTCGATGGGGGGAAAAAAGAGAAGAAAAAAAATATTTATCACTACTGGGCTCTATAAGATTTCTTCATGTGTTTTCATCTAAAAACTTGTTTGCTCAGTTTAATCTTGGTTTTGATGGCGATTTCCTGTGGACAGCTAAAGCAGTAGAAAACACATTGTTGCAGATTTCCATGTTTGTTTGTGTCCTGGGAATGAGTGATACCAAACATTTGAAAATTTTTTTCTGTGAGCTTTAGCACTGACAGGATGCTGCTCTCTCTCATTCACATCTAGTTTTCTCACTTCATGCATAAGTATCCCAGCCCCTCTGTGAGTTGCAGTTCAGAGGTAAAAATAATATTGAAGGTAATATTTATAGAATTCATAGCATCATGAATTAAGTTTTAAAAATGTTTTTCTCCAAATGTTATTATTTTCTCTTCTATCATGTTTAAGATTTAACATATTTTAGAATGACTTCACTCTTATTTTTAAAAAGCAAACCAAAAATGTGTAGATCCAGCTTTACCGGGTCATATTATCATTATATCATTGTCCAACATAGCCTAAAAATGAAACAATTCAAGTATTTATTTAAGACTTAGTTATACCAAACTAAATCATAATAGCTTAAGTTTTCCCTTTGACATTACCAGTAGTTTAGCTCAAAGCAGCCATTTATTTTGGTAGAGTATAAAGGTATATTGTTCTATGCCATTAATCTTTTTAAAAATGATCATAGAGTTTGTACTGTTCCTATTTATCTTTGGTATTTAGAACATTTGTGTTATTTGTTAAACTTTTGAAATATACTCGCAATACTGTTGAAGGAGTCCGAGGAGGGAATTTATGTTCACTTATTTTATTCATTAACTGTACCTTTCACCTTCTTACTCAGTTTCAAGATCTAACCAAACACCACTTAGCAATTAATAAAATTGGAAGTCATAAAATAACTGAAGGAATTTTATTAAAGGTATCTCTTAATAACATTACTTTCCTCTGCCAGCAATTTTTAATTTAGCTCTTTATTTTTCATTAGATGCCATATTCAGTTTTGTGGAAATATTTTATGATTTAGTGTAGTGCAACAAAGGATGCTTTTAAAAAGTTTTATCTTCTGTGTGGAGATCTAGGTATCAGATATTACACAGGAATGTTTAATTTTATAATGGAATTTGTTTTAGAGTAGAAACACTATGAAATGCGTTCTTTTGGATTTCCCATGTGGTCTAAAACTAAGAGATTATTACCAGATAACTTTTTAAAAATTAAAATGGAAAAAACTGACCTCATGTATAAAATTTCCAAAAGGTCAGTAGATTAAATTGTGTTCTGTATATACCATATAAAACTAATCATAATTTTTTCAACTTCTGATATCATTCTGCAGATTGTATATATATATATGTATGTGTGTGTGTGTCTGTATACATACATATACATGCTTATTAGGCCAGGTTTTAAGAATTTAATAAGACTATCAACTTTAAAAAAAAGAAAAAAATAGAAAAGCAAATTTTGCCCATTTTCTCTCCTCAGTAGCCACACTATTTAGGGAAACAGCATGGATGCCTGATTACTGGTGTTTCCACCAGAGAAGGCACAGCTGTGGAGATACTGTCCTGAAGATGATGTTAAGTACTTACCTGGATGCCTAAGACACTGCAGGCACTCAATGATACTAGTTCTCTCTCCTAATGAAAAAATTCTACTTCATTCCAATCCCTTCGTTAGTCAGTTTATGTACACGTGTGTGTGTGTGTGTGTGTGTGCACCTGCACATGTGCTTGTGTGATTTAGGCTGTGTCACTCTAGTGTTACTGTAGTGCTCCAAGATTAATATTTAATTGAAAATGAAAATTCAGTTAAAATAGACTATTTAGTGTCAGGCAAATAAATTTTTAGGATATTTTTATAAATATGTGCTTGCATTTGTTTACTTATAAGGTGACAGGATAACAATGTCTTCCTGAAGTAGATGAGGCCATGTTTCATAGAAGCACATTTCAGAATAGTATTCTGGATGGCAGAGTCTTCACGAAGCAGCATTTGAAAACAGAATCTTCCAAAACAGAATGATGTATTCTTCTTTAAGAAAGTGGGGACAGGTAATTATCATTAGCAACTAAGTTCCAGAAATTTTGAAGAAATAGGGATATAGGTTGGAGAGGAAAGATGCTAGCCTATAGGGTACTTCACATACTTTTTGATTAAAAATCAGTGATTACTGAATCGTTACCAAGGGCGATTGATTTATACTCTTAGCCTGATTAGCCAAATCTCAGTAAGTAAGTCATTTGAACAAGATTAAAGTAGGACCAGACGGATGTCCTGGGTGGGTTCATATTCCCACCTGTCTAATAATCACAGGAATAGTAAGTCTAAGTCAAAAATATAAAGATACTGATAATACTATGAAATCAGTTTTGTCTCTGTGAAAAATAAAGTTAACAGACTTCCACATCACTTTGATTTAGAATATGTACACAAAATATCACTAGCATTTGAAAGTAAACCTACAAACGACAAATTTGTAGGAAGGAAAAGCAATGGCAGACAAGTTAAAATCCATCATGGGAGGTCTACACGAAATGGGAAGTCTTCATCTGGAAGTGTAATAGTTGGATTTTGGCCAACGACAAAGCTTTGGAGAATGTTTCAGACTTCTATGCTAGGTTTAGCTGGAGGGTTTTCTTGACATGGTTCAGTCGTTTTACACAGGAGAATGTTCAAAAAGGATTTTCTTCCTTAAAAGTTTCAGAGATAAAATGAATCCTTTTTTGTAATAGACCTTGTGTTAGCTATACATTTCCACATTATATGTTAATTTGTATCTCCACGGTCATTTAATCTGAGTATTTCCTACTGCCATCCACTATTTAGGAGGCTTGAAAATTTGGTAAGAGCTGGATTTATCTCAAAATCAAACCAAGTCTCTTCAATTGATAATTTGGGGTATTCTGAGATTCATTTTACATTGAAGCTGTATGATGAATCTACTTTGTCAGAAATACTTTGCATTTTTAAACATTATAAACATCATGACAGCCTTTTAAATATTTTGAACATTTTTGAAATCTCATTTTTACTCAGTAACTGAAATGGCTTTTTCTTACTTTTCTCTGTAGTTTCAGATATTCGTGAAAAGCCCTGCACTTTATGAAAATGAAATACTAAATAAAATATTTAAAAGTTTATATGTTGCCAAATTACCAAATGTATGAATAATTTTGGGGGGAAGTCACATTTGATAAGATTATTATAAATAATATAAATTTATATTCAGAGTTTACTGTAACTTCATAACCCCAGAAAAAATAGTGATTTCCCCAAGTAAATGAAAGGGGATAAACTTTTAATTTAGCTGTTTTCCAGATTTGCCCCATTGTTTTTGTGATACTAGTTTTGTAAAAAGAACAACCTGAATCATTGTCGTGGGGTGACCAGGAATTGCCAGAGCAGGGCTGAAGACTGCAATGCCTTCCAGTGTGAATTTTGGGTGCGTCCTCTTTTGTCCATAACTGCAGAGATTCTCATTTACTTTGTGGTCCATTTTCATGTAATTCACTAATCAACTTTGGCTAAAAGTTACCTCAGAAGCCAAGCAGGTATCAACAAAAGACACTTTTGTGGCAGACAAGTAAGGGTCCGTGACAGTGATGTCATCCAGCTCTGTGCTGTAGTGTTCTGACTCCTTGATGACGCTGTAACTCAGGGCCACGCTGTAGCTAGCTGGCTTTTCCGCTGGCTTCTGCTTGCAGCTGCAGAGCTTCTTGAAGGCGGCACGGAATTTCTGGGACATGAGGTTGTAAATCACCGGGTTGATGGCACTGTTGAGATATATGCAAATTCTGCAAAAGAGCAAGAACCAATTTTCTTGGAAAGGGCTTGAGAGAAATGAGTTGACAACCACAAGAGTCCTGTAGGGCATCCATAAAAGGGCAAAAAGGATTACGATCACTGCCAGCATCTTGGTGACCTGCGGAGAAAGAGAAAGAGATGAGGTACAAGCACGAATTAAAAACAAAACAAAATCACCCTCCCTCTCTTCTCTCAGGTCTTCATTCCCAAGATGTACCCTGCGGCAAGGACTTAGGTACAGGTCATTCATCTGGGAGGTGAACCCAGGCAAAAGGACTGAGAGCATAAAAGAGAGTGTGATGGAGCTGCCATAGGGGTGATGTTCAAATAGCTCCTGCTGTGGGCAGCTGCAGCTCGAGTAAGGTGCTTCAGAAGTTACAGAGGCTGGGACATTCATCCCCTGCTGCCTGCTGCCACTTGTCTAAGGGTGCCTTGGGGATTTCATCTCCTCTGTACCTCTAGGACTGTCTGGCCCAGGAAATTCCTGGAAACTGTAGAGGGGAACTTGAGGCAGAGAAGAGCAGTGACCAACACGGACCCCCGGGTGTCCAAAGAGGGGCACTATCTGAAGTGTGAAGTATAATCAAAATATGTGGTGAATGTTTACATTTTAAAAATTTATAACAGTAAAAGACACACAGTAATTGATCTCCCTCAAAATACTCCCCCTCAGTTTGAACACACTTATCCCATCCTTCTTGCTACTTTCTGAAGCAGTTCTGTGGAAGTCCTCCTTTGTGTCTTTATGAGGTGTGGTTAAAAAAAAAAAAATGCCATGAATGCTCCTGCTGAAGAGCATCCAATGGAAAGGTGGGCTTATAAAAGCACATGGTGTGTCTCATTCACCCTTCCCCAAGTCAAAATGACCACGAAAGGTAAACATTTTGAATCAGTTCAAGACATTGAGGCAGTGATAACTGGGCAACTGGAACTGGACTTCCAGAACTGCTTCAGAAAGTGGCAAGAATGATGGGATAAATTTAAATATTTAAACATTCACTGTATTTTTCAATCACATTTCAAATGTTGGTGGAAACTATAAAGTATTAGAACTAAGAGTGGAATCCAAGTGAGCCTGCATTCAAAACTTTTGCTCCTCTGACTACACAGCTTTCCTTCAGATTAGAGAGAGCTATATGAAAGAGGAAAATCTGATATTTTACCTAGGATGAACCCTTAAGTACAAGCAAAGCACAAGGGGTAGGACAAGAGGTGGGATAAGCTTAATATCCAAGATCCCCCAGGGAGAAGATTATCAACTGGAATAATTTAGTAGATTTTTCTCTTACTTCAATGCTCAGAGAGATGCTGGAAATTGGTCTGAACTATAGATCATCTGGCTTTGACTTTGAATTTGGGAGCTAACAAAACAGAATGAGCTTACTCTTCCTCCTTCACTCCTGTCATTACCCGAGCTGTTGCAATGAAGCCTCACCAGCAGCCTCCATCTTGTTATGGCGTTGAGGGAGATCATCCTGTCCTTGGAAAAGGCTGTATAAAGTTCTCCGATGTAGAAATAGAATTCTTTGTGTAGACACTCTGTTGTCAGTATCTACTATAAGCTGAGTTTCCTCCCTTGTCTTGGTAAGAGAAGCCATAACAGTCTCATGGGCTAGGCCTTTGTTGCCCAACACTCTGAGGCCTGCCCTTGGCCATGCCTCTTCCAACCCAGTTGAGATCTTTCCTGGGCTCCGTATTGTGGATAATGCTACCCTCTTGCTGTTGTTCCTTGGTCTATAGGAATTGCTTACCTTCTTCCTTGACACTATTCCAAATATTTGCTCTCAGAATTCTCATCTGTATGCACACATAGTTTTTATCTCTTTTCGCAACATTCCTGTTCCTAATGCCTCCTTACAATGGGCCTGGTGAGCTGTCTGCTTACTCTTTTTTTGTACTGGGGATCGATCTCAGGACCTTGCACTTGTGAGGCAGGTACCATGCCACTGAGCTAAATCTCCAGTCCCTTTCACTTACTCTTAATGTATGGTGCCTACTCTGCTCCCAGGGTCACTTTCTCCCCATCTTCAAGCCCTTCCAGCTTTCTGGGGCTGAGTCCCAGGCCAGCCTGTTCCATCCTACTCCCCAGTCACTGAGCTTCACTACTGACCTAATGCACATGGGATACTCATACTCCATTGTTATCAAGGGGGTGGAGAAGTTGGTCACTGGGAAGATGTGATTTACACATTGGATCACATAATACGGGATAAGGCATTCTTTTAGAGATAAGGACGGTCCACTCAGGTTGCAGGTTAACTAAAACTAGATTTTGCCTAAACACATTTTAGAGGTTATGAGTAAATATTTTTCTTGGTCCTTGGAAATCATTCTGAGCTTTGGAGGGAGCCACACTAATTATCACCTTCATTGTCATCCTCATCACAATAATCATCATTGTCATCACTTCCATCCCTGCCTAGTACTCCCAGTTCTCTGACATAAGGTCCCTGCCCCAGTCCTTGCCAAGGACTAAGTATCCTACTTTGGAATCCCCGCCTTTAAATTAGATTGCTGCCGTCATATGAACCCTCTATTAGGCCCTTCATGATGGTAATCTGATAAGTAATATAAGTATTATCTTATGAAATGCTTACAATAACTACGAGTAAACTAGTATTAATCTTACTTTGTACATGAAGAAAATGAATGCTAGAGTTTAAGTGATTTGAAAGTTAAACACACATGTGGAGTGACAGAACTGTGATTCAAATCGGACTCTACATATGCTAAAGATAGTGTTCTTTCCTTTATACTTCATCCTCCCTATGAAATTCTTTTGTATTTTCAACAGATTTCTATTGTGATCCCATCAGGATCACAAAACGTTGAACTTCTTAATGTAAAACCAACACATTTATGGCTGGTACATTTCAGAAGAAAGGTGGAATTTCATGCACTCCATATTTTCCCCTACAATTTTTGGATAAAACATGGAATTCATATGTCACATCTACATCACTCTTTTCATTTAATGTCGGTGAAGGGAGCGACTTCCATTGTGTTAAAGAAGAGCAAAGTGTATCAAGGTTAGTATCTGTCCTTGCTCTTCTGCAGCCTCCCATGTATACTTTGACATCAATTCCAAAATCTCACTGCAATAATGTGTATTTGTTCATTTCTCTGATGAAGAGTCAACTTCTTTACAACAGGGGAAAATTTATTCATTTCTCAGTTCTGAGGGATTAGTACAGTATGTGACATGCAGAAGGCCTTGGAAAAAATTTAACAAATTCAGGCATGGAAAAAATTATATTACGGTTTGTAACTTGTAACCATGATTGTTTTCTGATTACTTGTCCAATGAGTTATTAGAGGATTTTTGCAAACTTCTTTTAATATTAAAAAATTCCATTTAAATGGAGGTTAAGTTAGTAAAATGAATTTTTAATATGTAGTAACTTTTCATTTGAAATATATTTTAAAGAACTTTAAGGAGATATAAAATGAAGCAATTACAGTGATGTTTCTAAGACTATGAGAAAACTATCTCAGATGAAATGATATAGAATATATTTAATCCCATTCATAATTATTTTTAGTTAATTTTAAATATCTTTAATTGGGTTTAATCACTTTCTGAGGAGTCCACTAGTTTTTGGTAAAGTCATCACTTGAATTTTTAACAGCACCTTTTAAATATTTCTAGAAAGGAAATATCCTGGAAATTGTCTTTTCTAACCAATTAATTTCACTGTGGTTATTGAAGTTTTATTTCTGATGTTATTCCTTATCCTGAATAGCATTTTAAAAAGTAAAAATTGAATTTGCGCATTGGTTTTAATCATAGTATGTGGGATATGAAGTGATCTAAAAAACTGCTTCTTTACAGCAGCCTCTGCCCCAAGATGTAAAGATCCTCAGAAACACCATGATACAACTCGGGAGAGGCGATCTTATGATTTAGTTTTGGTTGACAAACATTCAAAGTGATCGACTTGCATCCTTCTGTGTATCCATGTGCCAGATCTTCAAGACTTACGGGAGAGACATTGCCAGTTCCAGAGAGATAGTGCCAATTCCTTCACATACCTTAAATCCGAAGGGAAGGTATGTTGCAAAGTGACGTACGCTAAGACACGGGAAGCTTTGGTGCTATGACAGCCACTGATCTGCACTTGGGATTGATGGGTGATCGGCAAGGATTTCTGGCCCAGGTGATATCTATAACAAAATCTTCAGGTAAAGAGAGGTGGAGAGAATGTCCCTGCTGAGAATCTTAGTGGTGCATATCATGGGGCCTAGAAGTAATCCAGCATTCATGTTCCACTTGCAGACTATGCAAAGAAGTGGAGCTGCTTCCTTCCCTAGTCAGCCGTGAAGACCGTTAGAAAAGCCACCGTTCTCCTCTGACAAGGTGATGAAACACTTTGTGGAGTGCTTGGCCTCCTTTACTGGACAGGAGGACACACGGCTGCCAAAACAGGTACAGCAGCAGGGCTGTGTGTTGAGTTTGGGAAGATGCCCGCTCTGGGTAGCCATTTCAGTCAACGTGGAGCAGGTGGCCATTTATGCAAAGCATATGGGCAGCTAACAAAGGAGACCGTCAAAATCAGTTGATTAAAATGTAAAAAATATTTAAGAGATTGTTGGCAGAGGTGGTTGAGAGGAGGGTATAAGGGCAAGAGGACCTGCTGGATGGGCCTCTGTCCTTGGCCTCTGTGGGTAAGGGTGAGTGTCTTTCTGAGGATCATCTGAAATTTTTGACCTCAAGTCCTTCTGTATATCTTTTATTCTTTGCTGTGTATAAATAGATGGATTAAGTGGCAAATAGTTCTCATAGGAAAGTTTGGATTCCGCCTTTCCCCACAACCCTTCTGTCATCCTCATAAAACTTCTAGATAAAGGTTCTATTCAGGGATTTCTTTTTGTTTTAATGTGAATTGAACACATTTCTATCCGATGGTTAAAATTAAGATTATAGTTCCTCAATGGAGCATAAATTGCACTCTGCCTTTGTGTGCACAGTGGGATCAAGGCCAACAGCTTTTCTCTTCTAGCCTGCAGAGGGATTTTGTATCACTATCGCTTATTATTAGTACTAGGATTCTTACTACAAGTTCTGAAACTATTAACCAACATTTTAAAATCGTTTTTTCTTTTTTAGAATACTATTAGGTTTATTTAAAATTGCAAAGATGATTCAGAGTTTCTATATGCCCCGTGCCATACCCCCTTCCATTATTAACCCCTTGCCCTAATATGGCACATTTGTTGCAACTAATGAGTCAATGTTGATAATTTTATACAGAGTTAGTTAACTCTATGTGTCACTGAGATTCCATTAATTCTTTTCCCTCATATTCTTCCCTTCCTTCCTCCCTCCCTCCCCCCCCTTTCTTTCTTTCTTTCTTTCTTTCTTTCTTTCTTTCTTTCTTTCTTTCTCTGTTCTAAGATCCCATCTAGGACACTAAAATGTATTTAATTATCACCTGTACTTAAGGTTCCTCTGGTCTAGGGCAGTTGATCTATCTTCCCTTGTTTTTAGTGCACTTAAGAGTTTTGAGGAGTTTATCAGGCACTTTACAGAAATTGTCTCAATTTCAGTTTGGCCGATGTTTTTCTCCTGGTTAGATTGGGGTTATGGGCTCTTGGGACAAGGGCCACAGAAGTGAAGTGCTAACATTAACACAACATTCAGGGATGCATGCTATCAACTTGATTTATGATGTACTGCATTATTATATTGTTTTACCAAGATATCCTTTGCATTTAATTACTTAACCTATTTATATGGCGTAATTCCAGACATTATAGTCTACTTACAGAGTTCCCAACCATCACCACAATCTAATTTTCAATATTTTCATTACTCCTAAAAGAAACCTATTGCTCATTAGCAATTATTTTCTACCTTTCCTCTCTTTCCCCAGACCTTGTCAACTACTAATTTCTGTTGTATCTATATAGATTTATTTGTTCTGAATATTTCATATGGACAGATTCATGCAGTCTTTTTTGTCTATCAGACTTCTTTCACCTAAAGTTAGCACATCATTGTACATATTGGTGCTTCATTTACTTTTATCATATGATTGTGATTTTATAGTATGTATATAAACTATGTATGTATATATAGTATTTATATTATATGTATATATCACATCTTGTTTATGTATTTATCTCTACTTTTTGCTCATCATGAATAAACTGCTCTGAACATTTGTGTGCCAGATTTATGTAAATGGGGTCATTTCTCTTGTCTTTTATTTCTCTTTATTTCATTTTGTAGGAGTGGAGTTGCTGATTTGGGTATTGCCTTTTAAGTTATATTCAACAATATTAAATACTTCTTTAATCTTTAAAACAATTCTGACATAATTTTATTATACTGTTTAATAAAAATACTAACTGATTTTTACAGAGATATGAGTAGTCAGGAAAGATATATGGACAATGCTAAAACAGTTGAGATGTAGTCTTAACCTCTCTTGAAAAGTAGAGAATAATTATATGACAGAGAAAAATGAGCAAGAGGAAATGGGATTTTTCTATGGCATTATTGTTTATCTATACTAATAAGAACTTCCATTTACCAGGCATTCCTGTGTGGAGTGATTTCAAGAGAGAAAGGAAGAAGTGGAGATAGGCATTATAAACTTGTCATTTGAGAATGTTGTTGGAAAGGGGAATTGAGTAATAGACAACTTGTCAGAAGGAGCTGAAGAAGATCCATTTTATTTATTGTTTCAAAGATGGAAGATACTATAGCATCTTTGTTTTCTTAGGGAATGATTACACAGAAGGAAACATTTGCAATCCTGGGCAGAGAAGGAGAGGTCGACTGGGAACCCTATTCTAAAATAGGGCATAGCATTCGGAGCACAGGGTGTGAGGCTGGCATCTTCCTAAGTGTAGGCACAACATGACCTTTTCAACATCTGCTCTTTCTTTCTTAGCCAAATTGAAGAGATCAAGATAACGAGTGAAAAACACGCCACCTTTCTCACCCACCTTCTGAGTCCTTAATGGAGTTCCAAGAGCAGTTAATTGTGGAGTCCTTTGGAATTAACAAAGTGCTTTTGAGTCATTAAACCATTTTGTTCTCATATCCCACTGAGATCTGGAGGACAAGTGCTTTGTTCCCATTTCATTGGCGAGAAAATGGAAACAGCTCAGAGAAGCAGAGAAATAGGCCATGCACCTCATGTAGAAGTAGCAAAGTTAGTCATTGAAGCATCGTCCTTGGACTATAGGCCTCGTTTTCTTTCCAGATAATCACAGAAATTGACATTTAGAGAAGCAACGCGGCTTTCTTTTTGCTCTAATGTTTCTTTATGAACTATGTGGAAAGGATAATACTGTTGCTGGGAATCACTGGTAACTCTGAAATCCCTTATGGGTTTTTTCCTCCAAATCAGAGTGCCACATTTAGAGAGTAGTGATTAGGGAGAAGAAAGTTGTCATGACAAAGCAGATAAGGGTCCCTCACACCAATGCATTTCCTGGGGAAATAAGCAAACAAGAAAATTGGAAATGCAAAACTAATCAAATAAAGTAATGAAAACTTTTGTTTTTGGGGTGGCAGACTAATTAATAGCACCTCATTTATTAGGTTCTGGTTACATGGGATCAGGGGACATTTTAATTCATTGTCAGAGATCAACTTACTAGTCTGCTTAGGAAGTCAGAGGAATTGATTCATACCTCAGTTCTCTGTGGGATTTGGTTGGAATTCTTGTACTGATTCAGAAAAATATCTGAATTTTGATTCTGCTAATGATTCAGAAAGAGTTCTGTGCACAGCCTGGGGGATTGCTATTATTTGGACGCACTTCCTGTGGAGGTAAGTGCTGTGCATAGTCCCGTGTGTTGAAGATACAACCACAGTTGGAATCAGGATTCAGCCTTGTGGTTTCACAGTCTTCTCTGCCTCTGAGGACACTGGGAAAGACATATGACATTTCTGGACCTCACCTAAATGCTAAGGCAAACTCAACTAAGTGGAAAAGCTCTGCTACTGCTAAAATGGCCAGGCCATATAACAGGAGATACTGAACTCATCATTGAACTTGTATTTGAAGACTATTTATTTACCTCTTTCATATTGGATGATTTTCAAGGGTGTCATAGCAGGTAATGTTAATAGGCCTTTTATCAATTTTGGATCCTACAATGCATAATGTCTTTGGCTTACCAATTAAAGTACATTAATGACAAACTTTTACATCTCTGATGCTCAGAGGGGTGAAGGAGTCCCCTGTACAAAAGTCTGCCACAACATATGTGCCTAATGAACAGTTGTGTTTTTATTGCGTGAACATCAACGGAGTTCCCAAGTGTTGACGTGCTACTGTGGAAGTATGTATGGGTTTAGGGTTCTTTAAATTAGCAAAGTGCTGTAGCTATAGCTCTTCTGGCTGAAATGCCCTCATTTTCAGAAGTGTACTTCCTTCTGGAAATATTTCTTGGTTAATGAATATAAAACAGCCTTTAATATTCTAATGCTGTTCTTTAAAAAGTAACAATACATTCTGTGTTTGGACTTTGTCCATGTTCTCCAGCCTTCTGCATATTAACAAAGTGTTCTGTCACTGGGAGTATCTTGCTCTCAGATAGCCTTCAGCAGAGTGATCAATGACCTTTTTTGCATTTTGTTGTATTAATTTTGAGCCAGCTGAAGGATAAACTTGACTTAATAATTAAGTAAATCTGAATTTAGCCAAGCTTTCTCACTGTTCAGGGGCTCTGGGAATTTCTTATTGCAGAGTTTTGTTTTGACATTTGTCTGGACATTCAATTTTTAAAAGACAGTTATCAACAATGTATGACACTTTATAACATGGAATGAGTCATTGGTGGGGTTTAAAGTTGCATGATGGACTGGAAAAAGGCTTGGATTCAACTCAAAGTCAGTTAAAGTACAATAAAGGTGAGTGAAAGTCGAGTGGTGATTCACAGTAGAGAGATTGTGGACTGACAGAGTCTGTGCTGTGGGTTACTTAGGGATTTCTGCCCAAGAAGCCACTGAGGGATGCTAAGGCATGGGTTCTTGACTCCACCTGTCATCAATAAATCTAAATGTTCCACTCAGAATAGCCTTTCTGGCAGGAATTGTAGAGTGTTTTCTGGGTTCTCCTCTGGTTAAAAATATCCATGAAAATATTAGCAGAATTTCACACCGGAATGTGAATTTGGTAATGTTTGAGGTATCAGTTGTATTTGGTAATGCCCAAGGAAGGAGAAGTAGGACTTAAGGAGAAAGAATGGTGTTAAAGAATTTTAAGGTATAAATTGTAAGAGTAGCACTGGAAATTTCCTTTCTCCATAGTTCTAGAAGGTGCTGAGGAAGGTAGGCAGGGATGTTTTCTGAGAGAGGCATTTGAGAGGCTAAAACAGAATTCTGTATTGCAGAGAGTTGCATGTTATCAGCATGGGTATAGATTGGAGCTGCCACTGAGAGGATGCCAGAGCGGGAGCTACATGGTGACACACTGCTGTGCAGTGCACAGTGTCCCCTGCCTCTGTGACAGCCAACTCTCCAGCTCCCGTGAGAAGAAGTCGTACCACATGCAAGTGGGGAGGCTTGTGGGAAGTGGACAGAGTTCTGCACTTAAATCTGATACATGAGGAACGCTCAGAGCCTTGCATGAGAGAAAGAAGTGTGTGTGTGGGGGGGTGAAAAGCATGCTGGGACTCGAACTGTCCGGGTTTGTGGGACTGGGGTTGAGCACTAACTCACAGTATTATTTATTAGTCTAAGAGAGGCCCCCAAATGATTTTAATCTCTGAAGATGTGTGTGGGATGGGGACTGTAGAGTATTTTCTTAACATGCTTCAATCTAGGGTAGGAACAACAGGATGGAAACTGAGAGAATTCTAATCCAGCAACAGGAAGTGACGAATGAAAAGGAGGAAGAGAATCAAGACGTATGAAATATCTACCATGCAGCCAGCAATGGGCTTGGAATTTCCTTCGTAACAGCCCTATCTTATCTGCATTTTACAGAGGATAAGATTGATTGAAAGCTATTTTGTAAAGATTTGCATCTTTAATTCCCAAGTCATATTTTTCTCTTTGCTAAAATATATTCAATAGGGAGGCAGTATTTTTCCCAATGTTTGTAAAACCCAAAAACAAAACTCAGAGTTAAATGTTGGAATGGGTGGAGGCAATGTGTGGAAGGGAAGTAGGGAGAATGAAAACTAAACCTTAATTCTATGCAAGGTTTATGCCTCTAGCACCTAATGAAGTTATTCCTAGTCACACTGTGACACTAAATCCTAATGGAAGATATTTTTAAAATGTTTTTGATTTGGGCTTCTTCTGATACAAGAGGGAAATAGCTGTGAGATAGGTAATGCACAGCTAGATTTGAGGATGGGTTGCACAACTTTCCACAACATTGACAATACTAGTAATTATTGTAGCGTGGAGGTTTCTGCGTTGATTATGGTGTCAGATTATTGTGTGTGAGGAGAGGCTGGCTTCTCTCCTCTTGGGTGGATGTTTTCTTGTCCAGGGGAGGTGGATATTTGGAAACATGTGTGGAAAGGAAAAACTCAGTTGAGAGAATTAGGATTCAAATTACGTTAAAATCTAAATTTATCAAACAAAAAGTCATTCTGAATTATTTTATGAGCCACATTGAGAGAATGCTACCGCTCATCTTCTGTGGGTTGGTTTGCTGTTTAGCCTTTTCTGTGTTCTCTCTCCCAGGCACATAACTGATAAGCAGCTAAGCATGTAAGAAAAACTGCTCTAATACATCTTGTCTTAGTTTGTTTTTAAACTTTTGCTCTCTAGGCCATCATTATTGCTCCTGGTCATTTTTCTGTTTGGAACCAGACCTGAGGAATTCTAAAGAGGGCGGGAGCCTTGGTTGGCTCTGAGCTGGAGATCTAGCTATAATAATTCCCTGAAGAGATCGATCCTTTCTGGGGGACATAATTCCCATCCCTGTCTCTCCTGTACTTCTCTAACTCGATGGTCTGGTAAGGGTGATATCGTGGACCAAAATACAGACCGACAATACCCCAACTCCTCACACAATGGGGGATCGGGCAATCAGAGGATATTTTAGAATATAAAATGTGAGTGGTGGCGAGAAAGAAAGTGATGGTGATTCCTAAATGCAAGTAAAACTCTCAGGGAGCCAAGTGTTTTGTGGGTGTTTATTTGTCTCGCTTCTAAAACTCTTGAATGAAGTCCCTCATCGAGTGCCTGAGAATGGCTGAGAAGCATCAACTCCTGCACCTGTGTCTCTCCCAGGGGAGACACTGAACCAGGCTCGGAGCCATCATGAGATACAGAGCTAATTTTCTAGCTGTACTGGAAGAATGCACAGAGACAGCCCAAGTTGAATGAGGTATTTTCTTGCCTCAGAAAACCATAGATTCAATTTCTTCTGTTGATTTTAGCTTTCTTATTTTAGATTTCAAACATGATATTGTAAATGTCAAAATTCAAAGCTTTATACCCTTCGCCTTTCAGTGCTTTCTCAGCCTTGACCTCTGAATTTAATATGTGAAAATATGTGTATGAGGATTAATTGCAAAGCGGGCAGGAAAACACATTGTAACATGCACTAGAAACTTCTAACACAAAGGCCTGTTATGTTCTTTATCTTGTCTCAAAATTGCGTCCATGTAAGGGCCAGCTGTATCACCGTGTTAATCTAACAGACTAGACAAAGCCTCCTTGCGTTTAACTGCTTCATACCTGTTTGACTAGAAACTCATTTGAATATGGGAGGTGTGTAAGGCATGTTGGCCCTGGCTATGAGGGCCAAGCTCTCAGACAGATCAGCAACGCAGCAGTGTCTCCTCTGGATGGTACGGTCTGGGTTGCTCTGCAGTACTGCATAGTGGCTTAGGTACTATAATAGGCTATGAAGTGGACAGAGCTGGATTCCATCTGCATAACCTGGCAAAGACATTTCACCCTTCTATGCCAGTATATTCACCTATGAAATACAAGCAGATATGAAGAATGAATGAGGTGATTTATGTTAAGTACCAGCATAGGGTTTGGTCCTCAATAAATGATGGCTAATTTCACATAAATTAGGGTGATGAGATTTCCCATTACTGAGGAAATGTGGAGGATTTAGCGAGCGACATTAGCACTTTTGATACTAATAATACTTTACAGAATACTTGATATATCTTAAACATAGTATCAGGAACTCTATTGAATTATTTATTCTTTACATTATTTTTAAGGTAGGTATTTTCTTCATTTTATAGATAACAAAGTGAGATCCAGGAAAATTATTATTTCCAGAAAGAGTGATGGGTGCTAATCCTTCCCCAGGTTCATTTCTCTCATGACTACCTGCTTATCAATCTGTGCTCATAGTCACAAGCTGAACAGATCCTGTCTCTCACTTGTTTACCTGCGTTTTTTACCTTTTTGCCCCTATAATGAAGGCTCACTGGGGAGCCCTACACTGTTCCTTCAAAGAGAAATATGAGGGTCTGGCATTTACTATGCACAGTAATATTCAGGAAATCAATCAATCAATCAATCAATCAATAAACAAAGAAACAGTTTGTCACTCTAAGTACCACAGTTCCCATGGAATTCCAGGGGGCTATTTTACAATTCTAGCCCCAATCACAAATGTCATTATCATTTTGCTTTCTTTATTTTCCTGTATGTAAGATCTCGATGGAAGAAATAACATTTATTGCATATTTTATACCTAATCCTTAAAACAGGATTTGGCATCCAAAAATACTTGAAGTTACAAATTAAATTCAATTTGTCAAGATTCCTTCTCCAAAAGAGACAGGATAGATCAGACAGATTATGGTGCAGAAAATTTTCTAGGGTATAACGTGTTATTCTGTAAGAAAAAAAAAGTGACTGGCTACATTGTTACAAACAACTTAGGAAAATTGAAGCCCCAAGGAAATTCTAAGTCAGTATGATTTATGCCGAGTTCATTTCCTGTTACTGAAATTGATTGACACTATGTTAAGGTATACCAAAGTGAAATGTGATTTGCCTTCAAAAGATTCAAGTCTCACTCTGACAGGTATTTGTGTTTTGTCCTTTCTATCTGCTGTCACAATCAATCATCTGTGGCTTATATGTTATTCCTAAAATTGTAGGAAGGTATTTCTCTCGGTGATATTCTGTCTATACAGATTATAAATTTGTCTTTTTACCACCTGTTGAGATCCAGGAGTTTTCAATATAATCCCAAAGCATTTTCTTTAGAGGTAGTGAATTAAGATACAGGAAGGGATGTACTAGTTGCAAATTTAGGCTGCTTGTGATAACTGTGAACTTTCCTGTTTCTTGTTAATTGTGTGAAATCCAGACATCTATTTAATATATATTTATCAATTTTATTGAGCACGTGTCTGCACCAGTACATGCACTAAGCATGTATTTTCACAAATGAATCCTTAAGTAGCAATAGTTCAGGAGTTAGCTATGCTTACTGCAAAGGGCCTGGGTTGTTGACCTCATCGGAAGAGTCGTCATCTTGTAGCTTCTGCGCCATGCTTTGCTGCTGGATTTTGTTTAGAGGTGTTATCTGAAGTTTGGCTTTCTACAGCAGTGCTGTCTGTGGAGGTTTTGGATGGATCATATAATTCAGGGAAAGGATGGTCCTGGCCAAGTGGGTCTCCAGACGACGAGCCGAGCCCTTGGGAGGGGGGATGGGGGAGGTTCCTCGGTGCTGAGAATAGAGGTCCCTCCACAATTTTCGGCCTCCCGTGTGCGTCTTCCTTCGTGAGCTGCTCCCTGGGGTTGGCCTTGAGTATTCTGTGGGCCTTGAGAGAGGCAGTTGTATGAAAGCCGTAATGTTTTTTGGAAGGTAAGCTTGGCTTAAAAGCTTTCATGCTTTTAACTCTCATGCTGGCATTTTCTAAAACCCAAATGCTGTTGGTGAGGTCTTCGGCTCCGTTCCTCACCCCATGTGGGGCTTTGGCCAAGGCGGAGGTGGCCGACCTGCCCAGCAGGGGATCCTGCAGGGTGGGAGACACAGGCACCTTCTGTTCTGTATGGAGCAGGTTCCCAGGCCCCAGAACCCCCTCATTCTGCCCCAGCTTCCCTGTGCTGGGGCTCCTGAGGCTCCATCCATCTTCGGTGTTTTCGGCCAGTGGCTGGGTGCTCTGCTTCTCCCTGACCACCTGTTTCTGCCTCTCTTTGAGCAGTCCTTTCCGTATGCCCTTGGGGCCCTTGAGGACCCTGTGCTCTGTCCGCAGCCTTCTCTCTTCATGCTGATCTTCCACCAGGCTGTTTTCCTGTGCTTGAGTACTTGCCAATTTCTCAGGAACGTCGGGAACAATTTGCAATTTGGGACTTGAAAGGCTGGACTGCATAAGCATTCCTGTTTTCTTTTTTTTCTTAATCTCCTCAATTTTTTCCTGAATTTCTGCATCTAACCAACTCTGTAGAAGATACTGCTTCTTCAGTTCATTTCTATAAGCCGAACTGCTGGACACAGGTTGATCAGAGGGGTTTTTCATATTGCCTTTCATGTAACCCTGAGGATTAGCTTCATTTTGTATATTTGAGAAAAGGCGTTGGATGAGTGGCAATAATGGATCTACACCTTCTAGATTTACCTCTGAGAAATTTGGCAGGCTGTAATTGAGTGCTCCAACCACATCATTTTCATCATTAGAGTTAAGCTCCTTATCCATGAAGTCTGACCAGCTGACATCGCTTTGTTCGGAAGATGACTTTCCAGACTCGATCACCAGCTCGGTCTCGGTGTTCTTTTTCCGGGCCTCTAACGCCCTCATGAAGACTCCTTCTGCGTTCCCTACAGGGGCTTCCTCAAGACACTGCTTGGGATTGGTCACACACTCACTGTCACAGTGCAGCTTGACTGTCTTGCAGACAACCTCAATATCACTTTTAAATTGGCAGAGGCAGCAGGCCATGGGCCTCGGTATGATCAGTGTTTTCAGTGTAAGTGTCATCATGATGATGTTCTGGACCACTGGAAGTGGCGTGTATGTTGTCCCCAAGTCTAGATATCGTAATGCTGGCAATTTAAAAAGATAGGAATCTTCGACACTCGACAGAGGATTGTGATTGAGGATGACTTTGTGCAAAAACTGCATTCCATGCCATGCCCTAAACGTCCCAAAGCTAATCTGTTTAACTAAGTTGCAGCGAAGATTTAAAACCTGCAGAAAGGGTAGTGCTTCAAAGGTTTGTGCTTCAATAAACTGTATTTTATTACAGGATAAATCTAAATAGTGGAGGGACAGCAGGCCTTTAAAGGAATTTTTATGTAATGCAGTCAGGCCATTTTCACTGAGATTTAGTTTCTCAGCCCACCTGTATGTTGTCCAGCTAGTCTCACCGATGTGAAGAATATTGTTTTCTTGGAAATTGAAGGTGGTAAAGGTGTTGTTGGGCTCTAATACAGGCACTTGGTGGAGCTTGTGCTTTGGGCTGAGACCAGCACACGACAAGGTCTCATGCTGACAGGTACAGAGCTCACATATGTCAGTGTTTGTCGTGGCATTCTGCTTCTCTTGCACTGTGGAAGCCTTTCCTGGAGAGTGACTCACAGAATACTGAGTGGCCACAAATTCCACATCCAAAGGCTGAACAGTGACTTCAGCCGGGTTTGGATGCTGAGCCTGCACCTGCTCAGGCTGTGTAAGCATCACCTGAGGCTGCTCTGGAGGAGGAGACGCAGCTTCCTGCAGAGGTACAGAAACCTGAGTCTCTACAGTGAGTACTGCAGTTGTGAGCTCCGGGTTCAAAGGTTGGTCTGTGACTGTGGGTGATGTTGGATGCTGAGCTGGCTCCAGACCCGGAGTTACAGCTTTCACCTCATGAGACGCCGGAGTTTGAACCACCTTAGGTGGTTCTGGAGGCTGAGATGGGATCTCAGGCATAGTTGGAAAAGATCTAACTTTTGCACTAATTCCTGGAGCGCTGATAAGCTTCTGGTGCAAAGGTCGAACTGTGAGCAGACTGAGTTTTGAATGCTGAGTCTGAACCCAGTCCGGAGGTGGAAGTGTCACTTTGTGGTGCTTCAGAGGAAGAGCTGTAGCGTTCTTCAGGGCTGTGGAAAATTCACCATCTGTAGTACGTTCTGGAATGATGGTGGCTTCCAGGTTCAAAGGGTGAAATGCGCCGCTTGGCTGCTGAGCTTGACCCTGAGCTGGAGTTGGAACTGTCGTCTCAGAACGGGGTGGAGGGTGAGCTGCGCCCTCATTGGGTGGCTCACTTGGAAGCTGAGGGAGCGTCTTGGGCAGGGTTGAAGAAAGTTCTACCTCCTCAGGAGGATCTGGAGGAGTAGATGCGGCTGGTGGCGGTGCAGGAGATGGTTCTTCCTCTGCACGCTGAGGTGGGGTCATCTTCTGAGCTTGAGAAGATTCCATCTCATTGGGTGGCTCTGAAAGTGGAGCTGCATCCTCCTCCTGGGGGACTGAAAATGGTTCTGTGTCCTCAGGTGGCTCTGAAGGCTGGGCTGAAAATGTTACTCTTCCTGTCAACAAAGGAGAAAGAGTAACCTTCCCGGGGAGTCCTGAAGACTGAGCTGCGAGCTCTTGCTGCACTGGTGAAACTGCTACACCAGAGGAGCCTGGGGACATCGCTAAGCTCCGGGGCTGGTCTGGGGAATATTCCCCAGCAAGCTCTGCAGGTGGAGTTGGAACCTTGCTGTCAGATGAAGAGAGTTCATCCTTTATGGCAGGGTTTGGCTGTGGAGTTGTAAGCTCTTGATTGTCTCCTAGAGATTCAAACTGCTCAAGGGACACTGAAGACTGAGCTGGGGCCTCCTGTGCAGTTGAAATTTTAATTTCCACCTCACTAGACAACAACTCTGCAGGAGTAACAGCACCACGGGTCAGTGTTGGAGGCTGAACTTGCTCATCACCTAGAGGAGAGACTGTTTTCTCCTGTAGTTCTGGAGGCTCAGGTATGAGTTCATTAGGGAGCTCTGGAGGCTGAGCTGCAGCCTCTTGAGTGGTCCAAGATGGTTCACCCTCCTCAAAAGTGTGTGGATTTCCAGCTTGGGTCTCCTGCTGAGCAAGTTCTGAAGATGTAGCTGGAGCCTCCCGGTGAAATTGTAAGAGCTCAGCTCCTTGGGAAGGCTCAGAAAACAGATTTGGAGCCTCTTGCTGACTTATAGAAGGTTCCACATCATTTACTGGAGTTGAGGGTTGAGCTGCAGCCTCGGGGAGCACTGGGAAGTTTCCCTCCTCTGTGGTGGGTTCTGGGGTTATGGCAAGCTGCAGATTCAGAGGTTTACCAGTCACATGGGTCAAGTGTGGATGCTTAGCTTTGTGATGATGTGGAGTTGGCAATCTTTCTTTACCATGCTCCGAAAACTGAGCTGGTTGCTTCAGCTGGGTTGGAGAAGTTTCCAGCTCTTCAGTTTCCCAATCTGAGGGCTGATCTGGGGCTTTCAACTGGATTTCTGAAGGTTCTTCTGTCCTAGAAGACTCAGAAAGTTGAGCTGGCTTTGTCTTAGTGGCAGAAAGTTCAGACTCCCCAAGAGGGCCTAGAGGCTGAGCTGGGGCCTCTTGGTAAGTTGAGGGAGTTTCTGTTTCTTCAGAGAGCTCTAAAGTCTGAGCTAGGATTTGTTGTTGGGTTGAGGACGGTTCCTCCTCTTCAGGACTCTCTGTTGGTTGGGTCAGGGTCTGCAGTTGGCTTGAAGTAGGTTGTGGCTTTTTCCCTGCCTCTGTAGATTTGGTAACCTTCACGTCCACAGGTCTCACTGTGACAAATGCCATGTTTGAATGCTGAGTTTCATTCCTATTTCCAGATGGCACATTTGCCCCCTGCATCAACCGCTGACCTGTATTCTCAGTACCAAGTTCATACTGAGCGTGGGCATCCTGCTGGGTTATAGAAGGTTCAGCTTCCTCGGGGGGCTGTGAGAGTTGATCTTTGACTTCTTCCTGAGGTAAAGAGGACTGGACCTTTGCAGGCTTTGAATTTCGAGTTTGGGCCTCCGGCTGGACCTGAGGAAGTCCTGGGGCCAACTCCTGGGAGGGAGCAGACGATGCTAGGTCATCGTACTCTGGCTGTAACCCCGGAGTAGGGTTATCAGGCAATGCTGGCAGAGGAGGGAAAGACCGGGGCTCAGGGGATAACTCTGGCTTGGTGGTCAGCGGGACCCAGTACCTTTCTGGAAGCGGGAATGCCAGGACCAGGAGCCACAACTGCTGCCAGATGAGGAGTGTGGGAAACCAGGGGCACCGCAGGAACATGACGGGGGTGGGGGGAAGGACCAAAATGAGTGCGATATAGCAATCTAGGCTAGTGAAGTGCAGGTGCTCTGCCCTGTAGGGTAGAACCCTTCTGGCAGCCACTTGCCTTTGAGCCTTGGGAACCCGGACTGTGCTGCCCCGCCCTGTATTTATGACATCTTTGCTAAGGAAACCTGTATTACATCAGGCCCAAGTGACCTTGCCCCACATGGGGGAACTTTCCCCCCTCAGTGACCAGGTCCACCTCCCCTTCCCCAAGAGAGCTGACAGTGGCCTCTCACAGGGCAGCCTCCCCAATCACGAGGCAGGATGTGGGGCTCAGACTGGGTGGGACCCAACCACGGGGTAGGGTGGGGTGAACAGGACTGGATCTCTGGCTCCTCAGAATTGCTGGATATTTAGTTTGCTTCTTAAAGGTTGTTACTGAGGGCTGACACAGGTGGAAATCCCAGCAGATGACCCCAGAAGTGAGAGTCTCACAGGCAGGGCTGCCCAGGCCGGGAAGGCTGAGACCAATCACATCCACTTCTTATGAGCAAGTCTAGGTCACAAACAACTCAGCTGGGATTTCTCAGGGTCTCAGTCTTCAAGGCTTTGAAGCAGGAAAGTATTTCTGGTCAGGGTCTCTCTGCCCCTTCTCAGGCTTCCTTTGAGCAAGGCAGGTAACGTTGGCCATTTGATAGCTGCCCCTTCTGAGGCTCATGTGAAAGTGGCTGATTATTATATAGGCCACATTCACCCAGTATGTCAATGCCATGAAAATAAAGACTACATTCTTGATTCAGCGGAGTTTATCTGGATGATCTACTCTGACCAAGTTAGCAATTTGGCAGCTCTCGGCATCGTAGGTAGTTCAGGGCAAAGGCCCCACGTCACTGCCTGTGTTTGGTCCCAAGACGAAATTGCACTAGGGGGTTCTGGAAAAGCAGCTTCCTATCACGGGCCTTTTGGGCTCTTTGAGCATTGCTCACTAAGTACATTTGGATGGCATAGAAATAGTCCAGAATGGGCCACTATGGGATTTGGGAGAACCCAGTCTGAGTGCAGAAGACGAACTGGGAGAATGCTGTGAACAGAATCCGAAGCAAGGCCCCGGCCGAGGGTCCAGAGCTCTGCTCCTGCACCGGCAAGGTTTTGTCACTCTCAGTGGGAACTGCAAGAGGTACCAACTGCCACCCTGCCTTCACTGCGTCTGCCGTGTGAGCCTTTTAGAAGACAATTTTAAAGGCAGTCGTCCATGCTGTGCCCTTACATGGAGACACCAGGACTGAGGAGAAAGAGGACATTAGCAGGACAGGGGTTTGAGCTGATCCCACGTGTTCACAGTGTCTGAGCAGGAATAAGCTTCCTTTTCTAGTGAAAGCTGCTACAGTTTGGATCTTGAATATCCCCAAAGGCTGTGCATTAAAGGCTTGGTCTCTAGGGGCCAGCTGTTGGGAGGAGGTCTTTAAGTCTTGAGGCGCCTGTGCACAAGGGGAATAGAAGATTTGGCCCCTTTCATTCTCTTCTGTTTCCCATCTTAGGTGGGCAGTGCTCTGCCATGCGCTCTTGTTATGCTATACTGACTGCCATAGGCCCACAGCAGCAGGGCCAGTTGATCATGGACTGGAATCTCCAAAACTGAGAGCCAAAAGAAACCTTTTCACTTAGTGAATTGATTATTCAAGGTTTTTGTCATAGTAATTGAAAGTTGATCAAAACATTAAATGTTATACATTTTCTTCAAAACCCTACTTTAATTGCATTCTCCAAATTTTCAACCTATCTTATGTACCAATAAATGTTTTGCTTCCAAAAAAATTCCCTTACAAATTGATTTGACCTGATCTTGGGTTTCAGCTGTTGCTTGGCTGATTTTTTTTTTCCTTGCTTGTTTGTACTCCACTTCTCATATATGTCAGTGGAAACCCTAGGATGTTTACAAGGGTTCTCCTTCATCAAGCCCAAATTCTTAATTTTCATCTCCCAAGCACTTTGATCATATGCAGACTCAGCTTTTTAGCCTCTTATCAGATGCCTTTTGGTAATCTTTTTCCCACTTAGCTTGGACATCCGTGTATTCCTCTTGGAAAACAGCATAGAGCTATTCCTTTTCTCTGTAATCTTGTCCTAAGAACTGGCTACCTTTGATCATTTTAAAAGTTAAACATTTGGCCTTCTGTCCCTTACATGAATATTTGGAAGGAGGAGGTATAGAGGAATGTGGAAGAGGCTTTCTGTATTCCACTGGATACGTGCAGTATCTCCTTGAGTCAGTGAGATAGAATGGCACTAAGACATTGAAATAGAATGGCACTAAGACATTGTGGAATTGCCTTTGCAACCACCTGCTGCAACCATAATTGTTCCACTGCTGTTTAGACTGGAGCCAACAGCCACGGTTAAGTAGCTCCATGTCCTACCTGAGACATGGACATATTTTGATCACATAGATTCCTGAGTACTCCTATCCGTTTAGTTTCACCGAATCTCTCAGGCCACTTCATTAAATTCTCAATAATGTACTTATTTAATTTCCTTATTGTTACTGTGAAAGGGATGTAAGATCAGTTAGAGATCCTTGTATTCAAGCAAGAGTACATACTAAAATTACTTTTATGATTCAATTATCTCTGTTTTTGGCTTATTATTAGCCATACTTCTGTGTTTTTATTTAGGTACATATTTGTGTGTGGAGTAGTGGTTGTTGTACGGTATCAACCTTATCACCAACTATTTTCAAAAGAATATTATATTACTTTCCTTATAACTTAAGAACTTTACAATATATTTCCATCCTTCTGTCCTTTATATTATTGTTCATATATTTTATTTCCATGTTATAAAAACTTCATAAGATATCATATTTTAGCCTTAGTTATCCAGTTCTTTCTTGAAGAGATTAAAATGAGGAAAAAGTCTCTTTTACCTCTATACCTATCATTATCTTTGTTCTCCATAATTCTGTTGTTGATTTGAATTTTATCTATTTTTTTCTTCCCTGAAAAACTTCCATTAACATCACTTCTCGTTTGTAAGTCTGACAAATTCTTGTAGCTTTTGATTGTCTGCAGAAATACTTCTTTTGGCTGGAAGTGGTGGCACATGCCTGAAATCTCAGCTACACGGGAGCTGAGGCCCAAGGATCACAAGTTCAAGGCAAGCTGGGCAGTTCAGAAAGAAGCTGTCTGAAAATTTTAAAAAATGTAAAAAACCAGAGATATTATTCAGTGGCAGAGTACTTGACTAGAGTGTGTGAGGCCCAGGGTTCAGTCCTCATAACTATAAACAACAGAACATTTAACTTGTCTTCTTTTTTTCCAAAGTTATTTGTGTTACATATATAACCATATTAACAGCGCCCCCCCAACTTCAAAAATCCTCCGTCATATTTTAGCTTCCATCATTTGTAATGAGAAGTCAGCTGTCTTTTTTAATGTCTGCTTCACCTTATATTATACACTTTTTTTCTCCTCTGACTGCTTTTAGGATTTTCTCTTTATTACTACTTTTCAGTAATCTCATTATTGTGACTTCTTGTGATCTTTGATTTTTTTTTTTTTTAATTTAAACATTCCCACCAGCTTAGACCACCAGCGGTATATGCATAGCTGGCCCATTGGGGAGTTTGTGCCACCAGTGGTACAAATAGATCTAATCACTTTTATCAGTCTTTTTACTAATAAAATTAGTAAAAAGCTGCCTGATGGGACAGTCATGCATGTACCGCCAGTGGGATCAGGCTATCAGCCAGCAAGACATACGAATTATGACCCCATCACAAACATGTTAAAAAACTATTATGCTTAATGTTCTTTGATATTCTTGAACTTATATGATTATAGTTTTAATAACATTTGAAAAATTTGGGGCCTTTTCATTTTTTTCCCAGTTCTCTTCCAATTACTCGTGAGTTAAACAAGTTGATTTTCTTTTCTTTTTTTTTTGGTACTGGGCATTGATGGACCTTCTGCTTGCAGGGCAGGCGGCGGCACCACTGAGCTAAATCCCTGGCCCCTAGACTATTTAATATCATTCCACAGGTTACTGAAGTTTTGTGTTTTTGTTTTTGTCTTTGTCTTTCATTTGAGATAGGCTCTTTCTGTATTTCAGGATCACTGGTGTTCTTATGCAGTGTCCAATCTGCTGCCAGTCCTATGTGTTTTGTAAATTCTGTCTCTCAACATGTTTGTATTTATTCACCTTTACATCGTTGAGTGTATAGAACATGTTATAATGGGTGTTTTAATATCCTTTTCTGCTAACTCCATTCTGTCATTTCTGTCTCTTTTAATTTTTTTTTCATTGGTAATGGCTCAGGAATTTGTTGTTAATTATTGGTATAATTATAACATTTCCAAGGATAAGTAAATCTATTTCCCTATCATTGTTTGTTTACTTATTTACATATTTTATTTTCTGGCTTAAGAATCCAAGTCCAGATAAAGAAAAACCTCCTTGTGATGCTCAAGAGTTAGAAGAATGTGATATTTTCTTTGAAGAGAGCTCCAGCTTATGCAGATTTGATGGCAGTACATTAAAAACTACTCATGTGGTAAGTTCCTGATAATATCATTTCTAAGAATTTGTGAAGAAATAGGAGTTACTTAGATGATACTTGCCTGACCATATGACAATACGTATGTTTTGCAGAAAATAGCCTGATTGACAGACACTGATTAATAAAGCCCATCAATCCATAAAGTAGTATGAGACCCAATGAAACAGTGTTTTATTGTTTAGGTACTACTGTGTAATTGTTATTTTTTAATTGTTTTTTTTTTCTGTGTCAATTTTCAACATACACTTTGTAATGTATGACTTCATATCTGCTTTTTACATTGAAGATTAAGATGTAAATATTTCCACTTTATTTTAATCCTTGATTAAATGGTTGGATTATATTATGATATTGTTGATGGGGGTCTATATGTTTGTTTAGTGATTGTTCTGTACATTATAGTTTACTTCTTTAATAACTTTAAACTTTCCTGATGCTATTTTAAATTTTTTTTCTTTTTTCAATGAAATGTTTTCTATATTTAGGGCTATTTTTGTAAGAAAGAACTAACAGAAGTCAAATTACCGAGTCAGAGACTAAACTACCTCTGACAAACTAATTTCTACTTTATATTCTCATTAGTAATATTTTTATTTATTGCTTGCTTTACTGCATCTTTACCTACACTTTCAGTTTTCTATTTAATCTTTACCAAGTATACAAGAAACAGGATCTTGCTTTCTTTTTAAAAAGATTCTTAACTGTTTCATATATATATATATATATATATATATATATATATATATATACGTTTCTTCTTTTGTGAACAGTTTTTTTGTTTGTCTTAGTATATTTTTTTACTGATTTGGATAACTTGTTTTATACTTGGAAAACTCTTGCATTCTATATCCAGTGATTTAATTTTTTCCCTTTTACCCATCTTGGAATATTTTTATTCAACTTCTTAACTCATCTGAGATTTTTTTTCCTCCTCTCTTTGGGTTTTCCTGAGTGTATAAATATTTTCCCTTAGAGTTACATTCTGTTTCAAAGCTTTGAGAAGTGTTCGTCAGTAACAAATAGTATTGCCTGAAGAATTGGTTCAGACACTGCATTCCAGGATTGGTTCTCATCTTAGTTGTTTCTGTGAGAAAGGTCTCCATAGCAAATTGGTGACTAACTCAGAGCTGTGCATGTAGAAATTAATTTAATGTTATTACCAAAACCAGAAGTGATAAGACCTTAGGTGATTCAGTTCCAGGAAAAGCAATAGAATAATTTGATCTTTTGTTATTCTATTTTTGGACTTCTGACTCTTTGATAAAGGGTTTAAAGCCTTTGTTTTCAAGAAAATCTTGAAACTTTCTACTCTATTTTGCCTAGAGTGTTTGTCTGTCTTGCAGGGGATTGGGAGAAAGTGCATTCTAACAGAATTCATGGAGTCAAAATTAAAGATCATTTGAACTTGTTTTACCAGATTTACTAAGTTCCAGCTCAAAAACTCAGTGATAAACCAATGTTAAATCTCTTTTCCTCTCATTCACTTACTATTCCTTCCTACTCTTTTTGTTTTGTTTTGCTTTTGGCTATTTACCAGCTTTCTTTAACTGATGGCTGGGAATAATCAAAAAACTTTTTTAAATGAGTATTTCTAGATTATTCTAATGTAGACAGATGAGGTCGAATGGCATAAGACCAGTATCTAGCCAAAGCTGTACCAAAATTAAATACTTGCACTTACAGTTAATTTTATGTCTGCATTGCTTTCCTTATAACCTATCAAACCAAAAAGCTCTTAAAAATAAAAGCATGTGGACAACATCTTGTTCACAACATGTCTCCAGTTCCTGATTCATTGTTTTAATACATAATTTTAGATTTATCTCTTGGTAACAATCATAAAAATATTTAAGAGTTGCTTTAATTCCATCTTGGATCTCTGGAAATTTTCTTGTACCTTTCACTTCTCTCTTCTGACTTTGAATTACACTTCTATTTTGAAGAGTAATTGTTTTCAGGAAGTTTGTCATATCTAATCAGGGTACTGATTCAAACCCAGATCATCAGAGCTGTTTAGGTTTCATAAGAATTTTGTTTCATAGATATTTTTAGTTTTGACATATCCTGTAGATGATTCCTTTAATCATGAGCACACAGGGCTATCACATAACTGCTTATCTCAGTTATGTCTGGGGTTCAGTTTTAAAGAATTATTCCCACAACTGATTGATAGAAGACTCTTAAATCTGACTGACTGAACATTGTATGTTTTGTAATGAAGAATATGGTCAGTCTTCCTAAAGTTGTAGTCCTAGGAGCTATAACTTCTAGTTACTATTTTCTACCTAACTTATATAGGGAAAGCATTTGATCTGAGTTGTTCTAAACTGCTGTATTTTTAAGAGTCCAATAATTGTGATATAGATTTCAAATTTTTCATATTGCAAAGCTTGTGATACCGTGAATTTATTCTCAGATGGTTTTGTGAGAAAACACACCATCAAAAAATAATTTTAAAAACTAAAAGAAATGTTGGTGTTTTCAAATAGCACATAAAATTCAGGCAGACCAAAATAAAAGTAAAAGGTGTTACTATGCTCAACTATTATAGTAGTAGTACAGTCAGGATATATTTTAAAGTTATAAAATGTGGACCCATACATGACTAAATAATTTATTCATATGTATACATATATAAATATATAGATATGGCCTTTCCTCTCCGACTGTGGGGCAGGCGGGATCCTGCACCGCTGTCTCAGGGGGCCGCCTGCCCTGCTGCTCAAGCCTCGGGGACCCTGCGGGGCTGAGGCGTCACTGCCCCCGGCAGCATGAGCACAGAAGCGGCCTCGACCCGAGCTCCCAGCCCCGCGGGGCCCACCCATCCGAGCCAAGGCGGCTGTGGCCATGGCCAAGATGGAGGAGTGGAGCCTGGACAACTTCTTCGCCAAGAGGGACAAGAAAAAGAAGGAGCGGAGCAGATGCGCCACCAATGCCGCGGGCGGAGCAGCGCGGGGCCAGGCCTGGCAACCGCGGGGCTGCGGGCAGGCACGGGGACTGTGGGCCCCACGGCCGTCACGAAGGTGGTGATGAAGGATGAAGATGAGTGGAAAGAATTTGAGCAAAAAGAGGTTGATTACAGTGGACTCAAGAGTGCAGGTCATGCAAATACTTGAAAAGGAAAAAGATGATAATGAAAAAGAAAAGATCCAGGAGATAACTGGGGAGAAGGTGGAGGTGGTGGAGGTACAGAGAAATCTTCAGGTCCTTGGAACAAAACAGCTCCAGTACAAGCGCCTCCTGCTCCAGTAATTTTTACAGAAACCCCAGAACCGCTAATGACTAGTGTGTATAGGCACAATTGTTGCAACTAATGAGTCAATGTTGATAATTTTATACAGAGTTAGTTAACTCTATGTGTCACTGAGATTCCATTAATTCTTTTCCCTCATATTCTTCCCTTCCTTCCTCCCTCCCTCCCCCCTTTCTTTCTTTCTTTCTGTCTTTCTTTCTTTCTTTCTTTCTTTCTCTGTTCTAAGATCCCATCTAGGACACTAAAATGTATTTAATTATCACCTGTACTTAAGGTTCCTCTGGTCTAGGGCAGTTGATCTATCTTCCCTTGTTTTTAATGCACTTAAGAGTTTTGAGGAGTTTATCAGGCACTTTACAGAAATTGTCTCAATTTCAGTTTGGCCGATGTTTTTCTCCTGGTTAGATTGGGGTTATGGGCTCTTGGGACAAGGGCCACAGAAGTGAAGTGCTAACATTAACACAACATTCAGGGATGCATGCTATCAACTTGATTTATGATGTACTGCATTATTATATTGTTTTACCAAGATATCCTTTGCATTTAATTATTTAACCTATTTATATGGCGTAATTCCAGACATTATAGTCTACTTACAGAGTTCCCAACCATCACCACAATCTAATTTTCAATATTTTCATTACTCCTAAAAGAAACCTATTGCTCATTAGCAATTATTTTCTACCTTTCCTCTCTTTCCCCAGACCTTGTCAACTACTAATTTCTGTTGTATCTATATAGATTTATTTGTTCTGAATATTTCATATGGACAGATTCATGCAGTCTTTTTTGTCTATCAGACTTCTTTCACCTAAAGTTAGCACATCATTGTACATATTGGTGCTTCATTTACTTTTATCATATGATTGTGATTTTATAGTATGTATATAAACTATGTATGTATATATAGTATTTATATTATATGTATATATCACATCTTGTTTATGTATTTATCTCTACTTTTTGCTCATCATGAATAAACTGCTCTGAACATTTGTGTGCCAGATTTATGTAAATGGGGTCATTTCTCTTGTCTTTTATTTCTCTTTATTTCATTTTGTAGGAGTGGAGTTGCTGATTTGGGTATTGCCTTTTAAGTTATATTCAACAATATTAAATACTTCTTTAATCTTTAAAACAATTCTGACATAATTTTATTATACTGTTTAATAAAAATACTAACTGATTTTTACAGAGATATGAGTAGTCAGGAAAGATATATGGACAATGCTAAAACAGTTGAGATGTAGTCTTAACCTCTCTTGAAAAGTAGAGAATAATTATATGACAGAGAAAAATGAGCAAGAGGAAATGGGATTTTTCTATGGCATTATTGTTTATCTATACTAATAAGAACTTCCATTTACCAGGCATTCCTGTGTGGAGTGATTTCAAGAGAGAAAGGAAGAAGTGGAGATAGGCATTATAAACTTGTCATTTGAGAATGTTGTTGGAAAGGGGAATTGAGTAATAGACAACTTGTCAGAAGGAGCTGAAGAAGATCCATTTTATTTATTGTTTCAAAGATGGAAGATACTATAGCATCTTTGTTTTCTTAGGGAATGATTACACAGAAGGAAACATTTACAATCCTGGGCAGAGAAGGAGAGGTCGACTGGGAACCCTATTCTAAAATAGGGCATAGCATTCGGAGCACAGGGTGTGAGGCTGGCATCTTCCTAAGTGTAGGCACAACATGACCTTTTCAACATCTGCTCTTTCTTTCTTAGCCAAATTGAAGAGATCAAGATAACGAGTGAAAAACACGCCACCTTTCTCACCCACCTTCTGAGTCCTTAATGGAGTTCCAAGAGCAGTCAATTGTGGAGTCCTTTGGAATTAACAAAGTGCTTTTGAGTCATTAAACCATTTTGTTCTCATATCCCACTGAGATCTGGAGGACAAGTGCTTTGTTCCCATTTCATTGGCGAGAAAATGGAAACAGCTCAGAGAAGCAGAGAAATAGGCCATGCACCTCATGTAGAAGTAGCAAAGTTAGTCATTGAAGCATCGTCCTTGGACTATAGGCCTCGTTTTCTTTCCAGATAATCACAGAAATTGACATTTAGAGAAGCAACGCGGCTTTCTTTTTGCTCTAATGTTTCTTTATGAACTATGTGGAAAGGATAATACTGTTGCTGGGAATCACCGGTAACTCTGAAATCCCTTATGGGTTTTTTCCTCCAAATCAGAGTGCCACATTTAGAGAGTAGTGATTAGGGAGAAGAAAGTTGTCATGACAAAGCAGATAAGGGTCCCTCACACCAATGCATTTCCTGGGGAAATAAGCAAACAAGAAAATTGGAAATGCAAAACTAATCAAATAAAGTAATGAAAACTTTTGTTTTTGGGGTGGCAGACTAATTAATAGCACCTCATTTATTAGGTTCTGGTTACATGGGATCAGGGGACATTTTAATTCATTGTCAGAGATCAACTTACTAGTCTGCTTAGGAAGTCAGAGGAATTGATTCATACCTCAGTTCTCTGTGGGATTTGGTTGGAATTCTTGTACTGATTCAGAAAAATATCTGAATTTTGATTCTGCTAATGATTCAGAAAGAGTTCTGTGCACAGCCTGGGGGATTGCTATTATTTGGACGCACTTCCTGTGGAGGTAAGTGCTGTGCATAGTCCCGTGTGTTGAAGATACAACCACAGTTGGAATCAGGATTCAGCCTTGTGGTTTCACAGTCTTCTCTGCCTCTGAGGACACTGGGAAAGACATATGACATTTCTGGACCTCACCTAAATGCTAAGGCAAACTCAACTAAGTGGAAAAGCTCTGCTACTGCTAAAATGGCCAGGCCATATAACAGGAGATACTGAACTCATCATTGAACTTGTATTTGAAGACTATTTATTTACCTCTTTCATATTGGATGATTTTCAAGGGTGTCATAGCAGGTAATGTTAATAGGCCTTTTATCAATTTTGGATCCTACAATGCATAATGTCTTTGGCTTACCAATTAAAGTACATTAATGACAAACTTTTACATCTCTGATGCTCAGAGGGGTGAAGGAGTCCCCTGTACAAAAGTCTGCCACAACATATGTGCCTAATGAACAGTTGTGTTTTTATTGCGTGAACATCAACGGAGTTCCCAAGTGTTGACGTGCTACTGTGGAAGTATGTATGGGTTTAGGGTTCTTTAAATTAGCAAAGTGCTGTAGCTATAGCTCTTCTGGCTGAAATGCCCTCATTTTCAGAAGTGTACTTCCTTCTGGAAATATTTCTTGGTTAATGAATATAAAACAGCCTTTAATATTCTAATGCTGTTCTTTAAAAAGTAACAATACATTCTGTGTTTGGACTTTGTCCATGTTCTCCAGCCTTCTGCATATTAACAAAGTGTTCTGTCACTGGGAGTATCTTGCTCTCAGATAGCCTTCAGCAGAGTGATCAATGACCTTTTTTGCATTTTGTTGTATTAATTTTGAGCCAGCTGAAGGATAAACTTGACTTAATAATTAAGTAAATCTGAATTTAGCCAAGCTTTCTCACTGTTCAGGGGCTCTGGGAATTTCTTATTGCAGAGTTTTGTTTTGACATTTGTCTGGACATTCAATTTTTAAAAGACAGTTATCCACAATGTATGACACTTTATAACATGGAATGAGTCATTGGTGGGGTTTAAAGTTGCATGATGGACTGGAAAAAGGCTTGGATTCAACTCAAAGTCAGTTAAAGTACAATAAAGGTGAGTGAAAGTCGAGTGGTGATTCACAGTAGAGAGATTGTGGACTGACAGAGTCTGTGCTGTGGGTTACTTAGGGATTTCTGCCCAAGAAGCCACTGAGGGATGCTAAGGCATGGGTTCTTGACTCCACCTGTCATCAATAAATCTAAATGTTCCACTCAGAATAGCCTTTCTGGCAGGAATTGTAGAGTGTTTTCTGGGTTCTCCTCTGGTTAAAAATATCCATGAAAATATTAGCAGAATTTCACACCGGAATGTGAATTTGGTAATGTTTGAGGTATCAGTTGTATTTGGTAATGCCCAAGGAAGGAGAAGTAGGACTTAAGGAGAAAGAATGGTGTTAAAGAATTTTAAGGTATAAATTGTAAGAGTAGCACTGGAAATTTCCTTTCTCCATAGTTCTAGAAGGTGCTGAGGAAGGTAGGCAGGGATGTTTTCTGAGAGAGGCATTTGAGAGGCTAAAACAGAATTCTGTATTGCAGAGAGTTGCATGTTATCAGCATGGGTATAGATTGGAGCTGCCACTGAGAGGATGCCAGAGCGGGAGCTACATGGTGACACACTGCTGTGCAGTGCACAGTGTCCCCTGCCTCTGTGACAGCCAACTCTCCAGCTCCCGTGAGAAGAAGTCGTACCACATGCAAGTGGGGAGGCTTGTGGGAAGTGGACAGAGTTCTGCACTTAAATCTGATACATGAGGAACGCTCAGAGCCTTGCATGAGAGAGAGAAGTGTGTGTGTGGGGGGGTGAAAAGCATGCTGGGACTCGAACTGTCCGGGTTTGTGGGACTGGGGTTGAGCACTAACTCACAGTATTATTTATTAGTCTAAGAGAGGCCCCCAAATGATTTTAATCTCTGAAGATGTGTGTGGGATGGGGACTGTAGAGTATTTTCTTAACATGCTTCAATCTAGGGTAGGAACAACAGGATGGAAACTGAGAGAATTCTAATCCAGCAACAGGAAGTGACGAATGAAAAGGAGGAAGAGAATCAAGACGTATGAAATATCTACCATGCAGCCAGCAATGGGCTTGGAATTTCCTTCGTAACAGCCCTATCTTATCTGCATTTTACAGAGGATAAGATTGATTGAAAGCTATTTTGTAAAGATTTGCATCTTTAATTCCCAAGTCATATTTTTCTCTTTGCTAAAATATATTCAATAGGGAGGCAGTATTTTTCCCAATGTTTGTAAAACCCAAAAACAAAACTCAGAGTTAAATGTTGGAATGGGTGGAGGCAATGTGTGGAAGGGAAGTAGGGAGAATGAAAACTAAACCTTAATTCTATGCAAGGTTTATGCCTCTAGCACCTAATGAAGTTATTCCTAGTCACACTGTGACACTAAATCCTAATGGAAGATATTTTTAAAATGTTTTTGATTTGGGCTTCTTCTGATACAAGAGGGAAATAGCTGTGAGATAGGTAATGCACAGCTAGATTTGAGGATGGGTTGCACAACTTTCCACAACATTGACAATACTAGTAATTATTGTAGCGTGGAGGTTTCTGCGTTGATTATGGTGTCAGATTATTGTGTGTGAGGAGAGGCTGGCTTCTCTCCTCTTGGGTGGATGTTTTCTTGTCCAGGGGAGGTGGATATTTGGAAACATGTGTGGAAAGGAAAAACTCAGTTGAGAGAATTAGGATTTAAATTACGTTAAAATCTAAATTTATCAAACAAAAAGTCATTCTGAATTATTTTATGAGCCACATTGAGAGAATGCTACCGCTCATCTTCTGTGGGTTGGTTTGCTGTTTAGCCTTTTCTGTGTTCTCTCTCCCAGGCACATAACTGATAAGCAGCTAAGCATGTAAGAAAAACTGCTCTAATACATCTTGTCTTAGTTTGTTTTTAAACTTTTGCTCTCTAGGCCATCATTATTGCTCCTGGTCATTTTTCTGTTTGGAACCAGACCTGAGGAATTCTAAAGAGGGCGGGAGCCTTGGTTGGCTCTGAGCTGGAGATCTAGCTATAATAATTCCCTGAAGAGATCGATCCTTTCTGGGGGACATAATTCCCATCCCTGTCTCTCCTGTACTTCTCTAACTCAATGGTCTGGTAAGGGTGATATCGTGGACCAAAATACAGACCGACAATACCCCAACTCCTCACACAATGGGGGATCGGGCAATCAGAGGATATTTTAGGATATAAAATGTGAGTGGTGGCGAGAAAGAAAGTGATGGTGATTCCTAAATGCAAGTAAAACTCTCAGGGAGCCAAGTGTTTTGTGGGTGTTTATTTGTCTCGCTTCTAAAACTCTTGAATGAAGTCCCTCATCGAGTGCCTGAGAATGGCTGAGAAGCATCAACTCCTGCACCTGTGTCTCTCCCAGGGGAGACACTGAACCAGGCTCGGAGCCATCATGAGATACAGAGCTAATTTTCTAGCTGTACTGGAAGAATGCACAGAGACAGCCCAAGTTGAATGAGGTATTTTCTTGCCTCAGAAAACCATAGATTCAATTTCTTCTGTTGATTTTAGCTTTCTTATTTTAGATTTCAAACATGATATTGTAAATGTCAAAATTCAAAGCTTTATACCCTTCGCCTTTCAGTGCTTTCTCAGCCTTGACCTCTGAATTTAATATGTGAAAATATGTGTATGAGGATTAATTGCAAAGCGGGCAGGAAAACACATTGTAACATGCACTAGAAACTTCTAACACAAAGGCCTGTTATGTTCTTTATCTTGTCTCAAAATTGCGTCCATGTAAGGGCCAGCTGTATCACCGTGTTAATCTAACAGACTAGACAAAGCCTCCTTGCGTTTAACTGCTTCATACCTGTTTGACTAGAAACTCATTTGAATATGGGAGGTGTGTAAGGCATGTTGGCCCTGGCTATGAGGGCCAAGCTCTCAGACAGATCAGCAACGCAGCAGTGTCTCCTCTGGATGGTACGGTCTGGGTTGCTCTGCAGTACTGCATAGTGGCTTAGGTACTATAATAGGCTATGAAGTGGACAGAGCTGGATTCCATCTGCATAACCTGGCAAAGACATTTCACCCTTCTATGCCAGTATATTCACCTATGAAATACAAGCAGATATGAAGAATGAATGAGGTGATTTATGTTAAGTACCAGCATAGGGTTTGGTCCTCAATAAATGATGGCTAATTTCACATAAATTAGGGTGATGAGATTTCCCATTACTGAGGAAATGTGGAGGATTTAGCGAGCGACATTAGCACTTTTGATACTAATAATACTTTACAGAATACTTGATATATCTTAAACATAGTATCAGGAACTCTATTGAATTATTTATTCTTTACATTATTTTTAAGGTAGGTATTTTCTTCATTTTATAGATAACAAAGTGAGATCCAGGAAAATTATTATTTCCAGAAAGAGTGATGGGTGCTAATCCTTCCCCAGGTTCATTTCTCTCATGACTACCTGCTTATCAATCTGTGCTCATAGTCACAAGCTGAACAGATCCTGTCTCTCACTTGTTTACCTGCGTTTTTTACCTTTTTGCCCCCATAATGAAGGCTCATTGGGGAGCCCTACACTGTTCCTTCAAAGAGAAATATGAGGGTCTGGCATTTACTATGCACAGTAATATTCAGGAAATCAATCGATCAATCAATCAATCAATAAACAAAGAAACAGTTTGTCACTCTAAGTACCACAGTTCCCATGGAATTCCAGGGGGCTATTTTACAATTCTAGCCCCAATCACAAATGTCATTATCATTTTGCTTTCTTTATTTTCCTGTATGTAAGATCTCGATGGAAGAAATAACATTTATTGCATATTTTATACCTAATCCTTAAAACAGGATTTGGCATCCAAAAATACTTGAAGTTACAAATTAAATTCAATTTGTCAAGATTCCTTCTCCAAAAGAGACAGGATAGATCAGACAGATTATGGTGCAGAAAATTTTCTAGGGTATAACGTGTTATTCTGTAAGAAAAAAAAAGTGACTGGCTACATTGTTACAAACAACTTAGGAAAATTGAAGCCCCAAGGAAATTCTAAGTCAGTATGATTTATGCCGAGTTCATTTCCTGTTACTGAAATTGATTGACACTATGTTAAGGTATACCAAAGTGAAATGTGATTTGCCTTCAAAAGATTCAAGTCTCACTCTGACAGGTATTTGTGTTTTGTCCTTTCTATCTGCTGTCACAATCAATCATCTGTGGCTTATATGTTATTCCTAAAATTGTAGGAAGGTATTTCTCTCGGTGATATTCTGTCTATACAGATTATAAATTTGTCTTTTTACCACCTGTTGAGATCCAGGAGTTTTCAATATAATCCCAAAGCATTTTCTTTAGAGGTAGTGAATTAAGATACAGGAAGGGATGTACTAGTTGCAAATTTAGGCTGCTTGTGATAACTGTGAACTTTCCTGTTTCTTGTTAATTGTGTGAAATCCAGACATCTATTTAATATATATTTATCAATTTTATTGAGCACGTGTCTGCACCAGTACATGCACTAAGCATGTATTTTCACAAATGAATCCTTAAGTAGCAATAGTTCAGGAGTTAGCTATGCTTACTGCAAAGGGCCTGATAGTAAATATCGTCATCTCAGTGCCATGTAGCACCCTCCTATTTCTCAAGTCTAAATCTACCACTGCAGTGAGGAAGCACCCACAGACAGTGCATAAATAACTGGGCCTGGCTCGTGCAGCTCCACCAACACTTTATTTAGAAAAACAAGCAGTAGAGTAGTATTTGACCCATGATCATACTTTGCTAACTAGTGAAATAGTTGAACACTTCTAATAAATCTGACAAATGAAATACAACCTAGTTCAAACTATTACAGTGCTTTTATGGCCAAGTTTTTACATCCTTCCTCTAATTATCAATGAGTCTATGAGAAATACGGACCAAATAACTGTGGCTCTCAGCTCTTGGACCAAAGTTTTGGTTTAAAGTATGAATTTCTTCAGAACATAATTATGGGTAGCATTACCTCTCTACCAAAACTTAAAAAGTGTCATGGTAACACTGTTTTAGTAATCTTGGAATCTACTTTCCTAAAAGGAGAGGACCCTTAAGGATGATGAGGTAAAAAGTTGTGTGGAAATCAGTACAGGGGCATTTACAGATCGATGGTAGGTGGCCACTTCACCAGTTCCTGGGTTTCTCCATCAAGCTTTCCTAATTTTCCAATGGAAAAGACCCTCTTCTGCTGCAGTTACTCTGGGTTGGTTTCCATGCTACAGCGCTTACCAGTTGCTAGACTTACTTTGCCTGAGTCTCATTTTTCTTTTCAGTAAAATGGTTGCAGAAATTTTACCTATTCACAGTGTTTGTACTGCTTAAAATTCTAGAGAAGTGAAAGTTATTTTTGAAACTAACAATAGAAAACGCTCACTGCTGACTATGCCTTGAGACTAGTTCTAAATGCTTCACTTAGATACTAGCTCTTTTTGATGATATCATTGTGAAGAAGGTACTCTCATTATCTCCATTTTACAAATGTTGAAACTCAAGCAATACTTACTAATGGTAAAACTAGGATTTCAATCAATGAAGAATCTCTTGTTCCTTGTCTTCCTAAAAAGGTAACTGTTTCCTATTCCTCACATGAGAAGGGCTGAATAAAGATGATCATGCTTTCTCTTGCAAAAATGAACTGATTGGGTTCTCAGCATTTGGCTAAGGCATCATATGTCACAAATTTCTCTTAATCACTAATCTACCTAATGATTCTAATGGTTCTACTGGTATACTTCCTGTGTACAACGCCAAATGTCCTGTGTAAGGCAACTTCGTGTTTCATGTTTCCTCACTGGGAAAAACCCAGTTGAGTGAGTTTCAAGCATTTGTTTACAAGTGACATTTGCTAGTGCCTTTGTACAGAATCAAAATACCACCATGCTTTGCAAGGAGGACATTTAACATCTCTGACTGTCCCGTCTAAAATGATACCTCCTCTACTTTAGAACTTCATTATCCCTCTTAGTCTCCTGATTTTTCTCCTCAATCTTATGTCACAATTTTATATAGTGTATATATTTATTGCTTTATTTCTTTTTCTTCCTTCCCCTTAGAATATAATTTCCATGGGACAGAGATCTTTGTCTTGCTCATTCATTGCTGTGTTTCCAAGGTTGAAGAATGCTTGGAACATTTAAGCAAATATTTGACACATTTTTGTAGAATGAATGAATGAATTTGTCGTACATACGTATAAGAAAGAGAGTTCCCTTTTGTGGGGCATGTATAGTCTACTTTATTCTAATTTTAGTATATGTGCTGCCAAAGCGAGCACATAGTCTACTGGATTCTAATTAGCACACTATTTAGCATGTCTGAGATACTAATACTGTTGCAAGTGCGTGAGGGTGTGCAAGAACAGTGTTGCTCTCAGAGGCTTTGGATTAGATGACAGGATCAGACTTCTTGCTGTTGCACTGTTTAGGGGGTGACGTGAGTGAGCTCCATGTTTCTAAATCTCAGAACCCTTATCTTTAAAAGTGATAGGATAATGTGCACCTGTGTCACAGCTGCAAATGAGATGAAGCATGAAAATCCCATAGCACTATGCCTGGCACACAATGACATTACTTATCACAAAGGCGACATGACTGACGCCTGAACAAATGGAGCAGGCTGTTTTCTAGGTGACTTTCTTAGAAACAAGATCAGACAAGCAGCCTTGTTCATGATATTAGCCGAAGATTCTAAAATCTAAGCTGGAATGTTTAAGCAATGATTCTTGAACTGGGATGAGAAGATGTTGAGAAAAAATTTGAAGAATCACTTGCGGGAATTCTCAACAATCTCCACGCTCTTGACAGTCCGCAGTTTTGCTTCACATTTATCTTTGCTTCTTTTTATAGAAAAAGACACATAGTATCTTAGTCATGTGGAACTGGCACCTGTTCATATTGTATCTCGCTCCTTTTTACTTCCCCTTTAGAATTTGTGTTGTAATCTGGCTCTGCTGCTGAGGGGACAGTGCCTGTGCCTCACTGGTTTGGTAACAAATTTACAATATGCTACTAAGATATAACATTTTCAGATCTTTATGAGACTAGAAACATAGCAACAATGTAAAATATTGGCTACTTACTCTACAAGAAAATAACTTCTCATTCCAGACGCTTTTGTGCATAACATTTTCCCTAGCACTACTATATAACAATTTACCAGAATATTTTACTACCGGATACAGATACTTCTAGTTCTTTTTCAGGGAAAATGGTGTTTGTGAATTTTATGCTTACTAATAATCATCTTCAAGCTGTTTTGTGACAAATACTCAGTGTTTTGGAAAGAATATTTTATATTTCTTATTGTTACAAAATAACTTGATTTTCTGTTCTTAACTTTTGAGATTATGTTGGGTCATTGTAGCTGAAGCAGAAAGGTGACCTTCCTGAATGAATAGGATTAAAAGCTTTACTCTGTAACTCTTTAAAAGACAGAAAAAATATCTGACAGTGAACTTATACTTAGGTATCAGTTCCCAAAGAGTAATGTACCTTCCTTAAATGTTACCATGACCTTCTTAATGAGCACTAAAGTTACTTGAGATAATTCATTTTCTCATAGGCCCAAAGTTAATGTCTTTTGACTATTATGACTATCAAAATATAATGTGGACACGAGGTTTCTTCTGTTGACTAAGTGTTCATGACTTAAAAAATAAACAATATTTCTCAACCTTTTGGCTAAGATCAAGTGTTAAAAATTAAAAAGAAACATCAAGATTGATTTCTTCCTTGTGGTAGGTATATATATATGCATATTTGTCTATTTTTAAATAATATATTGTCACAGTAGGGGCAATGAACCTGGTGAGGTTTAATAATATCTCTCGGTTAATTAGTCTGAAGAAGTGGATGAAGTTGAGGAGGCGCCCGCAACAGAAATTTACTCATTAGCTTGAAAGCCCTGGTCCATAGCAGCACCTTTCCAGCTGTCTGAGCTGTGAGTGGTTGACACAAACTCCTTAAGATTGCAGAGCTCCCCTCGGGAATAAGCAAGCATCCTGTGTGATGCTGAAGTGTGAGAGTGGGTGCCTTTATATTCTCAGGTCTTTGGGAGGCATGAAGCATTTTAAAAATTAAAGAAAATGCCTTCTCATTTGTCAAGCACTCCTCATTGTGTTGACCCTGTTGATCAAAAACATTTTCACCTCATGATACCTCATTCCTTGAGGAGTAGCAAAGTCAGGTCCAGAACTCTGGCACAAATGAAGTGTTATGTTTGTCCCAAGGTTAATTGCTTCTAGGTGTATTTCCAGAATTCTTCAAAGATAAAATGGAAAGAACCAAGATATTTGAGTGGAAGGAAAAAGAAATTGTGACTACCAGACAGGTATGTCATCTGGGGATCTGATAAAGCAGAAGCATGGCTCAGGATTGTGGGGAAGGAGTTATTTTCCATCAGCTGGTCTTGCTTGCAGTGTTTTTGAGCATAGGATTTTTGAGACACTTGGTTTCTGTTGATTGGGAGCCAGCACTTCAGACAGAATGTCTTAGTAAGTGAGGAGACCCCTGCTCTGTGGTAAGACATGCAGTGCAATCTGTTCTGGCCTTTGTCGTAAGATCCTGGCCTCGGTGAAGGAGGATCAAGTGCTCCCTGTGAAACTGTACTCGTCATGGATGGGCCACACGCTACAGCAGAAAACAACCTTGAGGACCACACTAGCTGGCTGTTGGTCACTGAAGTGGCTCATTAAATATGGTTTATTGGGAATGAGTCCCAGAAAAGACATATTGGGAAATGTTCAGATGCCACTCAGAAACTCAGATTCTCTCTAATTCACCACCTTGCCAGTTTGGTTTTCCTAAGCATGAATGTCACATAATTCTGTTATCATTCTACACAGCACCTACTTTTCCCACTTCCCACAATAGACAGCCACTCCTCTACTAGTGCCCCTGTTCCCTTCCATCCACCTAGCCTTCTTCATTAATGGCTTTGTTTTATAGCCCATGAAAAAGTAGAGGCCAGCTTGTAAGAACTTCCTGTTTTGCGCACTATAAACTAAAATTGATCTTCAGGCATGATTGTTCTGATCTCTTTTTCCTGTGTCACACTCATCCCTTCTTTTATTCACTTATTTACTCATTTACTTATTTGACACATTTATGGGATATTTCTATGTTCAAGACACTGCTCTGGGTTGCTGTCTAGTTTTCCCCCATACATCATTCAGCAAGTCTATGTGATCTAATTTATGAAAATTGCACTCACAACATTTATCAAGGCCTTTTAGGGTGTTTTCTAGTCCTTACCATTACCATTTTCTATTGACCACTTGTGGATATAGTCTCCTCCTTGAGCTCCTGGGCCTCTGTTTTCTCCTGGTTTCTCTGCTCCTTCTCTGGCTGTTGCTTCTCTATTAAACAGACTCTTCATTCCCTTCTCCCTCGAGTTCTGCCACTCCAAGATTTCTTTTCTCTTCCACAAAATTTCCTTCAGTGATTGCATCTATTCTGCTGTCATCAACAAATCAGTTTATTCTGAGCTGTAAATCTATGTTTCTAATTGTACCATTTTAATTTGTAGACACTTTAGACACAACATGGGCAAAAGTGAATGTGTTCTCCCCTCTGAAGTCTGTTCTGTACACATTGTCCTCTTTTAGGTAAATTCCACTATCCAATCAAGAATAGCAAGAGCTAACATTTATTATTTCTAGGTACCAGGCATTGTGAGGTACATTTTTGTACTAAATCCTAACTACTTTGGCAGATAGATACTATCATTGTCAGCATTGTTACTGATAGGTACATGTACCAATTCTCCAAGATGAATGTGATCATATCATACTACAAATATGTACTAATAAAATTTTTTAAAAAATAAAGCTATGCAAACTGAGGCTCAAGGCTATAAATGAACTTGTTTATATCACATAGTTGGCCCAACACTTATTCTTATCCCTGGGAAAAAGATTCCAGAATTCAGACTCTTAACTTTCTCTCTCAGTGGTTCCAGCGCCACCTTTGACTCCTTTGTTTGTCTCCCATTTTCTCTCTATTCATGCCAAGTCTGTTGGTTCTGCTCCAGTTTTATCAGTGCCCTCCTATTCTCTCTGTCATTCACCTGATTAAATTAGGCCTTTGCAGGTAGACTTTTGCCTGCATTGAAGATCAAAAGATTTTCCTCAAGCCTCGATTTGATTACAGTATTTCTGGCCTTGCACTTTTCCAGTGACTTTCTGTAGGCTTTAGAATCTTTTCCTAATGTTTCATTACACTAGAAAGTGACCTTATTTCCTGGTCCCTGGTTCCCTCATTCTCATCCTTTGCTGCCCAGTCTTAAGGAGGTAGGGGCAGTCTCTGGACTGACTGAATCCTTCCTGGATTTCTGCTTCTCACCCATATAGATGCACTGAAAAAAATCACCTTCCTCCTCCTCATCACCTACAAGGTGTCTCTTCATTCACAAGGCTTAGTTTAGGAGTCCTAGTTTCCAGAAAACAATTCAGCTGCCTACCTCGTCCTAAGCCACTCATGTGCTTTTTCTTCTTACTAAAATGTTTATTCCTTGATTGCTTTAATTATCATTATACTTTTTCTGTTAGACTGAATTTCTTGTGGGTAGAAACTTTGTCTTACTCATTTTTATATACTGGTGCCTCACACAATGCCTGGCATAACTGGTTTTCAAAGAAATCATAGGTTAAACAGTACAAATGTCTTGAATTTTTACATCTGTTCCTTACTTCCCTATTTTCCTCTCCCATGTAAGAGACTATCATAGTTTAAGTAGACCGTGTTTAATCCACCACTGTACACTGCAGTCGGTTTATATGAAAACATTTATTTGATCACTCTTAATTTATTCAGAAAGTTATCTAATTGGTTCTTAAAGAAACCCCTGGAGATCTATCCCAGCACGTTATAATCTTTAGTTAAATATTTCTCATATAAACGTACCCTGAAACTGAGCCTTTTTCCATTTGTCCTGGTAAGACAGAAAATGCATCAGTGTCCTTTTCTCCCACCCTCTCTCATGCAAATTTTATGCCTGTGTAATCTTTCAAATGTTTGCCAAAAGAAAAAATCTGCCATCAAGTTGAACATCTGTCAGAGGAAGTGTGGCGTAGTGTCAGTCCTGCACACAGGTAGGCGTTTGAGTCACCTGACTTTGTAAACAACCTTCAAAAACGCCTAGAGCACTGCATTTGCCTGGCCTCTGGCCTCTGTGGTCCTCACCTTCTCCGCTGAGTCACTTGCAGAAAATATGCTGAGTTCACCCATAGTCATAAATTCCCATAGAACTCAAGCAACAGCATCTCAGAAGGGAGAGGCATAGGATGTTTGCTTACTTCCAGCTACTGTAGTGTCAAGTCAGGGCAGTCTATCCCAGGAGATGACCAGAAGTCATCAGAAGTCATCACCAGAAGTCAAGTAAGAAAGGTTGCAGTATTTTCCTTTCCAAAATGTTATCTATTTCTATTTCAACTCATTATGGTTGGCAAGTGTTTGACATTATTCATTCTATTTCTTGCATCTGTTTTTGGCCTTGTTTAATTGTTCAAAGCTAGCTTAAGTTTATTCAAATTCTTCTCATGTCTCACAGCTCTGAAGTGCTGAGTTTGACTCAAGTGGCCAGGCCATGACTTCTGCTTTAGATAAATTTATTTAGTCTATTAACTTTTTCCCTGGCTCATTCTTTCTTCTCTACTTTCCCTCTCAACTGGGAACATCCACCAACACTCTGTCTTTGCCTCCCGAGCCATGCTCTGAGAGACAGAGAAATAGTCTTTTGATTTTTAGCAAAGTCTCCCATCCTCTTTTAGTTTCCTAAATGTAGCATTCTTCTAGTCCTCCATTTTTGTCAGTTTCTCTTTCTCTCCTTTTCAGCACAATTCTAGTCATGTCTCCTTTCCTTTATTCTACTGATTTCCAGATCCTCATAGCTGATGGTAATATTCACTTGTAAACAAATATTTCCGACTGATACATACAATTTCTCATTTAAAGTGGAACATTTCTGACAGTATTTTTAATATCTCTCCTCAATATTTCTTTTAATAATTTCATCACTTTTAGTCTCCTGGAATTAGTCTTCAGAGTCATATTTAATTCTTCTATTTTCTTTCTCCTTTATATCTAGGCTTTACTAGTTTAGTCACATGGCAGTATGGTTGTAGGCACCATGATGCATAAAAATAAATGGGATGATGTTTCTGTCACTGTGAAATGCAGTCTTATGGGAAAGGCAAATATGTGATCAAATTATTAATAACCATATGGTAGGCTGCACAGATAAAGAACAGAGTGCTACAAATGGAAAGAAGGAACACCACACCCTACCACTGGAGGCCCAAAAGTCTGTTCTGAGAGATGAACTACTAGAGGATAGATTGGAAGTAAAAGATCCAATAAGGGGCTACAGAATGCTTAAGACGGTAGGGCCGGGGGAGCAAACACACTGGCTGGGAAGTGTGATGCAGTGGGGGCTGGGAAAGTAATCGGGGAGTAGATCATACATGTCCCAGTGGATCACAATAATGGCTTGGGGTTTCAGGATATAAGAAATGAACATACTCGGGTAGCATAGTGATGGCATCAAGCTCGCATTTATGTGATTCTATCCACACACTTGAAGATGAATTACAGGGGGGAATTGAGAGGCAGGGAGATTGGTTAGGAAGCGTCTGGAAGTTTGGCAGGGAAGAGCTTCTGCCTACAGTCCAGAGAGGAAATGAAGCTGAACTGGGACAACAGCCAAAGCAAAGACAGGTTGGATGTGGGAGAGATTGCAAAAGACAGAATTTCAGGCATAATCACTTGAGAAGAGCAGGGAGTTTTGCAAGTGGCATTTAAGGGATGAAAAGAGGGAATGGATCATGGTTTGGCAAGTGATCACCAAGGGATTATTTGGAAGGGAGACTCTGAGGGCGAAGTGTCCACAATTTGTAGAGTATGATTTTCAGTGACATTGTTCCCTAGGAACTGAGGCAGGTCCTGGTGGGGAGATTATGCTTGATTTTTTGGTTGCCTTGATCCAACCTCAGCCTGTATGTCTCCAAATTCATTTCCCATGTTGCCTTGAAATGAACATTTGGTGCATATGTGTCTCCATTCCTCAGACAGAACATGTTTAACAATTTCTTATTGATAACACTGTCTTTTCCTTCTATTTCTTCCCTTTATCTGAAATGTCCTCTCTTCTCTCATTCTCTTTAACTAACTTCTTTTTTCCTCCACATCTCTTTCATGCTTCCAGCTCCAAGAAATTTTCTTTAACTTTTACTAATCTCATCTTTATTTAATGTTTTTCTTATTTTTCTGGTTGGTACCATGTAAGCTCTGAAGCAGGAGCAATGGGTTCAAGTTCTTGATCATGACAACTAACTGTGTGATCTAAGGTAGGTTACTCAGCATCCCTGTGCATCCAAATGCTCTTCTGTGGTTAGTTACTACCTCCCACGATGAGCGTGAGGATTGGCTGAGTGAGTTCATGTAAAGCACTTGACTAGTGCAAGATACATAGTAAAAAGCCATGATGTCTAGCTTTTGTCATATATGTGGCTTGGTATGGTACTTACTGCACTTTTCTCTGAGCACGTAGTAGGAGTCGAGAAGTAGGCACCAATCTGATTGCATTAATATGCTGTTACATACCAGGAAGATCTACCTCTACCATAACAGCTAAGCTTCGTCTTCTTCTGAAAAGTAATACTGGCCTATATTTTTGATAGTTCATGGATAAAGAATGAATGAATTACACTTAAAATATCATATGTAATTTAGATATTTAATGAATGTTTCAGCACTAACTGTGTACTACCATTTCCTCACAGCAACCATATGAAAATTATTTGCATTCCTTTATACATAGGAAAAAATCGAAGAACTAAGAAGTGAAACAATTTATGCAGAGTAATAAAGATAGCAAGCTGAAGAGCTAGAACCTGAACTTGTGCTTTGTTTGACTTGAGTTCATACTTACTTGCCTACCGATGTCTGGCTAACCCTTGGGACCTGTTGATTGAAATGCAGCCTAAGCTGGGAGCCTGAACTAAACATTGTGGAACAGTGTGGATGTCAACAGTGGGGAGGGTTTTACACATAGGGAGAAATTGCAAGAGCAGAGTTGCAGGTATAACTGAGCTTGGCTTGTGTGGTAGATTCTCAGGTGATATTTTGAATCTATGGGGAAGGAATACATGTAGGCAAAGTTTCTCTTCCACTTGTATTCTGTACCATGCTCAATAATGCCATCGCCTGCCCCAGCCAAAAATCAGGGATTTGCTTTAGGAATTTTATTTCTCTGCCTCGTTATTAAATCCTACTGATTTTGCTGTCTAAACACATCTCATCTACTTCCCTTCCTGCTACTCCTACTACCACACCTGAACTTGGGCTTGCCTTTATTCTTTCCTGGACTCTAGCATCCTCATTCCTGTTTTCCTGGTTCCTGTTGGCTCCATCATACAATTTTAAGAGCAACATTCTCAAAACTCAAGATCCATTTGCTACTGTCCTTATGGAAGGCCTCCAGTGGTTCCCCAGTGCCACAAAGCTGAGAATAGGAATATTGAGCGGGCATGCAGTGCTGTCCATGGTCTTAGTATGGGCTCAGCTCCGTTACTTAAGTGACAGCTTCCACTAGTATAAAGGGCTGTGTTTTTCATGTTGGTCGGCAAGCATTTACTTATTCTTTAAGAGCAGTGTTTCCTACTGAGGCCTTGCTCTCCAGCCATAGTACAGTAATCAGTCCTTGATTATTGCATTTTCTGTACACTGTCGAGCTTAGCCTCATGTTTCTACGAGGTTGTTTTTATTTAATATGAATCTTTGGTGTTTTACTGTAGGTTTATAAGGTAGTGACTATTATTGGCTCTTCACAATAGTGCCTGATATGAAATGGGTGCTCAATAAATGTTTATTAACGTCAAAAGAAAATGGATGAGCAAAGAGAAAGAAAAGGATAATGTTTTACAAGGTTTTGAAAGCTATTCAGAGAAGCTTGGCGAGATGTTTTTTTTGAAAGATGATATAAGCAAATTGTATTAGGAAAATTATTCACATGGGAGCACTTGGATTTATTATCATTTTTATTTCTCTACTAAGATCATTTATCCCTGGGTTGCTATTGTTCTTCTGTTCTGCCCTTTATGTCCAAAGCAGCTTCCTCCTTCTCAAGGAGGGGATATGGAATGCTCACAGGAAAGAGAACTGGATTTTGTATAACAAAGTCAATTATTACTTGAGCTTATTGCATGTCTAAATCAGCCTGTCCTGTGCAGAAAGAAAAATCTCCCTAAAAGTTTTTATCTGCTAATTTAATCATTGTCAAACTGGTTAGCTGCACTTTGGTTATTTTGGAATGCAAAAGACATTTGTTAATACACAAGGGCATTTTAATTAAAGTTTGAGAAGGATATGTCACAAACATAAAGTATTTTTCAGGGGGCAAAACAGAATGTTGGAGTTGGGTGAGTCTCTAAGTATGGTTGCATATGCTCTTTTATACTATTATATATTTATATGAATGATATAACCACACAAGCAGAAGTGTGCTGGTAAATATTTAACAATCATTTTCCCACAAAAAGAAAGAGCTTTAGATACCATATTTGTTGATTTCTGCGGCATAAGTACTTCAACCACGGACAGTTTTAAGGAACTGTTGTGATGTCACTGAATGCAGAATTGGGAAAAGGGACTGCCAAGCTGTTTTGCAAAGCCTGTGCTCTTAGGCTGCAACATAACACCGTGAACATACACTTTGATAGACAAGCTCAGTGCTGAGGGTGCTGGGAATACAGGGTCCTACTGTAAGGGATGCTAGTGGGCTAGGAAGACAGACAAGCAAGCAGTTATGGCACGAAAGAATTACTAAACCAGAAATATATGCAAAGTACTATAAATGCATGGGAAAACACTGTATATGTATAGGTAGGTAGGTAGGTAGGGCATCAATTGTACAAATCTTCCTGAGAAGTTCAGGGACGGCTTGATGGGGTGCATGGGGCATTATTTGATTTGAAACTTGAAAGAAAATTGAGAGTTTTCCAGAACTCTAGTATATTCAGAGAACTACAAGTAATTTAATATTGCTGAAGCATAATGTGTAAGTTGAGAGAGCCATGAGAGATGAGCTGAAAATGTAGGGAAGGGACAAAATCTTATTTGTATGATAAGGAGTTTAAACTCTAGGCATTAGAGAACTCCAAAAAGGATTGTTATAATATATCTCTGTGTTAGAGAGATCCCCGAGTCAGCGATGTGCAGAATAATTTGTAGGCAGAGTTGACTGGGAGCCAAAGAGGCTGGTAAGTTGGGCACTGAAGTAGGCAGTAAGAGGTGGTGAACTAGGACAGTGGAAGTTCAGGTGGAAAAATAGGTCAGCTAGGAGAGTTACCCCCTGGAATCACTAGAAGTTGGCTATTAGATTTGGGAAAAGGGAATAATTAGAGAAAAAGGAAACTGGAAGGTCTCCTAAGTTTCTGGTCAGGAAACAGAGTAGGAAGGACCGAAGTAGAAGTTATAAAGGAAAATAATGAGCTTAATTTTAGACATATTAAAATTAATTTAATTACATGTGATCCAAAAATCAATTGCACAGATGGATTAAGAGATATCTTTTCTAGAGCTGTATATGGGAGACTCATAGGTGGTAGATGTAAGCACAGGTCTAGAATAAAGTACCTAGAACAACCTGGTAGGATTGGAAGGAGAGGCTGAGCAGGTGTAGCGGGAACCAGTGTAACTGAGATTTCCTTCACCGAACAATCCCCTTCCACAGCTTACTTCAGCCATACTAGACTATCCTCCGTGAACATGCCCAGTTTTCTCTCACCTACTCCTCCTTTCCATTGGATTGTCTTGCTTTCTCCCTGTCTTCTTGGTGCTGTTCTCACACATTCAACTCACCTCTACCAGTACAGCTCAAATAGCAGGTGTTCCATCAAGCTCCTCCATTTTCCTTCTCTCCTCGCCCCTGCTGGGTCCTCTTTTCTAAAACACAGTGATGTGCTCAGTGATATTCATGGATCTCCTTGGAGGTGAAGTGTCTGTCTTCATATAACCCTGCAGCCTGCACACCTTGGATAGTGCTAGGTACTTTTGGGGGTGTGAGTGAATGTTTAACGACATTACAGAAAATGCTGAACATCAATGAGCTACCATGAAACTTTGCTCTATGCCAAACCAGCTCCGGATTTACAACTTTCCCCTAATTTGTTAAAAAAGAAAAAAGATAGAGGAGACTAAGGACATAGTTATAGTAGTGGCTTTCACTTGTCTGGAGCTTGAGATGTCTACATTTTGAAGAATTCATGAGATGCTTTACAAAAAAGTATAAAGTAGTTTTTCATGTTCAAGGTTAAATGATTTTGAGAGTTATTTTTTATGTGGCCAAATTGAGAATTCTGTAGGAGTGCATGTTTCCTTTTTTGTAGGCATATAAGAAAATTAATTTTTCTCTGCTGGTGAAACTATGGCTCAAAGCATCAAAACTAAAATTGGGAATAAACAAGGTATATGCATCTAGGACAAAGGACACAAAGCATGTAACTACAGAGGATTACCATGTAGTTGATTTATGGGTTATGTAATATGTCTTTCCTTCTACAGGATGTGAATCAGAAAATAGAAAGGTATTCTTTAGTAATAAAAATAAAATGGCACATTTAATTGCTTTTGTGCTAAGTGACAAATTATACTCCCCCCTCAACTTAAAGATCTTCACAGTATTAAGCATATGGTTAAAGCTAAACAATTGGAACAAAAAACAATTACAAATAGATAGATCTGTAAAATCAATGCTAGTAAACTAGAGTAAAACAACTCTAGTAAACTCTAATTTAGGCCTATTGCTCAAGAGTTAGTACAGTATTTTACTCTACCTTGTGAGGGTCATCATTGACTAAGCTGACCAGGGAGAAGGATGGCTGTGTTGAGCAGAGCTTCTCTAGGATGTAGGTAAAGTTAGCAATTCCACAAATCACACACCGCAAAGGACTCTATGCTCCGAATAACAACCCGACTACCTGACACTCGACCAAGTATACCTCTTTCTCCTAATGTGTTAAAGATTTCTTTCGCCCTTTCAATGCAAATAGTGTCAGGGGCAGGAGTTGGAGGGAAGCAGAAGGACAAGAGAGAGGCCACATCAAAAGCATTTCCTTATTTGAGTGCTTCAGTTTTTCCCCCATCACATCTTATGACTTGGAATCAAGAGGGCTCCTAGGTAGATGAGGGTGGCTGAGAATCATGGGAGGGAGAGAAAAGAACCTGATTGGGCAGGCAGCAAGACAGCAAGTATGGGATTTTGTCTGAAGCATCGCACTGATGTTGATTTCAGCAACAACTTCATGAGGTAATTGTTTTACCCATCTCAATGATGAGAAAACTGAGGTTCAAAGAACCTAATTCAGTTCTAATCACTTTCTTTTTCTTTGAGAAAATTAATTTGAACATTGTGTGTGGAAAAGCATGCAGCAAAATATATACTTTTTAACTATAACTATATATACATTTATATATACATTTTAACTAAAATAACTATTTTAACTATAACATATGTAATGTTTAACTACAATTATATACATTTTAATTATAATTTATCTGTGTTTTCCATAATGTAAGTGACTTTTTAAACCACTATCATCAGCAGCACCACCAAAAGTCATGTATTGCTTTCAAAAGCAAAGTTGCTTTTGTTTCTTAAACTACCTGCATTCTTTCTAGTAGAGTAGAAGACTTTTAACCATTTTTATGGAAACAAAGACTGATATTTTTAAGGCTTGATTAGTCACATAAAATACATAACAAAAACTCTTGTGTCTATTAGGACTTGATTTCACAGTTTTCCTACTAGTTGTGCTGCTAAGAAAAGAAAAAGATGTTATAATGACTCCACTGAAAATAAAACTGGTAGCCTATAATATTCTGTATGCCCTTGAATCTTGTGGAAAGCAAATATTTGAATTGAATATGTTTATTGCTATTTTTACCTTTTATCAAGAGGTTCAAGTGTTTCTGTGCTTCCAAAATACTAAAAAATCCAATCGATTACAGAGAAGTACATAGTCAATGATAGAGATGCTTTATTTACACAATGCTGAGGACCTGAACTGAGTGACTGAGGGGCATTTTTTGGCATTGTGTATATGGAGCTGAAATGTAATAAATGTGATAATTTAAATGGTACTGCCTCAAAATCAAAACAACCCATTGTAAGGCAAAAGACTGAGTCAATCGGGTGGTCCTTCTGTCTACACAATTTCAAGCCACAAATTTGAGTAACTTATTTCATTGAATTTACTTGATATTAAGGTAGTTTCCTAAAATAATTGAAACTGAATAATAGCAAGAAATTTTATCCTCAATCTTTTGGACAGGGTGATAAGTTAAAAATAAAACAAGCAAACAAAAACCTTGGATTTGTCCATTACAGATAAATGCTCTTTTATTTCCTTTTTAAAATGTAGTTCCTTTAGGCTACGCACATTTGACTTTAATCATCTGGATAGAAAGACCTGGCCAAGGTGAGTATTTATTAAAATGTAAATTAAGCTTGCCTCAAAGAAAAAAATGCAGGGAAAAATATTAAAATAAAAGTCCTTGTGTTATAGAAGGGAGAGGTTTGGCCTTTATGAAAATTTAAGAAAAGGAAAAGCCAGATCGTGGGTTACTAATTTTGGGCAAAACTGACTTTCTTTCATACCTGTCATTCCCACGCACCAAGATACCACCAGAGAACCTGGTGCCATATTGAATTGCTCTCTCTTCATCTTTCATATTTAATATGTTCACATTATACTGATTCTTTCTCAGAAATGTCTCTCTGGTTTAAAGCCTAATTTAGATTTTCCAAATGCAACACCTTACTGCTTCATTCTTTTGTTTGTTTGTTTGTTTTTGATTCTGGGGATCGAACTCGGGACCTTGCACTTGCAGGCAGGTGCTGGAATCACTGAGCTAAATCCCTGGGCCCCTTACTGCTTATTTCTGTATCACTACCAAAGCTTCCACAGAGGTCTTTCTGCCACCAATCCCTCGATCTTCCGATCTGCAGACCTACAGCTGTCAGATTTCTCATCACCAAACACCACTTTCATGATTGCTGTTTCCTCGTCACTACTCACATTCTTCGGTGCTTTTACATTAAGTTCAAAATTCCTTTTCCAAAGCTATGAGTGGCAGTTCACACCTGTAATTCCAGCACTCTGGGAGGCTGAGGCAGAAGGATCACGAGCCTGGGAAACTTAGAGACTTTTAGAGACCCTATGTCAAAATAAAACAAAATTTAAAAGGGGGCAGAGATGTAGCTCAAGTGTGAAGGCTATAGGTTCAATTCCCCATACAGCAAAAGAAAAAGGAAAAGAATCCTTCACCTAGGATTCTCTGTGGTGTTCTCTCCCTCCCTCTCTCTCTCTCCCTCTTCTCTCTCTGTCTCTCTCTTTCTCTCTCACACACACAATCAACCCCAATCTTATTTTTACTACTCTCTTTCATCAAGTCTTCTCTTATCCTCCTAGCCCCATACTTTTCCTTCTCTTCTCTAAGCTTCTATCTCATCTAAAATTAAGATTACAGAGCAGGTTCCTTAAATGCACTTCTGTTAATCCATGTTGTCCCGTGTGTCTCACTGAGGTGCTACTGGTGTCTGTCACAGGACCCTTCCTCCCTATGTGGGCATCCTGCTTTCCTGGATGCTGACAACAATGTTACTGTGACAACTCTGAATGTTTTGATTACCAAATGCCCTGAAAAGTTCCTCAGAGAAGTTACTATACCATACACACATAGGTTTAACAAATAATCTTTGTTTAAATAGCAAATATACTTTAAGAACAAATCTATGGCTCCTTCACAATTGTCAGGATAGTTAACAAACTACAAAAGAAACAACTAGTGCTCAGGTGAGAAGCACCACCTCACTTTAGGTGTCTTTCTGAGGATTTTTCACTGGACCTTCACACTCATCCTGAGTGTTGCCACTGATCTCGTTTGCTACATAAAGAAGCTAAGGCTCAGAAAGTTCTTATTATTCAAAGTCAGACAGCTTGATTGGAACCTTGGCATTTTAACTTGGGGTTCTCTGAAGCCAAATCTTTGCCCTTTTCTTCTATCACATGGGCTCCACAGACAGTTTATCTATAACAGCTTTGAAATAACAGGGTAAACATGTAACATAGTTAGCAATTTAAAGAACACTATTAAGGGTGATAGGTGGTAATGACTGTAACTGAAAGAAAGGATATAGGCCAGACAAACAATTTTTAGACTTTGTATCAAGAATACAAATTGGAGTCTAATGAGTAAATTCACTCACTGACCTTTCTTGCTGCAGTATTAAGTGAAGTTTGATCTCTAATTGAAATGTACATTCTTTACTCTCTTATTGCATTTGTTAATGTGTGTCTTGGCAGATGGTCAGCAGATTTCTGTATAATTCCATTAATCAGGTTTTGAGTAAAAGATGGCTAAATATGCCTCGTATTAGGTAGCATTGCTAGATCCAAAGCAACAGGAATCTAAGCTAGTAAGAGCTGCTCACTTCTTCCCTTCTATGATCTGGGTATCTGGAATTACAATGTTGTATGAAGCAAGTATCACAGTATCATGTAAAATACTGCATATGTTTCTTTTTGGTTAGAGTTCATTATTTATTTCATGCATATCTAAAACATCTTCATTTTAGTAGTTTATTCAAATGTGTGTCCAAATATATCTTCAGTTACAATTCTTCACTTATCAGCTATCTAGAGTTTAGGAAGTAATAGTGTGAATGACCCAAATGCATACTTTAAACAGTACAATCAGATTATACCTATGCACATAAAATAAGCTGTATTTACTTCTGGAAAAGAGAGAGAGATATAGAGAAAATTCAAGCCATTTGAAAGAAACAAGATTGTTGATTTCAAGTTTTTTCTTTAAACTTGGAGAATAAATGTTTACTGTTTATTATGTTCAACAAAAAAGGAAAGGGAACTGGAAACTAAGTTCATAAATTAGCTTCAAACAATAGTGTAAATACAGTAAATGTATACATGATATAAAAGCATTTTGTTCTTATAAATATTTACTATAAGGAAATTGTACTTCATTCATTAATAAAACCATAACTTTATGGGCATTCAGGTATCTGAAAGAAATGTTTAGTTATGCTTAGCTGGAAAAGGAGACATTTAAAAATTAATCTTTTTTTTACAACAAACTGAACTTTCCCCCCTTTTATTAGAGCATTTCCCAAGCAAAGTGCATTTTTAGCTTCTGCATGCTGGGTTACCCTGTAGGTAGCTAAAGGACAGAGTGAAAAAATCTTCCCTCAAGAAGATGAACAAAAATATGTCCAGGTGCATCTTTCAAATATGTGTCTCAGTTGTAAGTACCCATAGAATAGCAGGAAAAGTTTCACTATTTTTGACTATTTATGCTCAAACTTTCCTGGTAACCCCCTTGTGCAAAAGGGTTCTTAAAGATAATCCTGTGCCATACCATAGGATTTTTCTATATGGAAGTCAGAAATGGTCTCAGTGTTCTGATAACATTGTCAGAGAGGCACAAACATTTTAAAGGTGAATTTCTGGAGTTTCTGTTTACAGCTGCTTATATCTTAATAGCACCTGAACTCATACCTGCAGAGGAGGTACTATCAAATTTTCCCCACCTATTTTTAGGTCTCCAGTTGCTTTGGAGATGGATTTTATATGTAAAGCAGAAGCTTAGGCTATAACACATTTGCATGATTATATTTTGGTTTTGCCATCAGCTAAGTAGGACAAAGCTGATCCTATCGCACAAGGAACTCTATCCCGCATTTCCTCTATTGACTCGGAGGTTCAGCTTACCTGCTTCCTTGAAGACACAGTGCTGTTGAAACATCTATTGGAGGTATTTAAATTCACATTCTTGTTCTGGTGGGTTGAGTCATTTTTCAGTGTCTTACCAGAGTTTTCTTTAGGGTCTGAAGGAATGGGATTTAAGAAGAGGATTCTAGCTATGAATCCATAGAGGACAGTGGCCAGGATCATTGGCACAACATAAAACACACCAAAGTCCATCAAATAAATAGGTGAGTAGTAATTCCTGGAGATCTTGTAGCCACAAGACACCACAGTAGCATCTTTGTAGGTGCTAATGTTGAGATCCAGCAAGAAGAACCAGAGCATACAATAAATGGATGTGAAAGCCCAGACAAAGATGATGATCTTTTTGGCTCTGGAAAATGTGCAGAGAAACTGGGCTTTGATGGGGTGACAGATTGCTATGTACCTTTCAATGGTAAAGGCTGTTATTGAACAAGAGGATGCATTAATTCCCAAGTACTGAAGGTAAGTAATGCAGAGGCAGCCAACATAGCCATAGACCCAGGAACCATAGATGCTGTCTGTAATGTTGGGGAGACCCGCAGCCACCAGGACCATGAGGTCAGCCACTGCTAGACTCACCAGGTAGCAGTTTGTGGGGGTCCTCATGTGCTTGGTTCTCAGGACCACCAAGACTACCATGATGTTTCCCACGATGCCCAGACCACAAATAATGAGTACAAGTAAGATGGTGACCACTTGGTATTCGAGGGTCACCACTGCTCGTGGCTGGAGCTGGGTTTGGTTCAGTTCTCCGGCTGTCTCGTTTTCCATCCTTAGTGGTTGAACTTTCTCTGAAACAGTGACCTCTTAAAACATCTTCTGCTCCGTGCCCACTTCGATCACAGCGGATCTACTCTCTGTGGAAGATTGTGCACATACTCATTCACAGTGTCACCATTCCCGATCAAGTCACCAGCACAGGTAACTCTCACTTCCTCCCCTTCCACTTCTGATTTTTTCAAGTAACATAAGACTCCTGTGTACTTTCGAAAACTACTTTTATTGCAACTCTAGTGTAGGATAGAGTAACTCCTTTGACCAGCTCCCGTTAAGAGGGACTAGTTCTTCTTAAGGGAGAAAAATGCTTGAAAGAAACAGAAAAAGCTCCTTGTTTTGAAATAGTGCCTAGCTGAGAAAAACTAAATAATATGTGCTAGCAGAAAAATAAATACAAAGAAACCTTTCAGATGCTCTAGAAAAGTGTAATAAAGAAGAAAAGGGTACTGGGGGAAAGCCAAAAGGTTCAGTGGTCAAGGTTCATAGGAATTTAGCTATTGCTTCCTCTGCTCTCAGACAGTGAGATCTCTTTGGTATAAAATATCAAGCTCTTGCACCTACATTTCCCTGTCCCCTCTCTCCCCCATACCCAACAAAAAGCAATTTTCTTTCTTACCTTGTCTGCTGTCGAGCTGCTTGCTTTTCTGGGCAGATGAAGTGGTAAGAGGTCCAAGTTTCCAATGCTGCAGAAAATCTCTGCTACTCTGACAGGGAGGCCACTTAGCAGCGTTCAGTCTTTCGAACTGCAGCTCCTCTAAACCTCACAGCCCTTTTTAACTGACAGACCAGACAGCCGCAGCAGCAGCAGGAGCAGCAGGAGCAGCAGGAGCAGCAGCAGCAGCAGCAGCAACAGTAGGAGCAGCAGCAGCAGGAGCAGGAGCAGCAAGAGCAGCAACGAGGCTGTCAAATCATAGATCTTCCCCTAAGGAGAGCACACACGCGCGCTCTCTCCCCACACAGACACACATCCACGCACGCTCACTCTCCTCACAAGTGCCAGTCCGTCCTGACTGATTAACAGTCTTCTCCCTCTGAAGGACTCACTTTTAATGGATTGCTGATACCATCTCCGTGTGGGAGGCTGAAACCACAAGCGAGGGGTCTAGGGGCAGTTAGTCTTGTGGTCGCTGCCAGTCCAAGTTTGGCAGGAACTCCAGGACCTGAGCTGCCCTGCAACACATTGCCCCTCCTTGCCTAACAAGATTTGGAGGATAGCAAAACCTTCTCAGTCTAGGCACAGCCCTTAGAGCTTGACATATCTGTTCGTGCTGAAATCAACTTCCTTCTGTACTATGGAAACCTCGAGAATGTTCCCCCAGTTAGCCTATAAAATCAGCTCTCTCCTCTCACGCTATATGAATGGAAAGTGAGTTAAGATTGATTTTAAGCCATTGCAACTGTCATCTTCCAAGTCTTGTAAAAATATTTGTTTAAAAATACAGACTTGAGCTAAGAACATTGACTGAAACTTGCACTTGATCTGTGAAGTTTGTTTTTCAACTGTGATTGTCTAATTGATCGCTCTGGGTGTCTTTCCCCTTTTCTCCATTCTATGGATTCTATGGACCACCAGCCATGTGCGTATAAATCAGCCAGCAATGGTTTGTGTCAGTGTTTTCCTAGGTGGAAAAGTCATCTGGTGGAATTCTAGTCCAGTGCCTCTCTGGCACTACACATCTAAAATAAAATTTTATAGAACTTTTTTAGAAAAGTACTCTTCAACTTGATTTTTTAAAATTTCTCTAAAGTAGCCAAATCTATACATTTTTTATGAAGCTCAGAAAATATGTCTCTCTTCTCTGCACAACAACTGAATAGAACAGCTGATAATGTTTGTCCACTTTTATCTTATTAACTGACTGTGGTAAATAGCCCCTAGCTACATTTCCGGTATGATGAACTGACTCTCTATTTTAACAAGTTCAGATGCTCTTCCTTCTGCATAGACAGGACCATAGGGATATCAAAATATGCCCAAGGTCAGATAACAATGGTTGAGGGTGAAGTTATGAATTATACTCAATGCCTTCTACCCTCTGAATCACTGAGGAATCCTTGAGTATCCATTTCTTCTTCCAAATCAGCTGTCCTTAAAAGTAATGACCCATAAGCCACATTCAAACTTCACATATGTATTGTTTGCACTGCACAAAATAGGCTCAAGCATGATTTAAAATCATTAGATTATTTTTTACCAAAGTCCCTAGAAAAACAATGGAGGGCACCAGCCAAATACAAATTTTTTATCCTGTCTAGAATTTTTGTTTGCTCCTCCAATTGGTTTAGTAGACTAGACAACAGACACCTATTTATCTCTCCTTCTCTGGTCTAGAGGATAGCGATTATTCTGAAAAGTTTATTTCTACTGAGAATGAAGGCATTGCTTGCCTACTCCACCCCACTATCTCAACTCAACATATCTCTTGCAAAGTCCTACTTCACAAGGCATATCCCTTCCCAGGCATTCCAATCAAGCCTCCTACGTAGTATGGCATAACTACTCTACTATTTATCTTTACTCTAATAAAGAGGAGAAGACTGAACCTCTACAATGGTGTCTAGTTTTAAAAATTTACCTCTGCTCCATTCTTTAACATTTTACTCAATCAATATTATCTGTCTCTATTAGTTTAATGAGTTAGGCTCCTACTATGTGCCAGGCAGCTAGTACACAAAATTTTGTTTTCCCCTTCAAGTAGATCATAGTGTATTGGGAGAAGCAGACATACAGTTGCAGTAAGATATGCACTAAAAACCACACACATTCAGGAGATTTGGTCATGAAGGAAAGGCACTTGAGGGAGGTGGGGACAGTGGACTAAGGGACCAGGGAAGGCTTCCAAGGCAAAATAACATCTGAGAACAGTCTTGAAGAAAGCCTAGCTCTCTTTTGATAGGTGGGGAGAGTAAAAACATTCTGATTGGAGGTGATAAGATACACAAAGGCTGAGCTGCAGCAGAAGGCAAGCATCTGGGGGCTAGGGGGTGATTTTATGACCCTGTTTGGCTGTGAGGAGGGAGCTGTGTTGAAAATGCTATCTGATAGCTAGCAAGAAGCCCTCCCCTGTGCTGTGACTCATGCTCTGCTTGGCTCCTCCTCTTCTCTCTTAGCCTGTTCTGTCTGATCTGGAGAGACCACGCTTCTGACTTGACCTCCCCTGACTTGTCTGCTCTCTGGTCCTGCATGATCTCAAGCAACTTCATGCTCTGTGTGAAGTCACGTTTAATAAGTAACTGATTTCTTAAAGGGGGTTTTTTGCTTCTAAATCTCAATTAGTATTTAACACCTGCTCCTTATGTACAAAAACTACATGAAAAAGGTAAAATTAATAATCCTTACATTTGGATTGAGATTTTTTTGCCCCACAACGATATCTTAAATTCTAATCAACTTCGTTCTTTATATTTTTTGAGTACTTTTGACTAGAGAGAAATGCCACCTTTAAAAATAGTTCTGGGTATTTGATTTGAAAAGAAAGTGGACAAGGACCAGGGATTTAGCTCAGTGGTTCCAGTGCCTGCCTCGCAAGTGCAAGGTCTGGAGTTCGATCCCCAGTACCAAAAAAGAAAAAAAAAAAAGAATGAATAAATCACTGCTAAAACAGTATACATGGATGGCAAGCCCAAAACATGCATGCACTTCTGAAATCCACTTTCTAGTGCTGCTCCCCTGACCTTATGCCTTTGGCCACACCTTTTCACCCATGTGCCCCTTGGCTGGCATCGAGAAGGAACATTGGACTTCACTGGGTCCTTTGTAAAAATGTCTTTGGACTCCTGGCTGAGACTTTCTTTATTCTGGTCTGGCTTCAGACTTGCTCCTTAAGCTTGCAGAAAGACTTAGAACTTCTGCTCATGCCTCTTTGCGTTTCCAATTAGATGGCTTACTCATGATACATGGTTTTCCCTGTCATGGTCACACCCAAGAAACCATGCATTTGGCCAAAACTCTGTTCCTGAGACCCACTGGCTGACATCTCACACCAGTTGGATAGCCTGGATCTATATAAGAGCATCTCCAAAGAGCCTCCTCCTTACCTCTGGAAGTGGATTCAGCTAACTAGGGAGTAAGTAGCTCTCCATTAGTTGTCACAAATCCATTAACAGTAAGATGATTATTTATTTATATGACCAACATTTTCTACACTTTAGCATGCATCCATCTTACTACACCCAGATTCCTGCCTGTACCCCCAGTTTTATGTTCCTGTAGAGGTAGGATGGAAGTGTTCTTGCTGTTGCTGCTGTACCACATTCTGAGTACAGGGATCCCCTCAGTGGGAGACTGGAACCTGAAGACAGTATCCGACAAAACCTATTAAATAAGGGCACAGGGGACCAGAACTCTTGGAGTTAAGGAGGGGTTTATTGGTAATATTCTTCTTTTATACATTTTTCTGTAGGATACATCAATTATTAACAGTTTACAATGCTAGTCAACTAACAACCAGTTATATCTGCGAGTACATAAAGCATCTAAAGAACCATCTATGCTCCTTTAATCTTAGTGCATCTTATCTGAATCATCCTGGCTACTTAAAGCTTCTAAAAAGTTAGCTATTCTTATCTAGTCTTATACCAAGCAAATATTTGAGAGTCTCAAGGGACCACAGTGGAACGAACACTGTAGGAGCGACAAACTTCTTCTGAAGTTATCTTTAACTTCTCTATCTGGGCCTGCCACAGACATCAGGACAATCTGCCTTCCTAAGTCTGTCCGAGGGCCCGAGAACTTCTCATATCCTCCACAGAGTAGCAGGGTGTTTACTACATAATCTGGCTCGGTGGTTCTGGTAGGGTCATGGGAAGCAATGAGGAATCAGAATCGCTTAGAGAAAGTTTCAAAAACCTATAGATCAGCCTCACTCTCCTACATATTTTAGGTATAGGGGTGTTTCCTGGGACCAGGACCTGAGAAAGAGATGGGAACTCTGGACAAAAGCAATTGACTTGATCTCCTATCTGTACTTCACTCCCTGTTGTTAATTACTGGCTTGGCTTAGCAAGTGAGGAATTGTCAGAAAAGAGTGCTCACTACAGTCAAGTGGCCTTGGGGTCAAGGAGAGTTCCTGATAGCTTAGCTTCTAAACTTCAGAACATCTGCCTAGGGCAACGGTTTGCAAGATCCAGGCCAAGTTGAGTAGAGGGCAAAATTTAAGGGCTACCAAAAACTTCAGTAATCAAGACAATCAATATTTTGATGCAATACATTTTAAACATGAAATTTAATTCAAAAGTATGATGAATAAAATATCAAAATTTTAAATAAAGATAGAAACAAGATTATGACTTTGTTTCAGCTACAGGTGTGCGGTACTGGTCCTTTACTTAAAATTTTGATGTTTTGTCTATAACATATAATTTTTCATTCAAATTTGATTTTTAAAAATATTGTATTAAAACATTACCTTTATTACTAAGGGTTTTGGGGGGAGGAAATCCCTTAAATTTTTTGCTGTTACTTACTTTAGTCTATTTCAAACTTTCTTATCTCTGGCTAAATTTCAGAATCATCTAGAATTTTTAAAACTGTAGATACCTGCGGTCTATTCGTACTTGATTAGCCAGGAAGTGAAGCCATGGCCTTGCTATTCATAATGATGGTTGAGAACTACTGAACTATGACAGCAAAATGTGTTGTCTAGAGATGAGAAATTGGAGCTATGTGATAGTCCAGGAATCTGTGAGAGGGTCAGGGGATGATACAAACGGGATGCAAGTAACTTGCCATGATTCACAAAGGTTACAGCATCGAAAAACTATAGCAGCTGAAAGCACTGACACAGACCGGTTTCTGGGAGAAATTGTTTAAAACGATGCAGGTTTGAGGCAGGCTGAATGTGGTGCCATGTATCAAATTATGATTCATATGCTAAAACCATGGTAAAATGTTAGTTACCGGAATTGAAATGTAAGGTTTGCATTCTAGAGATGGAAAATGTCAATGCAGGATTTAATGATGAGTCACTGAGATACTAGAGGAAGGATCCTTAAATCTCCTCTCTTCAGGTACAGGCTCTGTTACAGACCCTGGAGGAGAAGGCATCTGGCAGACTTTATAGGAAAAATGTCAAAATCCATCTTTGCTAAAATTTAGATGTTAGCCAGAGAAAATTGCCTGGCTTTTTTTTTTTTTTGCCTGGCTTTTGATCAATAAATAAAAATACTTTATGTAATGGGATTAGGAAGTTGTGTTTTTTGCTTATTGGAAAAGTCATGAAATTTCCCTACCATACATACTTTTACATTGCCTAGTGTCCATATTTCTGGAGAAAGTAGGATCTTAAATTTAAAAACAAATTACAGGACTGGAGATGGCTAAGTGGTAGAGTGTTTGCCTAGCTTGTGCAAGGCCCTGAGTTCAATTCCCTGTACCACCCCCTCAATAACCAGGCACAGGAAGTGTCCGTGGAAATGCTCCACGCAGACACAACACCTCGGTCCCTGTGCAGTCTGTACAGTTGGTCTTCTGGTCAGAGGAATGCCATGTTTAGGAAGGGTTAGCACTGTCCATGACAGTTTCCCCAAAGTGTCACTTGATTTGACCTACACAAAAGACAAACTTGTCTAACTTCTGAGCTTATATTTACTTTGGTTTATTGCACATTTTATGTTTGAAAAAATGTGTGTAATTTCAAAAAGTTACTGTAATGAAGCCATTGGAAAATTTTATTTTTTAACTGATCATTATTTATGATTTAACTGATTATTTACTCTGGCTTCAAGGACTCTCAAACTAATTCAAATTTATATTTTTACATAAATAATTGTGTAAATATTTATCAGTAAAATGTTCTTCCTTTTTCTAAATCAGTCAATATACTGACCTTTGTTTGCTCTTTTGTTCTTGTTTATAGATATGCTTGTGTTTATTATTTGTTTACATATGTGCATCTTTTAAAAAATAGTTTTGATAAGGTGCAAGTTGAATAGAACAAAAAAAGCATTCATTCAGGGATTTAGCTCAGTGGTTCCACTGCCTACCTCGCAAGCACAAGGACCCAAGTTCGATCCCCAGTACCAAAAAAAAAAAGAATATAAAGAGATATGGGGATTTAGCTCAGTGGCACTGCACCTGCCCCGCAAGTGCAAGGCCCTGGATTCAATCCCCAGTACCAAAAAAAGAGAAGTGTATAAATCTTTGTAGCCTTGTCACAATTAAGAAAATTTCTGTCATCCTGAAATAGCTCTTATGTCCCTTTCCAGTCTGTTGTCTACCCTGAACAACTCTGTTCAGCTTTCTATCTCTTGATTATATTTGTTTTTGAGGAGTTTTATGTAAGTGAAGTTACACAATATGTATTCTTATGTGTCTGGCTTATCTAATATTTTTGCAAGATAAGTAGTTTGCCCTTTATTATTATTGCATAGTATTCCATTGTATGTATATGTATATATGGATATATCGTATTATGTTCATCCATTTAGCTGTTGGTGGACATTTGCATATTTTTTCTGGTTGTGTTTCTTTCAGGTTTTTAAAAGACTGAAACCTACATTAATAAAACTATTCTACCTACTATAAGATCAAAAATATTAAAATTAAATGCTAGTGTAGGACAAATTTTTGGCTCTTGAAATCTTTATAGTAGTTTTCTGTAAAACAAGATGTTTCTGAAATACTTTACTATATTCTCCTCTTAAACCTTTCTGTCTGCTCGGAAAGGGAAAGCCGCTGTGAAAAAGAATGTCAGGAAAGAAGTGCGGTGGCTGAATTAGGAGACAGCGTTACAAAGTGCTTTCTCACCTGCAGCGTAAAGGTGCACTTGTTTGGCCATTCACACTTGTCAAGTGCTGACTTATAGAGTGCCAGTTATTTGACAGGCTCTGTGCCAGACACTGTAGATGGAAATATGAATATGAAAGACACAAAGGAGTCCCCAGGCTGGCATGGGTGACTGACATAAATGCCAATTATACTGTAGTGCAGTGTTTCAGCAGCTATACCTGAGGTATGCACACATCTTTATACAGGGCTAGCAGTGACTAATTCTGTGTAAGTGGTATGAGGTAATTTTACAAACCAGAGAAAAGACCAACAGGACTCAGAATTTTAAAAGTGAGCATTGAGTTGGACAAATGGCCCCCTGAGTAACCAGCTAGGGCATGAGGAAAGCAGCGTGCAGAGAAAATCCTGAGAAGAGAGCAGGAGATGCCAGGATGCTTTCTGAGGATGTCCCCGGTAAGCATTATTCCACAACCTGTGTAGCTTCCGATTCCTCCTTGAGCTGAGGGCTCTAATACAAGGGCAAACATTAACCTCATGGCTTCTGACTCAGTGAACTGCTCTTCAATCCCAGCTCAATTACTGTCTGTGCGGCTCTGAACAGTCATTTAATTTTTCCATGCCTCAGTTTCTTCATATGTAAAGTAGGAATGATAATAGTAGTTTATCTCATGGTTGAGAGAGTAGAAGAAGACTGTTTTCTAATTCTGCTGATTTTTCAAGTATGGTCTTGTGAAGTTGTGCCTAGGTAGTAGCTTATTGGTTTCTAAATCTGGCTGGAAAGTTCCTAAAACCTCCAGGAAAGCTAGATCTTAGAGCTGAGATTGCTGAGAGCTGACAGATTAAATACAGAATTCAAGTCTCAATGGTCAGTGGAATGTACAGTGTAGACCCTTGAACAAATCCTCGGAGCAAGTCAGGCAGGCTAGCATAGCCACTCTGACAGACTCCTTCGCACTGAAATTGGAGTCTCTCTGCCCAGTCTTAAGCAAAGCAATTGACTTTCATCGAACTTTCTCACAAATGAAGGTATGAAAAGAATGGTGAGAGCTCACATTGCAGGATTTATACTTCTTTGGATATGTTGGGGTCTTTATTGTTGTTTTGAGTGTGGTCTATTTTGCAAGAAGAAAAGTAGATTCCTAGAATAGGAAAATCTATGAAGCTAGAAAGTAGCTCACTGGTTACTCAGATTTAGGGGAGGGATTGGGAGATGACATCTAGTTGGTAGAGAGTTTTGATGTGGGATGGAAAAAATGACCTAAGGTTGATTGTGGTTGTGGTTGTACAATTCTGTCAATGTGCTTGGGTTTATTGAATGTTACATTTTAAGTTTGTAAATTGTGTGGTATGCAGATTTGGGGTTTGATCAAGTTGTTTTATTAAAAATTTTGAAATGGAATTCATAAACATTGTTATTGATATTCCCCATTTAACGACTGAGTTAAAGTCCTGTGACTAGGTTAATTGAATTGGTTGCTAAATGAGGAATTGCATATATTATGTACATTACAATATTCAGAACAAAGAAATGGTTAAAGAAAACTCCAACTTGATGACTTTGCTTTTATTTGAATAACATATGCAGTACTGTAGTGTATAACAGAACATAAAACTACGGCACTGTACTGCACAGTACAGTCAGCAAAAATTACAGTATTGTATAAATGAGGTATACTGTACCAGAAAAAAGACACTGGGGCTCCATAAACAAGATGTACAGAACTGTACCAAAAAAAAGATGGTCCGAGCAGCTGGCTGTAAGTCCGAACAGTTGTTAAACAGGTAGGTCATTAAATGAGGAATACCTGTATTTTCAAACTAGAAGTTGAGACCCCGTGTCGGTTTGTGAAATCAATTTAAAGCTTAGTAAGAAAGACTTTTTCAGGTTGCAGAAAATGTGCTTAAGTATTGTTTCATAAATCACTCTTTTGACCTATGAACATAAGTAACAAAGAAGTTAACATTGGTAATAATGCACAACACTGCTCTATGAATGTTATGTGTGGTAGCTCAGTTGTTTCTCATAATCCTCCTAAAAGATAGATCTTATTACCAACCCAAACCTGCAAATCAGGAAACTACGCTATTAAAAACTTCCCCAAGGACAGACAGTAAATTCCAGGTCCAGGGAGCAAACCTGGAAGTCTGGCTCTAGAACTATGAAGTATATGGTTTTAATGGAACATAGTGAGCATATCTCACTATTTATCTGGTCAAAGAGCTTGCAAACCCCTGTAATGGGGAGATGTGTGACCCCCACCACCATCAGCAATGTTTAGTGAGTGTTACCTTTGCAAACCTTCAGCTGCCTTGGCAAGGGCAGCTAGTGTCAGTGTTCAGGTTGTTCTGAGTTTTAGCTAAATGATTTAATCAATTTAAGAGTGAAAGAGGAATATAAATGTAAGCAAAGGAATAAAACACTGAAGTCTTCAAGGGCATGGTTTTAAGGAGAGAAAATGGTGAGGTGCTGGGATGTGCCAGCTATAAAATAATTCCATAACATACACAAAACACTTTTTAAGATAATAAACATTACTGTGCCTCCTCATATTCCAAGTATTATAGCAAGCAAAGACAAATCAAACAGGATCCTTTGTCTGCAACTAATTTATAATCCAGTTGGAGAGGTAAGCAAACATAAAATGTGAGTTACAATAAAACCTCATAGGTTAAGTGATGGAAATGTAAGCAGTGTAGTGAGTGAGCTCTTCAGTTGTATATAGTGACTGTCAGTTTGGCCTGGAGGATTGGAAAAGCTCATGGAGGAGATAAGCCTTGACCTAAATCATGGGAGAAGAAAGAGGAAGGAAGTTTTCTAAGCTGAAAGACGAATGTGTGTAATAAAGGAGCAGAAAGGCAGAATATGTTTGTGGAACTAGGATTTGTTCCAATCTACTCACTACCGTGTTTCCTAATAATAAGAATGTCCTTAGAAATAAACATTCCATATTTTTCTACTGTATCCCAATAACTGGAGAAATGGTGAATGTTACCAAAATAGATGCTTTCTTCTACACTCTTGAGTATATGTAATTGGACACCACTGCAGCTGAAAAAAAGAAAACGGCTACAATATTGTGGCTATTCTTAATAAATTCCAGTTGGACTGGCTCACCTAAGGGGTGAGTGTACTTCAAAGGTTGAAGCATTTGCTCTTGATTGATTTAGTGCCTGTCCAGACAGATACTGTAGGTGGCAATTTCAAACTTCCCCCTCTTGTCTCAGTTAGATTATGTCAAGTGTTTGCCACCTCCCTAGGGCAGAACAAGTCAATGGAATATCTTCTCCTAGACACGTGCTTTTAATGTCATATTTCCACAAACAATGTTAGCTTTTGGCCATCTGACTTCCACTGTGTGTAATGATCCGGTGTCTTTCAATAAAAAACCTTAGTTCCATTTTTGGAAGGGTGGGGTGAGGGTCGGGGGTTGTGGCCAAAGTAATGGAATCAAAGGCCTTGAGTGTCCCATAGAAAACCTGACCCTGGGAATTCTCTGTGTCTCAGTGTCCCCATCTATAAAGTGAGGATGTGGAATGATCCATATGTCCTGGTTTTAAATGTTTGATATTAAGATCATTTTAGGCTCTTTCTGAGAATTAAAGGGAAATGATGTTGAAGATTCAGGTAGCTCAGAGTCATACTGTAGCATTTCTCCTGCCTCTTGAGGAGAAAGACATGTCTTGAGGAAATCAACATAGAAATTGGTTTATGGACAAAATTATATCCAGAACTTACGTTGTGAAATTACACCTGTTAGTTGTGTCCTCCGGTTTCCAGCAGTCTTGTACAACTGTGCTGTGGTCTGCAAGCCTGCTCTATTTGACTTTTGTTGTGGAAGAGTTCTAAAACTCTTATGTATAAAAGGCTCATTGCCATTCGCTAGCTTAGCATGTGTGAAGGCCAAGAGCCCCACAAAGAAACAGAAGAAAAACATGTTGTCAAAGAACCAAGCTCTTGGGGATCTTTAAATTGCTGCACACTGGAACTAAGTTCCCTGACAGTAAAGAGTAATACTCTGCTTCTGTTATAATCATGATATTTACCTACTTGCTTCCTCTTCTCATGGACTACATATTAATTGTAGAGAAAAGCAGAACTCTACTGGCCTAATGATGTATAGTTTATGGTTCTTTCATGTAAGTACATATCTTTTATCGGTTACTGCCTAAATGTGGCCAAGGAAATGCTGAATCGTGTTTCTGTGCTGTTGCTATAGCAATTCCTGAGAGATAAAACTAAGCATGCAGTATTCAGATGAAATTTTGATCAAATTAATGTTTAAATTAAAGGTGGATTTTAATTTATTTATTAAACTATTTGAAATCTGGTCATCTGGGAAGCTGAAGCACTACTTTCCCAATTACCTTTACCTTTTCCTCTTTGGTTGCTGTTTTCTGCACGTAGGTGTCTTCAGCAAGGACAACTCACTTGCATTTTCCCATTTTCAGGTGAGAATTACTTAATAAAAGCAAAGACACTGACTGCAAGAGCCAAAGGATCTGCTTTTTTTCTGGGAAACCATTTAGATATCTGTTCTTTGATGGGAGTGATAGAATTACAAAGAGATTTCCAATGCTTATTCCGCCTTCTACTTCTTGAACACGGCCCAAATATTTTTTAGTTACAATAGCTGTACTGTGGAAACTTGGCTCTAATTTTAATTCAGTGTTGCATAGAATGTCCTCATCTGTCGTTGCTGTTGTACCGTGCTCATATTTCCATAAGTACATTTGAACAAAATAAGCTAACCCATTGGTGGTGAGTCCAAAATTCCTGCACAAAAGCAAAGATATGAGCATGTAGTAAATGGACGTAGGTGGTGTGGAAGGCTTGTATGGACCGCACAGAAGGGCGTCATGGGAAGACGGCAAATGTGGAGCACTCTCCTCAGCTCCTTGCTCAGTATTGCATACACCGAGCACCAGAAAACATTCTGCATTGATCCAGAGAAGAAATGTGTTTTGCTTTGCAGGCCATGTTATACCTGTTGTAACTATTCAATTCTGTCACTGGAGCACAAAGGCAATCATGGACAATATGCACATGAACAAATCCAGCTCTAGTACAATAAAAGTTTATTTATAAATAATGAAATTTGAATTTGCTATGGTTTGCATGTGTTATATAACATTCTTCTTCTTCTGATTTTATTCCCTCACCCAATAGTGGTAAACTAAGCTCATGGGCCACTAAAATAACCAGATGTGCCCAGCAGGCTGCTGTCTGCAGACCACTGATGTATAATGGTGAAAATGTAGGACTGGAGTCAGATTATTTCTCCTTAAATTCTGGACTTTTCCTTTCAACTTGCTTGACCTTGGACAATTAATTTCTCTGTCTTGGTTTTTTGATGTGTACAATTAAATTGGTAGTAAAACATACTTACGGGGTTTCTTGAGGGCTCAAAAAGGGATAAACATGTATACATTGTAATCTAATCTATTAATGTACATGTTAGATTAGAATTGTTCTCACATAGTGTGCTCACTACTAGGAGTCACCGTTATCCCCAGGAGGCCTCAGTGTACCATGAGAGATGCTTCGTCGGTGTGGCACCAGCTGAAGTAGCAAGGTTTGGTCTGCGTTGAAAGAACCAACACAGCTTCTTTGTTCTGCACCCACCAACACAGCCTCGGCTTCCTTCGGCCCACTTCCCCGACCACCCGCTCCTGGCCACTGTCTGTGACCTACTTACGATGAATGATTCCCCGTGGAAACAGCTCCGTGTGTTCTGCGCCCCAGCGCCTTCTTTCTGTCCCGCAAAATTAGTCATTTTGGTTTGCCTTCCACTGCAGTTTCTAAGTGTTGACATGGTGATTTCAGGACCAGTCTCATCCTTTTCAGATCTTATGACAGCCATTTTTTACACCTCATAAATCCAGCAAGGCAAAGTTTTGGTTGATCATTATGCAGCTGCTGGGCAGCAGAGAGCTGCCCTCTCAGGGTTGTCGAGAAAAATACAAAGCTTTTTATGATGCTTGTGTTTGCTCACCTCATTTAACCACTCCTAGTTTTTCTAATTTCTGTTCCTTTAGGAGAGTTTGGAGCTGAGGAATATTCTTTTGGAAGCCACTGTCGTAGATAGAGGATAGAAACGTTCTATTTGGAAGGAATTTTGTAAATACCAGAGGTTGTCTTCCTGATGATTTTATTGACTTTTTTTTTCATACTAATTGATTTAAAATCTTCCAAATCAATTTCCCAAGAAAGGCCAAATTAAAGTCTTACATCAGGGCCGGGGATTTAGCTCAGTGGTTTCGCTGCCTGCTGTGCAAGCTCAAGGATCCGAGTTCGATCCCTGCTACAAAAAAAAAAAAAAAAAAAGGCTCAAAAAATATCTTACATCAAAATTTTCTTTAACGATAAAACCACAGGAAGGAATGCTGGGCCAAAACTGCATGGAGACCACTGGGAACATTTTCCATTGCTTTTTAAAAATGGTGTGGGACATTTTCGGAGATTGGTCATTTTCATAGGTAATACCTATGGAAAAATGTTCAGGGTGCGATTTCCTACTGAGCTGTGTGGTAATTGGTTCAGACTTTTGTTGTTGTTTTTACTGATTACATTATTCATTCATTCAAAGCAAAAGGCATAAGTTATGCAGTCCGTTCTAATCCTGGCCCCAGAACTTGGCAGGATTATGCCCTTATGCAAGTAACTTAAGGTCTCTTTCATCAGTTTCCTCCTCTGTGAGAAATGGGGGAAGGGGAACAATTGAACCCATCTAATAGAATTGTTGTGAAGGATGAAAATGATAGCCGATGTGATAGTCTTAGAATGTATAAGAATTCAATGAATGTTAGTTCAGTTTTTTTTCATTTATTAATTCAGCTATGAGTTCAGAAGTCCCTACAAAACTCAAACTTTGGCACTTTTCATTTACTAGCTGTAGGACTTTGGGCAAGTTTGCTTCCTCTCCCCGAGACTCAGGCTTCTCATCTGCAACACAGGGATAATAATAGTACTTGCCTAATGGTATTGGAGTGAGGAGAAAACATTCAAAACATTTCATACATTCAAACCATTTAAATCAAGGCTGAACACATAATAATTGTTCAGTAAGTGTTAACTATCGTTCTATTTGTAATTTTTCAAGGGCCTATGGTAAGCTTTGGGTATTTAGGGACAGAAGATAGAGCCGTTATGTACTCACAAGTTGCTAAATGAAACTGTAAGTCAGTAATTGCAACAGTGTGGTAACTGATGACTGATGGTGTACTAATGCTTATTTGACAGTAATGACCCATAGTCAATTTATTTTTCTTTCTTTGAAACCAAGATAACTGATATGCTTTTAATTTGGATACAAACCCATAATATTCTCACTAAATGCAAACAGCAGGTAGTTTTCACAACAGAGGGAGGTTCAGAAGAAAGCAGTTGAATTCCAGCACACCTGGATTCAATTCCTCCCTCTGTGATTTACTAGTTAAGACCCTAAGCATCTTAGAGACTCCATGTTCTTCTTTATAAAATGAGTGTAATCTTATCTAACTGCACCATTGTTGGTAGATGGAATTTGTTCTGTACCTGGCACATGAGAGTTGAGTGGAAGCTACTGAGATTACTGGAACAGAATGGAAGAAGAAAATACTAAATTAGTAATCAGGATAAGAAAGTAATTATGTGTTGGTTTAAATAAAGCCTCATTTCCTGTCCTCTAAGAACAAAATCTCAACATTGTCAGTTGAACTTCAACATTACTAGTTCTAAAATTATGAATAATTAAATAACACAAATGGCTATGGGAGAAGTAAAATTTATTTCACAGAAAAAAATCATTAAACCTAATGGAGAATATTTTTAAAATATACTTAACTCAGCAAATGGTGCTGGACTAATTGGACATGCACATCCCCCAAAATAAGCATACTTACGAAAGTTAACTCAAAATGTCATTAATGTAAAAGTAAAGCGCAAAAGTACAAAATATAGAAGATAACATAGGAGAAAATCAAATGATCCTGAGTTCAGAGATGACTTTTCAGTTGCAACATTGAAGGCATATAATCCATGAAAGATCTGACAAATTGAAATTCATTAAAAATTTCTGCTCAGCAAAAGATAACTGTCGAGAGAAAGAAGATAGCCATCTAAAGAGACAAAGTATTTGCAAACGAAGACATTTTTGATAAAGTGCTCTATCCAAAGTAGACCCTAAAAAACTCTCAACCCAACAATAAGTACACAAAGCATCCAATTAAAAATAGACCAAATACATGTAAGGAGACATCTCACAAAGGAAGGTATACAGTTGGTAAATAAGTGTATACAAAAATGCTACATATCATATGTCATTGGGGAAATGCAAATTAAAACAACGAGATAATAGTACCTACCTATCAGAATGACCCAAATCCAGAAAATCAACACTAAATGATAGAAAGGATATAGAGCAACAAGAATTCTCATTCATTGTCAGTGGGAATGCAAAATGATTCAACTACTTCGAATGACACTTTGACAATTTCATATTAAACTAAACTTACTTGGGCTGGGGATTTAGCTCAGTGGTGTCACTGCCTGCCTTGTAAGCACAAGATCCTGAGTTTGATCCCTGGTACCAAAAAAAAATTTAAAAAACGAAACAAACTAAATTTACTTTTACGTATGATCCAGCAGTTGTGCTTCTTCATAATTTACCCACAGGACTTGAAAACTTATATCCACACAAAAACTTGCACATGTATTATTATGGGAGCTTTAGTAATTATCCAAATTTTGGAAGCAACCATGGTGCCCTTCAGTAGATGGATGAATAAATTGTGGTGTATCCAGACAAAGGTATGTTCTTCAGTACTAAAACAAAATTAACTATCAGGCTATGACAAAATGGAGAAAATTTAAACTCATATTATTAAATATAGGAGACCATTTTAAAAGGCTGCTTACTATATTATTTCCAACCACATGGCATTTTGGAAAAGACAAAACTACGAAGACAGTAAAATTATTGTTATTGTCAATGTTGGGGTCTGGCAGAGGTGAACAGGCAAAATTCAGAGGAATTTTAGGACAGTGAACAAACTCTGTATGATGCTCTAATGGTAGGTACACATCCAAACCCACAGAATGTATAACACCAAGAGTGAGCCCTAATGGAAACTGTGGTGTCTGGGTAATAACGATGTTTTAATAAAGAATCATCAGTTACAGCAAATGTACTGCTCAAGGTGGGGGGAAGATGTTGAAAACAGGGGAGGCTATACATGTATGAAGCAGAGGATCTGTGGAAAATCTCTGTACTTCTCAGTTCTGCTGTGAAACTAAAATTGCTCTAAAATATACTCTATTTTAGGTGTACAATACAGTTACATTCATCATTGGAAATTTGCACCTTTACATAAACTCTCTTGGTTCTTATTTTTTCCTCCTTCCCCTGCCCTCCCTTCAACAATTCCACCCCTCCCCATTTACAAAGACTTTATTTCCATTTTTTTTGTTTTCTCATATTAATTCCATTCCCTTCTTTCCTTTCCCCTACCCCTCGCACTTCCCTTTTCCCTTTGCCCCTTTTCTTCCTATTTCACATTATCTATTATAACATTTAGTCCTTGTTTACACTTTCACTTTCTCACAATAGAGAAACTATTCAGTATTTACACATGTGTGTTATATTTATTTCACTTAAGAATATTGCCTCAATGTGCATCCATTTAGCAATAAATGTCTCTAATTTCTCATTTTTGATGGCTGAGTAGTACTCCATTATATAAAAAAACCACATTTCCTTTATCCAGTCTCCAGCTAATGGGCAATTGGGCTGTTCCAAGTTTTGGCTCTTACAAATTGTGCTGCTATGAACATGGGTGCACATATATATATCATTATGGTATGATTCTTTTAATTCTTTGGGGAAGATACCTGGCAGGGGAATAGCTGTGTCAAAGGGACTTCCAGTCCTACTTCTTTGAGGTATCTCCATACTGATTTCCACAGTGGTTCCACCAGTCTACACTCCTACCAGCAATGGAGCAGTGTTCCTCTTTCCCCACAGTCCCACCAGCATTTGTTATTGGTTGATTTCATGATAGCAGCCATTCTTTCTGGGGTGAGGTGAAATCTCAGCATTGTTTTCATTTGCATCTCATGAATGACCAGTGATGTTGAACATTTTTTCATATGTTTATGTGCTATTTCTACTTTTTTGTCTGAGAAATGTCTGTTCATTTCAGATGCCCATTTTTGGATTGGGTCTTTAAATTTGGGAGGTCTGATTTTTTAAAAGTTCTTTATAGAATCTAGATAGTAGACCTTTGTCTGAGGAACAGCAGGTGAAAATTTTTTCCCATATTGTGGATTGTCTCTTCACACTGTTGGCAGTTTCTCTTGCTATGTAGAAGATTTTCAATAAAAAGAGATCTCACTTGTGGATTGCTTGTGCTAGTTCACGGGCAACTGAGGTTTTGTTCATAAAATCTTTTCCTACACCAATGTCTTCAAGAGTTCTACCTAACCTACTATATTCCAGCCAGTTAAGCATTTGATATAAAAAAGACCTTTAATCCATTTAGATTTTACTTTAGTGCATGGTGAGAGATATAAGCCTAGTTTTTCTGTTTGGCAACTTGAAACCCAATTTTTCCAGCACCATTTATTAAAGAGGCTATTTTTCCTCCAGGGAGGGTGTTTGGCTCCACTGTTGGAGATGAGGTGGCTGGAATTGTTTCTGCATCTTCTACTCTGTTCCTCTGGTCCTCAGGTCTGTTTCTTTGCCAGTACCATGCTGTTTTTATCACTGTAGCTTTGTAGTATATTTTAAAGTTGGGGGTTGTGATACCCCCTACCTTGTCTTTATTGACTAGAATTGCTTTTGCTATTCTATATCTCTTCTTCTTCCAAATGAATTTTTTGATTATTTTCTCAAGGTCTATAAAGTATGCTGCTAGGATTTCAATTGGGACTGCAATGAATATATATAGCAGTTTTCGAAGTATGCCATTTTCACTATGTTGATTCTTCCTACCCAGGAGCAAGGGATTTCTATCTTCTGATATCATCTTCAATCTCTCTTTTCAGAGTGCTATAGTTTTCAGAAAAGAGGTCTTTGATTTCTTTTGTTAGGTTGATTCCTAGGTATTCCAGTGTTTTGGATGCTGTTGTGAAAGGAATTGTTTGCCCTATTTCTCTCTCAGTGAGTCTGTTGTTTGTGTAGAGGAAAGCTATTGATTTTTATGGGTTGACCTTGTAACCAGCTACTTGACTGAATTTGGTTATTAAATCTAGAAGACTTTTGGTAGCATTCTTGGGGTCTTTTACATAGAATATCATGTCATCTGCATGTAATGACAATTTGACTTCTTCATTTCCTATCTTTATTCCTTTATTTCTTTCTCTTGTCTAATTGCTGTGGCTAATGTTTCCAAAACTATATTGAACAGGAGTGGTGATAGTGAACAGACATCCTTGTCTTGTTCCTGATTTGAGTGTGAAGGATTTCAGTTTTTGACCATTTAGCATGATATTGGCTGTTGATTTTTCATAGATGGCTTTTATCAGATTGAGGTAGAGACCATCTATTCCAATGCATGTTGGGTTTTGTCAAATGTTTTTTCTGCATCTCTTGAGATGATCATATGGTTTTTGTCCTTGGCTCTATTGATATAGTGTATTACATTGATTGATTTGCATATGTTGAAACATCCCTGCATCCCTGGGATGAATCCCACTTGGTCAGGGTGTATGATCTTCTTGATGTTCTTGATGATCTTCTGCATTCTATTTGCCAGTATCTTAGTAAGGATTTTTGCATCTATGTTCATTAGTGAGATTGGCCCATAGTTCTCCTTTTTGGTTGGCTTTTCTCTGCTTTGGGGATCAGGGTGATGCTTGCTTCCAGGAATGAATTTGGGAGTATTGCTTCCCTTTCAATTTCATTGAAGAGTTTAAACATTAGTGGTAATAGTTCCTCTCTAAATGTCTTGTCGAATTCAGCAATGAAGCCATCAGAACCAGGGCTTTTCTTAGTTGGTAAGCTTTTAATTATGTTTTCAATTTCATTGATTGATATTAGCTTGTTTAGAATTTTTAGGTCTTTGTCATTCAACTTTGGTAATTCAAATGTATGTAGGAATCTGTCCATTTCTTCTGTGTTTTCCATCTTATTGGCATATAGGTTCTCAAAGTAGGTATTGACAATTCTCCAGATTTCTGCTGGGTGCATTGTAATTTCACCCTTTTCATTCCTAATTGCATGGATTTGGAGCTTTTCTTTCCTTTTTCTGATAAGGTTGGCTAAGGGTTTGTCAATTTTGTTTATTCTTTTGAAGAAACAACTCTTAGCTTCATTAATTTTTTGAGTCATTCTCTTAGTCTCCATTGCATTGATTTCTGCTCTGATCTTTATAATTTCCTCCCTTGCATGAGTTTTGGGTTTGTCCTGCTCTTCTTTTTCTAGAAGTTTGAGGTTCAGCATCAGGTTGTATAATTGAGCTTGCTCTGTTTTCCTCCTGTGAGTATTCACTGCTATGAATTTCACTTCTAAGACTGCTTTCATTGTGTGCAATAGATTCCAATATGTTGTGTTGGCATTGACATTTAATTGTAGGAACAGTCTGATTTCTTCTTCAATTTTCTCTCTGACCCATTGGTTATTCAGAAGTGTGTTGTTCAGTTTCCGTGCGTTTATGAAATTCTTAAGGTCTGATAATATACAGGGCATAACTTCAATTCCTTTGCACTTACTTCAACATGTTCTATGAGCGAGTATGTGCTCTATTTTGGAGAACGACCCCTGTGCAGCTGAAAAGAATGTGTATTCTGATTTGGTGGGGTGGAACACTCTGTAAACATCTGTTAAGTTCATTTGTTCAAGGATTTGATTGAGTTCTAGTATTTCCTTGTTTACTTTTTTTCTAGTTGATCTATCTATTTGTGACAATAGGGTATTGAGGTCTCTCACTACTATTGTATTAGTGCTTATTTGATTTTTCATGTCCCTTAGTATTTGTTGTATATAGTTGGATGCACTAACATTTGGTGCACAGATATTTATGATTGTCATCTATTCCTCTTGGATTGTTACCTTTACAAGGATGAAGTGCCCTTCTTTGTATCTCTTAGTCAGTGTTGGTTTGAAATCCACTTGATCTGCAAAGAGGATAGCTACTCTTGCTTTTTTTTGGGTTCCTGTTGCATGGAATATTGTTTTCCACCCTTTAACTTTCAGTCTATGAGTTTCTTTTTGAATTAAGTGTGTTTCTTGTATGCAGCGTATTGTTGGATCGTGCTTCTTCACTCATTCTGCCAGTCTATTTCTTTGGATTGGTGAATTGAGACCATTAACATTGATGGTTATAGCTGATATGCATTGCCTTATCATTGTCATGACTTTTTCCTTTTGTTGGATTTCTTCCCTTTTCATTTAGTTTCTTGTTGTGCTGATGGATTCATTCTGATTGGCTCCCTGGGGTTGTGATCCTCAGTGTCTTTTCCTAGGATATTGTCTAAAGATTTTTGGAATGCTGGTTTGGTATTCATGAAGTTCCCAAGGTGCTCTTTGTCATGAAAGTATCTTATTTCTCCATCAATTTTGAAAGATAGTTTTGCAGGGTACATCAATATAGGTTGGAGTCTGTTTTCCTTCAAGGCTTTATATATGCCACTCCATGCTCTTCTTGCCTTGAGGGTTTTTGTTGATAAGTCTGCTGTGATTCTGATGGGATTTCTTTTGTATGTGATTTGTTTCTTTTCTCTAACTGCTTGTAGAATTTTGTTTTTCTGTTGGGTTTCTGGAATCTTAACAGTTATATACCTATGTGTAGATTTTTTTTGATCAAGACTAGCTGGAGTCCTATATGCCTCACTTATCTGTATGTCAAGTTCTTTTCCTCTGTTTGGGAAGTTTTCTGCCATCACTTCTGTGAACAGTTTTTTTTATGTTGTCTCCACTCTCTCCTGTTTCTTCATTGACTCCAATCAGTCTTGTTATCTTCTTTGCATCATCTAGCAGCTGCTGGATTGATTTCTCAGGGTCCCTTACTATTTTAAAGCAATTTTTCTTTTCCTGGTCACTAATTGCAATCTTCTATATCTGAAATTCTGTCCTCATATTCGTTCATGGTGCTGTGTAAACTTTCAGTGGACTTTTTAATCTCCTGGAAATCTGTTTGCATCTGTTTTGTGGATTCCATTTGTTTCCTATGTTGGGATTCCATCATGTTCCTCAGCTCCTATATTTTTTAAATCTGTGTCCTCTCTAGATTTACTAATCCTGTCTTGCACTATGGGCACAATATCTGCTGTTATCTGAGAAATTATTTCTGATTTCATTTTTTCTA